>NW_020955509.1:232556-343146 GCF_003031625.1 Empidonax traillii
TATATTTTACATAACTTTTATATTTGCATTGAATTTTTAATGGATCTAACTAACAAAATAGATAAGGCTGTACTCTTAGAAAGTTCCTTTAGAATGAAAAATGCTATTTCTTTTGTCCTAATCAATTTTTCTCTTTCTATTTAGCAAAACATGTAGAAATTACAGCTTTTTAATGCAAGTTTGTTTTAGCCTAGTGAAAGAATTTGTTTAGGCAAATGGTATATGGTTATCAACTGATATTTTCAACTTTTTAATTTATTCCAAGTGTTTCATATGCATTCTTCCTGGTTGCTTTATGATGAAGCTTTATGATTTTTGGAGACAGTGATACTATTGTAAATTACTACTCAAGAGTTATGGAAATATATTGTTAGTTTATAAATCTTTTTTCCTAGTCTCCTGCCCCAAAGATGCAGTGAAAGAACGTAAACCTCAATGAAGATGATGAAAGCAAGAAGGAAGAAATTGTAAAATGCCATGAATTGCATTCTTAAATCTCTCCTATTGTCAAAATATGAGAGATTAGCTAGAATAAATATCTTTATTTACTCAATTTCCTTCTCAGGATAAAGATATATATAATACAATTTGAGTTTGTTTTACTCTTTTGAATCCCTCCTCACGCCCATTGTATTGAAGGTTATGTTGAAAATGAAATAAGTTTTTGGTTTTTTTTCCTGGGACAGAAAAATATATTTTAGTGTGCCCTGTACATCTCCATAGCAACATACAATTATTTTGACAGTAAACCTTCTCTTTCAAACATAGAAGAGAATAGATGACTGAACATAACAAAAACCTTTCAGTAAGGGAAGCCATTTGGAATTTTGAGGACTCAAAGTGTTTCTTGCCCAATGGACTTAGCATTTATTGAGGACAGTCATAAATAACTTTAAAATATTCCGGTGTGATAGGATGGAGCTGCAGATTAGGTCATCGTGGAATTATAGTTCCCTTGCTTAATGATTTTACAAAATTGCCTGGCAATCCAACAAAGAGAAGGAGCACAACGTGGTGAATGCAGGCTAATTAAACCAATAATTGCTTCTTCTTGTGTTCCCAGATAATGTGCCCCTGATAATTTTAAATGAAGTTTTGAAGCTGACTTCTTGAATGAAATGCTGTGCTAGTTAAAGCTTCACTAACTCTCTGTGTGTGGAGAAACTGGCCTACTTCTCAAGGTCCCTTGCATTGTTCAGACACTCATTGCCACGGCACACGAAGAGTACAGGAATAGCTTCCCTGTATGTCAGGTAATGGGGTCCCAAATATCTGTGTTTTCCCTCTCTGCAATATTGTGACTAGATCATCTGATTTCCCTGAACAATTCTGAAATTAGAGGCTGCAAATTAAGGTCTTTGATGTTCAAAGTTCTCCCTTTTTTTTTTTTTTTTTTTAGGACTTAGGAAAAGATGCAAACTTCTGTGTATCTCAGGGATGCTAGTGTAAATCTGGAGTAACTCCATCGAGATTTATGAGGATTTTTATCTGTGTCATATGCAAGTATGTGACTGTTGACTGGTAGCTATGTTTAGAACTTGGGAAATATTTCACAAAGTCCCCAAGACTTTCAAGGCGATCTTCAAAGAGATATAAGGAATAATTTGCAAATTTTACTGTTGAGTTTAGAGGCAGATTCTTTATCAGGTAGCAAAACTTCTGTACACAAATTTTTAAGTCTGAGCTCTGCTACAATATATATGCTCATCATTCTATCTCACCTCTGCAAATCAATACATGTTAATACATACTTTTAGTCACTTATAGTCTGAACAAGAACATCTATTTTAACATGAATTACAATTTTATGAAAACATAGAAGTGAAGGATCCACTCCTTTATCCCAATACTATTTGATAGATATATAATCTTGTGTAAATGTGTTTTTTTCCCCATTGGTGCTTAACAATTTTTATAAAATATTGGACTAATATTTTTCAATTTCTTTTTTTTTTTTTGTTCTGGATTATTCTTTCATTATCTGAGTGGAATGACCTAAAAAACCCCAGACAAGTAGGTTTTCAATATAGTTGCTGAACTATTATCATCTGGACTTTCAGAGTCAGACAAAGTATCTGCTACTGTGAAGAGATTCTATTCCAGAGGATGGTGTGAAGTATTAGACTAATCTGAGAAGTGCAATGCGTCTTTTTGGTTGTATGACTGCATTTTAAACATTACCCACCACTATTTCTTTAAGGAACTAAACCAAGAAAATAAAAACGTATTAGTAATTATTTCCTACTACTGACAAACTATTTAAAACCACAGCTTCTGGAGTTAAGAATAGAGAGGGAATTCTCAGTCAATTCAGTCAGCTGGTCCCAACCACATCGCAGAATGCACACATAATGTGTCCTCTGCAGTCTGCTGTAATAGCCTAAAAAAAAAAAAAAAAAATCAGGGTCTGTTAGATCTCATGAGGTAAAATTCCCATTGGTATTCACAAAGTAGCAGAAGTCAAATCTGGCAGCAGATCCTGCCAATAGTCACTTTTCTATTAATTCTTATGGTATATGTTCATGACTGAAATCTATAACTACACAGTTTGCAAACTCACTCCCAGAATTTGTAGTCTTGTAAATTGATAAGTATACACTTAGGAATTGTGAAACTGCATCTTTTTGTTGGCTTTTTAATGAGAGATAGGTTCAATATATCTTAGTTGGCAGCAACTGGGCAATGAAAAGCAATATTGCTAGTGAGGGTTTTATTTCTGTTTGCTCTGTGTCTTGTTAAGCTTTACTGATATAAAACCATCTGTTTAAAAAGCTGTAAAAAACAGACTGCCAACACATAAAAGCTAAACACAACAAAATAGTCTTGATATCTACTGGTTGATAATTCAGTGCAGTGTAAAAATGCCTGAAGACAGAGGGATGGATGGAGAGGAAGATGATTATTTTTACATAGTGACAAATCGTAGTTTCCAAGTAAAGGACTGCAATATTTATGATTGATAGTAATCACTTCACTTTCTTGAGTGAGCACTTCTTTGCACTCTGATAATATATTCTTATATGAAATTGTCTTGAAATAGTTTAAATATTGCATACAAATACTGGGTTTAGCTTTGTTTGACTATAGAGAGCTGAAATATAATGTAGAATAGAAACAATTTAAACTAATAATACAAACATTGTAATGAGATATATGTAAGAGCAATAACACCAGTCGTACCAGGGCAATGAAAAGCTCAGGGTTATATAGGGTGAACCACCAGTTAACTGACCATTACCATTATTTCAGAAACAAGCTGAAAAAATTTTCTGTCAGCAGTTTGTCAATGAAAAGATTTTCCAATGTCTTTATGCCCATTAAATTTTGAAGTAATATTGGCAAAATTAATGAGGTACATTGAAGTTATATACATTAATTTGTGTGAGTGCTTTATTTAAAAATGAAAAATTATTGGTACTGGCTATTAAATTTTTTCATAAAACCTAGATGTGTTTCAAAAAAAAAAAAAGATAAATAGAGAAGGAAATGTATTATAACTGTAAGATCTTAGTCCATTTTAATCATGCAACAATTATACAAAGCTAATATGGAACTGTGCATTGTAGCTAACGTTTTCCTGTGCATGTATGGGATAAATATACTAAAGAAATTCTTTCCACATGAGAAGATGATTTACTAATCTATTGAATTGTTCATGGTGATCACTAAGTCATAAAATAATCTATAAACAATAAAGATCCCAAACCTGAGAAAGTACAGTACACATTTAGCTCTCTTCACATTAAGCTCATCAACATATATATATAATTTTTTTGAGATTATGCCAAAATATGCATTCTGATTATTCCTAAATATCATTATGTTAAACAGGCCTTTATCTGATCTCTCCAAACAGTTCCACTGCTGTTGGTTAAAAGAGCTCAACATAATTAAAAGAGGAAACAAGAAAAGCTGTAAAATAAAAAAAGAGAAATCATGGTACAGATTTTTGTCAGTAAAATACAGAAAAATCATTGTCAAACTAGAGCTTATGAGTTGGGAAATTTTAATTTTGATTGACACTTATGATTAAAAGTTTAAAGTCAAGCAAAGATATCCAAAAAGGAGGCATTTTCAATGCAGGAAGAATATAACAGCAAAAATAATGCATAAATTGTGGTAGGAAATGAAAATATACCTGAGCACAGCTTTGAGATATAATTATTAAGAGTATTGTATCTAGTGGTATCCATATATCATGAAGCAATGGAGATTTTCAGATGAAAAGAGCTACATGAATGATTCAGTCTGGAAAATATGTTTTGTACAAAAAAATTGATCTATTTAATTTTTTTCTGAGAGAAAATGAAGTGACTTGACAGCCTTTAACTACCTTTCTCAAACTTCTGAGAGTAGCTTTCTTATTATTCAAAGAGAAAAGACAGAATGAGATCTGGAGTCAGACTAAAATATAGTGACACAAGTTGAGATAATTAAGCATTGAACATTTGGATGTTTATTTATAGGCAACAGGATTTAAAGATTTGTGTGACTCTTTATGGATACAGACCTTAATCGTGTGTTTAATTTTAACTTTGAAGGGTATAGACTTTAAATACATGTGCTTAAACTGTTTAACAAGGGGTTTAATACCATTAAAACAAGGTTTAGTGATTTTTTTACATTCCACTTCATAATATTTTTCTTTAAAATACACTTTTAAAACCAGTGAACATACACACTCCTTTTAGCCAGCTTTTAATATTTATTTGTATTCATTTTTAATGGCTAAGTAGCAGATGGTTAGACTTAAAACACCATTCCCCTGGGGATTTAAAATAGGCAAAGATATGAGAAGAGATCAAAGGCAAAAGAGCAAAACAGATGTTGTGAAGCTGCTGCTGATGGTGAGACATTGGAGGATAAGCAGATGTCTTCCAACTTCACCAATCAGTTCTGCAAAGGTGCTGACCACTTGTGAGAGATTAGAAGATGGCGTTTGTTTCTCTGAACGTGGATGAAATATTTCTCTAGGCTTTGAATGTAAATTGAAAGGAAATAGGCTCACTGGCCCTTTTTCATTCCATCTTGAAGCTACATTAAAAAGACCCCCACCTGCATTACCAAATATTTTTTGAATGTAAAAACAAACCTTCTTGAACACTTCTTTGGAAACTGTTTCTTCTCAAAACTGCCAGAAATACTTTAGACTTTTAAGATTATTTTAACCAGACCATGACTGATAAATAGCATGTAATAACAGGTTTTAGCATACCAGATGAGGATATTTGATAGACAGAGAGCACAATTTAGCATGTTGGCTTCTATGAATTCATATATAGAATACAAACGTATGGTTAGGATTGGACAGTTGTTTATTTATGCCAAATATTGAAGTTATTTAGAGAATTTAGCATAGTAAGGTATACCAAAACAGTCTCATGTTTTTGCAGCTTCAGGATGGCAACTGATCTCTTCTGCCAAAAGGGAAGGTGAGGTCATGCAATCATATAAGAGGTTGGTCAGTGTTCCATATTTCAACTGATGAAAAACCACCTGTAGCTTAGGCTTTGCAGCACTCACTGTTAAATTCCAGAAGTTCCTCCTGTGGTCCCAGAGTTGCCTCTCAAACTAACACTCCATGTGTATATGCAGACAGTTCACAGTTTAGTTTTGCAGTAGTAATCAAAATTTCCATGAGAACATTTTTCCTAGAGTGTTGAACTATGTCTTGTACCCCAAATATTTAATTTTCATCTTTTCATTGTTTGTAATAAAATAGACTTTCTGTGTGGTTTGCTGCAGTTTGTTTAATTTGAATGTATTTTAAAATTAAAAAAAAAAAAAAGAGTAAATATTTCTCAGTCAATTTATTTGTACAGCTATTGGTAAAATTTAGAAAAATTAGCAGGCTAAGGTGAATGTATTCAACATTGCTTATAACCTGGTAATTTTTTCGCCACTATGTATTTTGAATATATTCTGGTCAACCTATTTCTTTCTTGCAACATCCATTCATAAGTTTTTTCCTAAGTGCTGAAGAACTGCAATGTGTTCTGTGCAGTTCATTGATTAGTGAATAATCACTCTCCTCAGTAATATCTTTTTGCTAGGAAAGCTTCAGTTTGGAGCTGAACATGACCCATTCAGCTATATCCTTTTCTGACCCTCTAAATGTCAAATTTAGGACACTCTAAAGTCATACACTGTGCATACAGAACAAAACTATAGTAAATTTTTTATAACTTCATTGAACTGCCATAAATTCTGGCTTGTGGCCATTCCTTCTCCACATATCTGCAGTTAAAGCAACTACTGCAGTAGGATTTTCATTTTTCAAATCCGTGAGTTCCAAGAGTCTAGTGTCATTCCACTCTGTATCGAACAAAGAGAATTTAAAGCTAAACAACAGATGCATTTGAGGAGCATTATCTCCCTGCTTTAACTAGTAATATATTCCACAATAAATTTCCAATTACATCTACCAGCTTTAGAAACCAAAAGGAACATCAAAAAACACTCCTAGGCACCTCCAGTCTTTAGGAGGAGGAGAAATAATCTTTGCAGTTTACTACTAGATGATTGTGTAGACTTCCTTTACCATACATAAATTGTCTAAAAATGCCTCGTTGGTGGTTATCAAGTCAATAAAAAAGGCATAGATTCAGCTTTTCTTTAAATTTTTTATACTTTGAGATACCATCGCAAAGGATTGTCCACTAAATTGTGTCTTAATGTAAATTCCACAAAAAAAAAACAAACAACAAAACAAAGAAAGCCCCAAACAAAAAAAACCCCACACCCCAAATCGACCCAAAAACAAACAAACAAAAAACAAAACCAAAACACAAAACCCAAAGACATATATTCACAAAATACTACAACAATAGATTGTCACAGTCTTATTGAATAGGGGTTATATAATAATGTCAGCAACAGAGGTTCTTCCAAAATGAATTAAGAAAATCTGCAGCGGAATTTAAATATTTGTCCTTTTATAATGCATGAAAAATAACAACAGAGTGGCTGCCCCTGGTCTGTCAGTACATCTTCTACTTCATTTCTCTCTTCTAATTTAATTTTTCTATTCTAATTTCATTTTCATCTTTTAATTTGGGAACTTTATGTTTAAGTCTGACATGCATTAACCTGGAAGTGTCTCCTTCTTTTTATTGATGGTTGGACTCTTGCAATAACAAACAATCAGTTTTGAAATTTCCTTAAGCCCATAAAAAGAGAACACAAATATTTTCTTTTTTGATGGTTTCTGGGAAGAAGTGCTTAATTCTTATCCACTTGATTACAGTGTTAGTGAGCACAGTAACTCTATTTTTCACACAGGAGTCTCTAAGTTGTCTGGTAACTTATAAATTTTTTACCTCCACAGGAAATTTTCAAAATCTGTCATGCCTCTTCATTCAATACTATTTTCCTTCTTATGTGTTTCTTCATTCATCATCAAATTTTACTTGTTAATGATGTAATGGTTGCAGTACAAGCATGGGAAGTTCTATATCATGTTACAAGAATTCTTCTCAGTTCTGTAGACTTGGTGGACAGGGCGGCACAGGAGGGAATTACCCAGATGAGCTGTGGTATCTCCACCCCTGAAGATTTTAATTTCTTGGATGGCCCAAGCCAAGGCTGACACGAGCTGCTGCTGATCAGATTGCAAATTTTCATTTCCAATCCCCACTTCTGTATTCAATACATTATATACATCTAGTACTATAATTTCTGTCAGGCAGCTTAATAATTTTGTATCTTTTAGAAAGAAAAGCAGTTATTGATTTTTAGAATATGAAAGCTTTCTCATTTTTATATTTATGAGTCCAAAAATAAATACCATTTGCTCGCAAACTTTTACTACTCTAGAATGTAATGCCAAAAATGAACCCCAAACTAAAGCCTTTTATTCCTGAAAAAAACTACTCTTCTAAGATTCTGACAGCTAAATTTTTTTTCCATTTTTGTGGAGTAAAATCTTGTGCCAAAAACATTATGTTCTCTGGAGAAAGACAAGCATATACTTAGCTTTGTACTTATTATACAATAAAAAAAAGGTAAGTAGAAAATAGATCCAGGGTGGGGTTTTTTCTGTTATTTTAAGTTTTTACAACTTGTGTAACTGCTGCTTAGGTAGACTATTATTTTTTTAAAACCTTGTGTGTCATGTTTAGGAAAAATACTATTGAAAGTGATAAGATGTGATTACCTCTTCACTTACCCAAACACCTCCAAGAAAAGCTTCTCAATATTTATGTTTCTCCCCCTTTTTTTTTTTCCCATGGTATCAGTATCAAAAGTAATGTTCCATCATTAGATTTTTTGGTTTGCAAAGTGATGATCCTGTTTTAAATGTAGGGACATGGAAAGGTGAATGACTCAACATCTGATAAAGACACACCTTCATCCTCAGTCAAATTTTACAAGTGTATTTTTTAAAAATTATTCAAATTATTTTCCACCTTTCTGATCCATTTTTCTCCCCCAAGTGACCAGTTTGTTAATATTGTTATTATTGAGCAGTATATGTATCACTTTGAATTCATCTTTTTTTCTGGTTTGCAGAGGCTGGGAGGCCACAAATCTATTTCCTCACAGTTTCTGTGTCAATTCTGTTACGCTGATTTCATAAATAGATTTGATTAGCAAAAGCTAAAGGAAGTGCAAAAAGGGAAAGCTCCTATTGATTTATAGTTAGCAGGGAAAAGTATAATCCACATAGGAAATAAGAAAAATAATCCCTGAAAGACAGCAATTTGGTGATGTCTTGTGCTGTAACTTTGTATATACAAAGCACAGAGAAAAGTGGGAATTGTAATTATTTTTCCTCAGGCTGTTGTTGAAGACCTCACCACTATTTAACTCAGATTTTATTATGAGGTTAAATATTTATTTCTACTAAAAAAGGAAGGTGGAAAAAAAACCATGTAAGATGAACCCTAGAGCAGATTCACTTGTCGCACATGCCTTCCTGTGCAGCCTCATGGCCACTTAAATAAAGTTAAGGCAACTTGAATTTAGGTTCCTGGGAACAGAATTAGTCAGCAAAACTGAGGCTTTAATGTGGACTAAAATTAATGTTCATATTGTCTGAATAGGTTTTATTTGGACAGGATCATTCAATCCAGCAACAGGTTTTTTCCCCAAGTGGTAGCTGAGGACAAGAACAGAAGAATACTTGGCTTCTACCTCTTCTTAACTTCTCAGTTTAGATGTGAACTTTTATTGACTTTAGTCTACTTTTCTCTCCCCTTGTGGAAAAAATAGAGATGCTTTTACTGTGAGGTCAAGAGCATTTCTCTAGAGGCCCCCAACATCACACTCCTCATTTCCTGCTTGATCCCTTTTCAGGGGAGGCTTCTCCCTCAGAAATAACTTTTTTTCCTACAAATCATTCTTTTAGGGTTGCTCAATTTTAGCAGAGTTATAACACTTTATTTTCATGTTTTATAAGATGGTGAGGACCGACAATTTCTTATTAATCGTGTAGAATTTCTTATTAATCATGTGTAGATTTTCTTATTAAAAGTTTATTGCAGAAACTTCTCTACAACAGTCTTCATACCTCATATTGAGCTACATAACTATTTCTCATGTATAAAACTGATAGAGTTTTGCATATATCTGATATATAACTACATGACTATTCTGTGGTCATTTTGTTTCCCATTTTACATTGATGCTCTGCTACACTCAGCAATTCTTTTAGACTTTATTTATATTTCAGTCAGTCTGAGTGTGACACTGGGGCATGATTTTGATGCAGTGTTCTGATCAGGACCTGTGGTAGCATGTGTGTGCATCTCTTCAGTTTCTGCTGTGTGCATTCAAGTCTACTATATCAAATTTTAGTGACCCGTTGAGACCTCTGAAATTGCTAACATCTAATACTAGAGCAGAGAGAAACCTCTTGGCAGGAGGACATTTACATAACGCCCCAATGACAAAGGACAGACAGTGAAAGACTGCCCACACTTCAGCTGGTTTAGTTCTGTCATTCCTTTTCTATTACTTTCAAGACAGTAACAAAAGTTGGAATGGTTTCTGTAAGGTTTGCTTCGGGGAACATGTCCATAACTGTAAAGAAAATTCTATGTTTGGCACACTTTTACTCTTCACAAGCTTTAATATTATGCATTTTTTATTTCTCCTTGTGCTCTGCAAAAGTACTAAACCTCTATACCTTCTATTTTTATTTGGGATTCAATCCTCCATAGTTAAATCAGTAGTACTGTATAAACATAACACAGAGTCTTCATCAATTTTTAAAACCTATTGACATCCTAAAGAATTATTTTTAATCCCACACAGTTAGGAAACACATATATGAATATAAACTGAATTTATTGGCAAAGAGAATATTTTCATATAAGATGAAACACGCACTCATATGGAAAATTAAATTGTATTTTTTGAAAGTTAAAGTCCTAAAAATATTGAGGGAAATATCACCTCAATTCCTATTTTTATTCCAATTCTGGAAAAAATATTTGGGTAAAATATGAGATAGTTCTGTCAGTACACAGGCAAGAATCTAAAGGATATCAGGTCCATCATCTTTTCAGATCTTAAAATAGATGTACAATGTATGCTAATTGGAGGAAGTCCAAAGGAGAACAAAGACCATCCGAACTCCAGGTAACATGACCTACAGAAATTAATTAGTTAAGAGTTATTTAATATTAAGAAAATGGTGGAGAGAGCAGTGTAGGAGATGAGTAGGGAGTACTCTTAGAAATAAATGATATCAGTTAGCAAAGGACATACTTATCTTTTTGAAAACTGCTCAGAGCAGAGGAATGGTACAATCTTGGTATCCACCATGATCAAGGAAGTACTTTCAGATGGAAGGTTAAACATTTAAAAAAAAAAAAAGAAAAGAAAAAAAAAGGATAATTTAAAAAGGAAAACCCAAACCCCCTCAACTCTCCAATGGAATGGAGATTTTGGGGATTTCTGTGAAACCTCCACTTTTAGGCAGCTATTGTTATGAATCACACAGACATAGGCCATTCTCCCTTTGGACAGAAGATGCAAAGCATACTGGAATCCTTTGCAGTTCTGATGTAGGGAAAATGTAGGAAAATTCATGGGCTATTCACACTTAGCAAAATAAGAGTTGTGTGTTTATGAGGCTTTTCCAACCTATTTGATTCTATGTGCTTCTTTATGAATATAAACACTAGATTATTCCAATGTAATAGTGTTGTAATAATGGAGTAATATTTTAAAAATAATGATTTTCTGGAAATCCTTGGTTTTATCTGACATTTCTAGTCAGGGCCTCATAATGCCATTAACACCCTTACCTTCCAAAGGGAAAATGGCTGAGAAGATAAAAGGTGCAGCTGTGGTTTTAAGGGAAACTCATTCAGCTAGTTATATTTTTCCATTAAGTTTCTTTCTTTCTTCATCCTTTACAATGACAATAAAAGAATTTTTTATTCAGTTATACCAAATTTTTTAAGTTTAATGATCCTATTAACTCAGATGAAATCCACAATTTATTCCTCACTATTATTTTGCCAAAGGAAATGGAGATAGTATTTTAAAATTTAATGCAAGCCATGTTTAATGATCTACACCATTCTCATTACTGGCTAATCCTCAGGTAGTAACATGTATAACATATAAATATTCACAAGGTAAGGTACACCACTAACAACAAAAACAAAAATTCAGCAATTCAGAATCCTTGATTTAATAACTAGCAGCTTTGTTTAATTACAGTTAGGTTGGGTTCACTGGGCTGAGAATGCAATTACTTGCCTTGGTGGAGCATTAGCAGGTCATAATAAAAAGCCTCTTCTTTTTGTAGCATTTTCTTAAATAATAAATAATTTCTTAAACCATGATAAAATATTTGGCCACTGTCTGTAGTAGTTGGCCTGTCCTGGAAAGTTGTGTGTGGAGGAATAGGAAAAAGGTCATGGACACATATTTTTGTCACAAAGATTGCTGAACATGGTCTGGATTGTTTGATGGATTAAGACATTTTTGTCATCTTTTATATACTACAGATCATTTTATCAGTTATTCTTCATATAGTATTGCCTCTGAATCATAGAAGTGCCTTACTTATATGAAAAATAATTGTTGCTTTGTACATTTTGCAGGTGAGCCTGTAGGCAGAATCCAAGATTCACTTGTTCAGTGCTTGAAGTTGTTACCCAGATCAGACTTTGCTACAAAATGAGTACATCAATAATGAGCACAGATAGACCTCAGATGCTCATCCCAGATGTCTGAGATAGAAAAATATGTCATCCAAGTAAGCATCAGTGATGTTTTCTCATGACTGGGTAGTGAGAAGAAATTAATGTTTCTGTGCCCCAAATAAGTAGCACAGAAATGATACTGGACACCACAGTGATAAAGCCCTTTTTACTTACAGTTTGAGGGCTTCATTTAATCTTGCTTTTCAGGGGAAAAAAAAGCTACTTACATGAATGGCATGCATTATTGATTACTTACTGAATTAAGAGGTCTCAAAATGCAGCTTTAAAGGTTATTGAGATATCACAACATTTATGTTATACATGTGGAGATTTGCTGATGTCTTGGTATAGCCAAGGATTACTAAGGTTGATTATTGGTGAAATTCACATGCAAACGTTTTTATGGATTGTCAATGCAAGGTGATGTGTGCATACTTGAAATATATGCAAATTAAGCTTACTTTAATTAAAGTTTATATACTTTAAATAAAATCGGATTAAGTAACTGTGAAAGCGGGAACTTCACATTTCTTAGCTCTACTTGAAACACTTACAAGTACAGTTGCATTAAAACAGTTTTGTGTTCCCTGATAGGGAGGAAGGATTGTATTTAATGCAGAATATTTTAATGAAACCTAGTAAACTAGAAAGGGATGGCGAAAGAAGGGAAAAGATAAATTACCTTCTTTGAGTTTGCATGTTAAAAGCCAATTTGAAGGAAGTGTCAAGAAATTGATGTATTGTCTTCTGTGCTGAAAATTTTGCAATCATTTAAGTCAAAGCAAATGTTTTTGGTGCCTTTGCTTTGGGTAGGGGGTAGCTATTTTGATTTCCATCCAAATGTATTGAATTATAATTAAGTTCTATCTTGGCATAGAGAACGTGCTTTGAATAACATGGATTACTGTGGCATTTGTGTAAGAAAAGGAACTGTGTCATATTTCTCTTTGAGGAAACTTCATGGCAAATATGATGGCTCTCCTACAAATGAAAAGTGTGTATGGCAAATTTATGTAACACTGAATGATATATATTATAAATTTATATTTTCAGACATAACCCTCTTTTCTATGTCATGGCAATATGACCTAAAATATATAGTATTTTGGCTGTTTTCTGGATGGTAGCAGTATTTAGGGCCTAAATGTCTGTAAAAGAGCAGTGTTAAAATTATGAATGCATAATGTAGAGGAGGGGAAACAAGTGAGAAGGAACCGTATGAAACTGAAGAATTAGCTGGGTTATTTAAATATTTATTTTCTGGTTGTAGACTCTGAGAGATTTATAAGTGCTTAGAATTTTTAAGTCTGGAAATCTAATAATTTGTTTTATTACCTTTAAAATTACCTTCAACATTCAAATACATGTCTTCATAACTTTAATATAGCTTGAGATAGGTTTAATTTCAAAAAATAAAACATAAAAAATCCTAAGAAGCTAAAGTTCTCTCCTCTGAAAATTTGAATCACATTTAAAGAAAAAAATCCCTCATATGATGTTTTCTTAGTGATTTTTCAGAAAGGGTTTCCCTAGGATCTCCAATCCTTTACAATGTGCTCTAGGGTGATGCTTGAGCAGGGAGGCTGGACCATACGACACATTGTGACTCATTCAACAGAATGAATTACCTATTCTATGATCCATCCAATTGGATTCTATTCTTATTTCCATCATCATTAGTATCTGTGTTTTAAATGTCTTTGAAATACGTTTCAGACTGTCAGTATCTTTCTTATTTATGATGTGGTCTTAAATTTTCATTTGTTTTTTTTTTTTAATTTGAATTATTGAAACTGACCAAAACAACTAGAGTTCTTTCAGCATTATACACCTTACAAATTTCTTTTTCTTTAATATTAAGCAAGATTATTTATTGCCACTGCTACTAATGGTAGGCCAAGGATGTTTGTATGACATCTGACGTACTTTATCACAGAAATAACCTGTTATAAACCATAATTTCCAATTTTGGATATCTACAAAATAAACAAGTAACTGTCTTGGCAGTCCTTGCTTCATCTTAAAGCGTGACAAAGTCCCATCCAGAATTAACATCAGTGCTTTGCTACAGTATTATCTTCTTTATACCATCCCTACATCTCCATTTCAGGAAATATATGGTCTAGCTGAGTGTTTCAACCCAAAAATATTTTTGGTTTTAAGTCTGATCTTCTCATAAAGTCAATTTGAGCTTATTGACCATGGAAAAAAAGGTTCCACCATTCCAATGTAAGTAGCCATTTTTGCTTTTCTAAACTATTTTCATTTTACACATATTCCACACTAACAAAATCACTGCATCTTGGCAGAAAGTTCTTATCCATCAGCATGCAACAGGACAGAAAGACTAATATGCCTCAGAAATATTTGATTAAATTACCTTCAATAGAAAATACTGTCTTGTTAAGATCACACAGGAAAACTTTTTTTCAATTAGTTTTGATTAAAATCTGTGAAGAGAGTTGTCAAATTAGGATGGAAATTTTTGTTGAAACAAAAAAAACCCCAAATTTACTTCAGAAGAAACCAAAGCCTTGTGGGTTAAGTACCTGTCTAAGCCTTCAGAAATCCAATTTCATGCCTCTGAAGTAAACTGGCAAAAAAAGAAATCTAACAGGCTGAAGACGTGCATTAGTATCAGAGTTGTTGTTTATCCTGATTTTCCCACAGAAATGTAATCAACATTTTTGCATCTACGAAGAGGAAAAATGCAAAATACATCATTGTTTTAGAAAAGACTAAGAAATATTTTTTCTATGAGAAATTGTAGCTTTTATCACAAGCACTTGTTCACCACCAAAGGTTTTGTTTGTTTCTGGTAAATTGTATTTTACATGCCATAGAAAGAAAAATCTATTTGCATATTAAACAGAACACAGAATCACTATTTTTTTGAACTGTTTCCTTATTTCAGAATTGTAATTTATATTATTTTGTCTCCATATTGTTTTAAGATGCATTTTCCATAAATATAATTAAGATGATGATGATAATAATAAAACGATACAGTGACCTAGATGTGCTGAACCTATTACAGCCAATCTAATAAACACATTTTAAAATCAATGTTATGCATATTTTGCATATTTATGCATAATTTGTCAACAGAGTTTTACCAGACATAAAGATACACAGTACTGCATGAAAAACAAAAATACTCAAAAAGCAAATTAATTACTTGGGCAAGAGGTTATTTTTTTTAGGAGGTCAATTATAACAATTCAGTTTACCTCTCATATTTTGGAGGACACTTTATTTCAGGGGGTTTATGACTGCAAAACAACTGAAGGTTCTTAGATTCAGGGATGGAAGATTTCCTCCACTCCTTTTGTTTAATTTAAACAATAGATTGTTTCTGTGATATCTTTGATATGAAAGTATTCAGTTTATTTTTTTAAAATTTAAAAGAAATTCCTAAGCTAAGATTTTCTATACTAAATATTATTGTAATGCATGTTATTTATATTCCACCTGTGCATATATTATTCCAGGCACTTGCCATAATGTCCAGGTCTAAAACAGCTCATAGTTCTTTGCCTTCCTCCTAAAAATATGCACCTTAGTGATATTTTTACACACACTGTTAGTCCTTTTGAAGTCATTGGAACGTGGTACCTGCATAAAGATGTGTTTGTTTGCACAATTAAAGCCTTTGCCTGTAAACATTTGCATCATTCAATCTGTATGCATGCAAATAACAATGTTATGTTTATGAAAAATAGTAGCACCAGTTAAAATTTGGCTGGAGAATAAATTTTATAGGACTGGTAAAAGCTGAAAATAAGTTGCTGGAAAGTCAACTGAAACATCTGTATTTGGTAGTGAGAATCAAACTATCCACCTTTGAGACCATTACCTGTATAGCAGAAAGTTTTAGAGGATTCATGAGAACTTTGTGCTTTGTATTTTCACTGATATATCAGCAATAACTCAAAATCTCCTGCATTTACTTAGCAATATCAAACCATTGTGAGAAAAAACAAAGGATTGAATAGTTTGTCCGTGCATAGATTTTTTTTATTATTTTTATGTCAATGTGTATTACTGTAAAAACTTTTCAAGTTTATTCCCAAGGTTAACCTTGTAGAAAGCTATAAGAAACCCTTAGCATCCATTTGTAGCAAAAAAGATCATTTGACCTCTTGAATCTGTACACACATCCATGAATTTCCTTCTGTGTGTTCAGCTGAGAACGCAGCCAAGGCATGAGCAAATTAAAGGTTAATCCCTCAGTTGAAGAGCAGAAGTGTTTCCTCCTGCCTGCAGGTGGGAGATGAATATGCTAATGGAGCAAGCCTGACTCTGCAGTGATTTGCAGGTGAAAATGTAACTGGTGATAATTAAAGGCTAATTACTTTTAGCTAGCAAGTGGGAACCAGGTGCTCTAAAGCAAAAGAGGAAGATTTTATTCTGTGCTGGTAAGACGTTTGGAGGGGGAAAAGAAAGGACTATGACTGTATTTCTTTTCTCTTTCTCTGAGTTTTGGGGGTTTGGTAAAGCAGACAACAGATATGAATGGTTAGGTGTAACATGTAGTGTCCACTGGTTGAGGGAGGGAGTATGTATTTTTATTTAACTTTATCAATGTTTCCCTCAGAAGATGGCCAGAGTTAGGCAGGGATTCTGGAGGTGTTTTGGCTGTTTACATATTAGAAATGTTACCATCACAGGCAACATGGCTTGTTGTAAATCCTGTTTAAAAACCATCTTCTTCTGAGATGCTCACTAAAGAAATCTCTTTCAAAAGCTTCTCTCAATGACAGCTTTGAAAGACACCCCTAAGAGTGAGCCCTCAGACAGATTTAGAGCATTAGAGCTTCCCACACATTTCTTGCCTTTTTTGGTAGGATGTGTTAACTTTCATAGTCAGTCTTGCCTTTGAAGGCTCATGGGTCCAGAGAAGTTCAGGCTTCAGCACCCACGCTCCTTTCCTCTTTTAAAAGGCAGTCTGGTCACCATCACAAGTAGCGTTATGAAGATATTTCTTAGTTACATGAGGTGTTATACCATTTATTTGGGAAGTAAGCCAACCAACATCAGGAGGGTTTAAATCTGAGTCTTTGGGTGACTACTTAGCATATCCGCTCTTTTTACCATTTGTGCATTGTATATTTTACAGTGGCTTTACAGTTAAAAAAAAAAAAATCAATTATCTGTTTAGACAGTTAGGTGTAATTAATTACCAGTTGAGTCTACATATCATGATGATTAATCACTTTGAACAGTGGATGATGAATCTATAAACTCATTTGCTTAATGAACTTAGTTTTTTTCTTGTAAGGTACTGGGGTTGTGCTCACTTGGACCACCACAGATATCTACAATGAATATGTAGGCTTTGCTATTGCTCAGAAGGTCTGTAGTTAGGCTCTAGATTATTTATAGTACCTACATATCTGATGATCCTTTTCTTGGGCAGGTTTATAGAACCCTAAAGTTCTAACCAGGTAAGTGTCTGATTTATTTTTAAGCTATTCACTTTTTAAATGTGGCTTTCCTGGGCTATGTTATCTTTTTCACCTGGTCTGATATATCTATCTATATGTTCTGCTTAATAGACAGAGGGAAAAGAACTGTGGTATTAGTATTTAATTTTTAAGTAATAATTCAGAGATTAATATATTCCTGTGGGCCAGAAAGTGTGAGAATTTCCTCAGGTTAGGAAAGCCAGCTTTGAACTGGAAGGAGGAGAGAGATCTCATTTTCCATGTTAGCATCTCATTTTTCATATTAGTATCTATCTTGAAATCTATCAGCAGATCATAGAAGACTATTTCACTAATTTGTATTTAAAAAGAAATTATCCCCAAATGAGGCATTTCTTTTAACTCTTCAGGTTGAAATTTATTCTGAAAGACTTTAAGTATCTGATTGAGTGGAGCTGCAGCCTGTCCAGTTACCAGCTCGAGATCTGGGGGACATCCTTCAGAGGTCAATTCAATTTCTAGCAAGTTTATTGTCTTGTAAAAGTGGGGAGACCTTTAGGGCAGCTGTCCAGGATAAACTTTGGCAGCAAAAGCCTATGTGGGCAGGCAGACATTCCTGTTTTGAGTTTAAAATATCAAGAAAGTTGACACATCCTTTTGAACTGTTTTCATTCTGCTGCATCAGCATCTTTTGCATAAAGATGTTCTGCTAGTTCATTTTTTGGTTTTTTAGTATTTGGTCTAATTGTATATCTGACTTCCTTTAGGAAGTGATTGTGTGTTCTTACAGCCATACATCTAGATGAAGGGAATTATAATGGGTCATTCATTTTTATGGACAAGTATGTAAATACAGTGGTGGAATTTTATACAGTATAATTACACTGATCACAAAATCTAATGTGGTTTTATTACTATAAATCTCTCCTGAAATATTCCACAGAAAGGAGGAATAAGGAAAGAACTTCTTAAAAGGAGCAGTATAAATAGTAAAAATGATAGTTTATATGTATTTACTTATTAAAACCTTCAAATTCCCTACAGGTCCAGTCAAATGGGCCTTGCAGGCTGCGAGGAGGACATCAAATTACCTTCTTATATTGTAAGTACCTTAACTCTATAAAGTGCAATTGCTGTAATTAATAGAGCAAATTATGAAGAAGGGAGATTTGTGAAAAATTAGTAGTGTCCTCCAGAAGCTCAGGAAATTCCATGTGAAATTTATCTTGTCTTAAAGATATATTTTATTAAGTTGTTCTACCATCCTCCTTTTGGATACTTTATCCCTGGAAACACTCCTGAGAAGAAAAGAAATAGGTGTTTATTTCTCACTAGCATTCTGTTTAGTAAATAAGAGGTCAAATAGCTATTTTCCCACATTTTCTCAGAGCTGCTTTAAATAAAAAGACACAGTTTGCTAGTGAAATCTCCAAAGAAGAAACTCTCCCGCAATTCCTCACCACTGGCACCAATTTGTGCTTGGTGCCAGTGCATCCACTGGACTGACAGACAAGGATGTCTGCAAATTACTTTAGATTTTCTTCTTTTTTTTTTGGAACCTTTAGAAAAACATGTGAATTCTCATGTTGTTGTTTTGCTCCATAATGGTCTTACTGGGATTTTTGTTTCCAGGTGATACCTTTTTGGCTTAGATAATCTTTTGCATTTAATTATATTTTAGCTCATTTTATTTGTAGTATGTCCCTCCTTCCCACCCCTCATTTCCTTGGGGAATACACATCTTTGATGTGCGCATGAAGATCAGGTAACAAGGAAAACTGAAAAAATTAGAAATTATTTTAAGAAATATTTTTTCCTGCTGTACTACAGTTAAAAAAATCAAATATATTTGTGCAGCACAGGATAGTTTTATAGAAATATGACTAACAACAATATAGAATTTAATAAATAAATAGTTGTTTTCATTTTATCAGCTAAGAGTCCGAAAATCTTATGGATAGAAAGCTTTCCTCTTCCTCTGATAAGTATGGATGTTGTTGAATTTCACAGATACTGAAAAACTAGTTTATCACACTTCAGTAACTTCCTTATGTCCTTGTTTTCCAACAGTGATAACTTAATTTTCTCAGTGAAGTGGTGGAAAATGCAACATTTCACAAAACAAATTATAACAGAGAAATAGAAAGCAATAGGGAGGATCTCTTCTTTTTCTTCTTTACAAAAAGGTTTTTGTTATTATTACTGTTTTACAAAAGACATTGAAATTTGATTTTGTTGGGGTTTTTTTTGATATTTTTTATCCCCAGGTAAGGCTGGAAATGGAGAAATAAGCTTTGGCAGTTTAGTAGGCGTCTCATAGAGATCAACTGAACCGATTAAAACAGCAGGACGGGTCTAGAGGAAGAACTATTCTCTGATAGTATGATTTTGTTATTCCTTGATGTATATTTGGTAAAAAATTTGAAAATAAGCCCTTTAGGCAACTTGATCAGCAATGTTGTTGAAGTCTGTGTCGTGTCCGTGGAGGCTGCTATTAAAACAGCCAAATTTGAAGGGTTTATCAAGCTGAGGAGGAAGATGCATCTGGATAATATGGCTGGACAGAGATGCAGTTTTGAAAGCTGGTGTGGGCTGTGCACTTATCATCTTTTGCCCATAACTTTCCAGAACTTTTCAGCTTTGGGTGGATCTGGCAGAGGTTAGCACTGCCTTTGCTCAACATGGTCTGCATGTCTCTTCTTTCAGAGGTCAACTTTACAGCTGTAGCCCTGCTTCCAAAACCTTACCAGGTAAATCAGATACCATAGTGAATAACCATGACTGGGGAAAAAAAAAAATCTATAAAACATCCAATTTTTTTTTATTACTTATGAGCCGTATCAAATAGATATTATTTTATCTGTGTCATGATCCATACTCCCAAACCAGTTACCCTGACAGGGACTTTCAGGAAAAGCAGGACTGCTTTTCCCCATGCAGTAGTATTTTATGGGTGACTGGGCTAGCTTGCTGCAAAGGGACACTCATTTACATGGCTGATCAGACACTCTGAGGAAAAACTGCCCAGTTCATGCAGTATAAAGCAGATCATGGTGCATTTATTAATGGCATAAAATAAAGACAAACTTTTATGTATCCCTACAATGAATGGAAAACTTTGTTTGCAAAAGACTTTGGGGAGGGAGACTGCTTCAGATTGGCTCACAAATCTTTAAATGTTCATTCATTAAGACAATTTTCTCAGAAATAATAAAATTTTCAGTAATGATTGCCTTTTTTTTTAAATTAAGGACATATAGAAGTAAAAAAATTATTTGAAAGTTTTTTGTGTTGCTTCTAATCTGGAAAATTTTCTTTTTTTTTTTTAATAATGTAATGATTTCTCTAGTTGTCTCCTATTTGACCATCTTTGTATCTACAGGAGAACTTTCCCCCCCCTTTCACCACAAAGTGGTATAAATTAGAGACACAAACCTGAGCAGAGCTCGACAGCTACACTATAAAACCACAAAGCCGTGCACAGGCTGATGAGTGAGCAGAAGAACACAGCGTTCCTTGAGCAAAGGGAAGATTTAAGAAAGTAAAGTTTCTAAGGTCTCAGGAGATCCTTACATAAGCAGGGTACTTAAATAGCTTCCTGAGTCTCTCTGCAGCTTCTTTGCCCTCTGGTCAGTAGCTGGAGGTGTGTGAGCACACTCGTGGTGCAGACGTGGCTCGGTCAGAGCCCCACTGAATCCTGCTGCCCTTGGGCATATTTTGTTAGACATGCTATAACAAGGTCAGGTTGGTGTGTTTGGAAAAAAAGCAGAAAACCTGTTGTGTGTGTTCACAAAACTCAGGGCTGCCCAGTGAATGCTGACATTGATCTCTTTTGTGTTTACCTTATCTGCTGCTTTAGATACTGACACTCACAGACTCCCCACCGGTCTTTGTTACAGAGAGGTCAGAACTCAGCAACAGTGGCAGTTGATGTCTTTTCCACATTCCTATAGGTTACTTCTGTTCCCCTGGGTCTTCATTCCTTATGCATCTTGCCAAAGGAGTTTATATAGCCCTGCTATCATAAGGCAGTTTCATCTCTAAATGGAAAAAATGGCACCTAAAAAATAAATTTATAAAAGCATCTTAAAAAGGGTTTTGATTGGAAACAAAACAAAACACCGCAAAAGAAAAAAAAATCAAAACAGCCAAGACAACAAACAAAAAAAGCCAACAAAACCTACCAGGAACAAGCACCACTCATACATGTTTACAGACTTTAGGTAATAGAAAAGGGGGTGGGAGGTGGGGGGAAGTGTTTCTATTACATAGTCACACATTTCTAAAATTTTTCACATTTGAAGGTGCAGTCTGTAGAAAAAGGATGAAAATATTTTTGATTTCTTTGAGCTACATCCTCTAACTCTCAGAAAGCTGTGAGGTGTTAGAAAGTGTGATGCTAACTTTATGCACACAAATTATTGCTGATGATTCAAATTGCATAACCTTATTCTTCTAAGACTTGGGAACCAATGAGTCATTCATTTCAGTTGTCCTCAGTAATTTCTCCTTGGGAGAAAGTGAAAATTTCTAATATTTGACTTCAGAATTACATTCTGATTATGAGTCTACTTAATTTTGGCAATTAAAGGCAATATATATTCACAACTGTAGATACAACTAAGCATATAATTTTAATCTGCTGGCACTTTTTGTGAATTCAAATACCATCACTTACATTTTTAAAGTATTTAGAACACTACAGTATTTTGTTATTGCTTACTAAATACTTCAGGTCCTGAGTAACTAACAGAAAGAGTTTTGTTGGGGGGTTTTTTATTTGTTTTAAGTAATAGTCCATATATTATCCATAAAATCCAATATAATCCATAACTTCAGGAAAAATCATTGCTAACATGAGTGCATGGTAATAACATGGCCTTGAAATCATAACTGGATTTACCTTTGACTGCAGCTCCAATCACTAGTCCAAAATGCAAGTGGAAACCACTAACATGTATCTGTCTTTCTAGGTTGTACCTCTGACTTAATTCAGTGCTAGTAGATAGCAGAGCTGACGAAGATACATAGAACCATATTTTTATTTAGTGCTGATTATGTTTGATACAGCAGAGAATGTAACCTGTTAAGTCATTAGTATGGCTTTAGGAAAGTCCATTTCTTTAGGAAAACAACATTTAGAACGTTAAGAGATGAGATGCAGTTTAGCATGGAACAGCAGACTATGCAATGAACTTTCCCCAGCTTTAGCATGACCATTCATACAGCGAGTCAGATCATTAGAAACCACCATTTAATTTAGGCTAATTGCATCATCATGACCCCTCATTTCCTAAATGGCTGCCATTCTTGAAATAGTGTTGCTAGCCCACTTCTCCTAAACCCTTTGCTTTCAGTAGGTGGTTTCTGTAGAGGGGTTGGTACTCCAAACACCACGTGGCTACTCCTGTGCTCAGCTCTGCAGGAGTTAGATCTTTGCAAACTTTGTATATTTTCATTGGGAAGAGAATGTGGAGTTACATAAAGTGAGATAAAGCTTTCTTTGATTAAAATAAACAAGCAAACAAAAAAGAAACCAACAAAAAACAGACACAAAATATTAGTCTGACTCCTTTATCTGATAAACATAATAACTAGATGGGAATCCACAATGTTGAGTAAATACGTTCAATCTTTGAAGGTAACTCTGTTTCTGAATATTTTATCAGAATAACTTCTGCTTGGTTGATAGCAAAATAAACTCTGGAGTTTAAAATAACATCCTGAAAAAAAAAATAGTAATACCTTTAAGGTGTGAATTCTCTGAGAGTGCTTAAAAAGATAGACCAATATGCCTTTCTTGTCCCCTGATTAGTAGAGCTTATATTTTTAAGTGGAAAGGGTTTGGAAAAACCTATTGGTTGTAAGTACATGATAGAAGTCTGTTTTTTTTTCCAGGTTGAACATGAACTTGTATTAGTACCCTTGAGAAGATGTGTTAACACAAGCCTAATGATGACAGTCTCATAAATTTTTTTCTACCAAAGTTTGGGATTTTCATGTGTATCTTTTTTTAAGACTGGTTAAATTCAGATACAGAAAGAGTCTGGTGGTGGCCTTTTGAAGATCCAAGGAGCTCACAAAGCAGACAGATGATCTGAGGGCTTTCATTATTCCTATTCACATCGCTTTCTCAGCTGATAGCAACTTTAGCAAGCTGCTTTTCGTCAAAACAAGGATTGTGACTAACAATCTTCTGGGATTATGACTTCTGGGATGCAGAAGCTCAGCCTCTGCAGAGCTGCTGGTTTGACCACTGCTTGGCTTTCTCCTTGTCATGTTGCAAAAAACATCTGCTGTTCTCAGCCACCTGAAAGACGTTCTGAAATCAGCAACATCAGAGCTTCCTCAAGATGGGAATAGGTGTACCTGGTGATTAGCAATTATCATGCAGTCTTGGAATGACACGTGCCAAGAGCGTCAACAAGGTCTGTATGCAATTTTATCATTTCTGGTTTAGGTATCGTTGTGCATCCTGAAGTTTGAGTGTCATGAATATCAGCTAAGGCCTTTTTGTGACTTTGTGGTGGTGTCATCTGTCTGAGTGGGTTATTTATACCAGGTGAAAGTGTTAACAATGACTTGAAAGACATTTTTTTAGTAGCCCATAACATCCAGAAAAACTTCAGGTTTTCCAGTTTAATTAGACATTATATGTGCATGTTCAGTTAGAAGTTCATAGAAGTAATGTTTTCCCCCCTTAATTCTAATAAATTTGTGAAGAAACAGTTCTACATAGGATACTTTTATTACATACAAATAGAGCTAATTGTTGAAGCAATTATTATTATTAATATGGAAATGTTTAAGGAAACCTGAGCTTTGAATGGGATATACAACTTAGACTTGTGGATGTTTATGTGGGTACATGGGAGTTTTTTTCTGAATTAATTTAAAGGTAATTAGTTTTGTGGGGTTTTTTTTTGTTTGTTTGTTTGTTTTGTTTTGTTTTTAATATGTTGTGCTTATTTGGGAGGAATTTGGGTGGTGGTTAGGGTTTGTTTGCTTTAAAATAAAGCCAAACAACTCACTGAAGACAAGGTCTAATGTCTGAGGTTTACCACCTCTCTATTACTTTTTATTACTAGTGTGTTATTCTGTAACTCCAGTATAAACCATCAAGCCCTCAAACCAGACAGGCACCAGAGGCTTCTGTCACAGCTGAGTGAAAGGAGGGGAACCTAATTCCATGAAGCATGGCTGGATAAGGACCTTGGGAATAAAATGTTGAGACACAAATAGTTGTGTCTCAGAGGGAAGATAGCTATTGCATCAAGTAATCAGAGCTCGGGCTGCTCTTGCAGTTTCTCAGCTTGAACTGACAAAGAAAACTTGTAATTTTCTTTCAAGGGGGTCTGAGAAATATTGGTCTGGGATAGTTGGATATGAGCTCATTATAATCTGAATAAATAATGGTACCAATCATAGTATTGAATTCTGCTATTTAGGAAACATTTCTCATGGTGTATTCCTCTATTGTCTCTAAAATTCAAGAAAAAGATTTAAGGTACAATGGTTCCTGAATTTCTCTCTAAATACTGTAGTTTTCATCAGGTTACTTATTTCCTTCTTGTTCTTTAGATTTGCTCTGTTCTTTTGGTTCTTTCTTACTTGAGACAGTTTTCATGCTGCTGATTCATCTGTGTTATTTCTGACTGACCTCACAAAGTGCTTTTTCTTTAGTTCACTAATTTTTGTCAGTTCCAGTAAGAATATCTGAATAGTTTATATATGAAATAACTCTAGCTCTTAGTGTCTAGGGACATTCATTACAGTTTTCAGTGCCCATGAACAGTCATAAAAGCACTTAACATTAATGAAAATTTAAGTTTAGTTGACTAGGTAATAAATCACTCTGTTTCAGTTTTTCCCCCATTTTATCTTTCAGATCTCTATTGCATTTGCTACACACCAGACATACATTTTATTTCCTCTTACCACGCCTGCCTGGTGCAACTTTAGCAAACCTTTTTACATTTGTTTTCATATTAATAACCTCTTTTCTGGTGATCAAAATACTCGAGAGAGACAGGTCTTTATTATTATTGTCATTGATATATAGAAAGTCCCTTTTAAGATTTTTTTTTTTTCTGGTTACGTTTTTTCACATCTTTAAAACAGATGGATTTGCCTCTGTGTGTACTCTTATTTTGCACTGGGGAGCACTCCTTTGAAAACAGACCTGACAGCTCATGAGGGACACAAGGCAGGGGTCAACCTCTTTTCCTGGGCAACTAGAGACAGGACAAGTGGAAAGCTGTGCCAGGGATGTCATGCTGGACATCAGAAAGAATTTCTTCACTAAAAGAGTAGTTAACTTTTGGAATGGGCTGCCCAGGAGAGTGTGTGGAGTTACCATCCCTGGAAGAGTTCGAGAAACAAGTGGATGTGGCACTTTGTGCTGTGGTTTAGCTGACATGGCAGCCTTCAGTCCAAGGGTGGACTCAAGTATCTTGGAGGTCTTTCCCAATCTTAATTATTCTATTATCAACCTAGGAATCATTCTGTTCCTACTGAAACAGGATGAGGAAGCCACATCTTGGTATGCCCCTTTCCCACACCCATGGCCACTGAAGGTGGGAAGTGTTTATCTTGGATCAAGAATGAACCCTTCCTTGAAGGCAATGTGTTAGAAAAACTCAGGCCAAAACTGCACAGAGGATGGTAATGAGGTCCCATACACGCATCAGACACTGCAACTTGGAAAACATTTTTCATATCACTTTGTTGACTGATTGCTGCCCCCCTGCTCCGAGTGGTGCCCATCATACAGCACCATGGCTTTTCTTTCAGAGAGGCTTCCAGAAGGTTCTGTAAGCTGGTCTGGTGTAACTGGGTTCAAGGTTTTGTTTTTCACTTTATGCACTCGATGAGCTCTTCACAGCAGGAATTCTTTCTAAATATTTCTATAGCAGTGGCCAGGCTTTAATCTGATTTATTTTTGATGGGTACTATTTCAGTAAACACGTTAATCAAGTGCCATTGAGTCTCTAGTAAACCATGCCTGGATAGTCCCTATTTACAATAGAAATACTTCTTACCTCATCCTCTCCTAGACCAGAGGTCGCTGCAGAAGAGAGTGGAACTTCTGCTGCTGGTCACTTGAGTCAAGCAAATAACACTTCTAGGAGCTTCCATACAGAAGTGTTTCATTATGTTGTCAGGCATGAAAATTGTATTGTCGCTACATACAAATGTTTTTAGAAGAAGTGACAGCTTTTTGATTTATGTGTCTGAGATTCTAGCTGAAACTGGTGATGATATGTGACATGAAAGAGGAGAAGCTTTGCAGTTAGAGCGTAAGAAGGAAAAGTACTCTGTTGCTCCTCACAATCCAAATTAACCTTTCTGTTGGGCAATATGAGAAATATAGAAAGAAAGCTCTTTTACAGAACCATCAATTAATGTTCTCCTTCATAAATTTGTTTTGTGGGATGGTTAAAATATAACAGGCAGTTTTTAAGTCTTTTATGTACTTTTCTTTAGTTTCAAATGTGTGCAACTTATAAGGGAAAGGGAGGTTAGAAATGCATTTTCCCAGCTGCAGTCAAAGGAAGATCTCAAAACAAAATCTTATTGCTTTGGGGTTTTTTCTCTGACATAGTTATAGATCTTTAAATATGAGGTATTAAATACTGAGACATCTTTCTGAAATTTCTTTATGAAAGCTTTTTAATCACAGAACGTATTATATGCCTGAAACTGATGATAAAACAATATGTTTTATCTCTTTCAGTAATTCTTAGTGAAATAAAATCTGGCTAATCTGGTCTGGCAAAAAAACCCCCTCACAACAAACCCACCAACCCCTGAAACCTATTCAATAAGTAGAGTTGTGGCTGTACTTTACTGTAAAACTCACAATTTCTTTATACTAAAAAGACCATGAAATAGAAAGAGACTGAGTGGCTTCTGCAGTGAAACTTTTGCTCCTTAATGTAGGAGTATTAGGTAAATAGCAGATGTTAAAATTGTCCAATATTTAAGACATCAAAGTTTTCTTCCATTAATGTGTAGGGGAGATTTAAATAATATCTCATTTTAAAAACAGCAGAAATTATCTGAGAAACATATTGCCAAGAAAGAAATTTGCTTAATACAATCCAGTCAATCAATATATTACCATATGTCAGCAATCTAAGAGGAGTAAGATTGATATCTGAGAGTGTTTCAACAGCAGTTCCTCATCAATATCTAAATCTAAACAGTTTTATTTTTCTATTCAGAATAAATGTAATTTCTTAAAATTAAATGTTTATTGTGAAAAATACATTTCCTGACTGGAACATTTAGATTTTAACATCATGAGTAGATGTGTCTTTCTTCCTAAGACAGTGTTAGCCTCCAGTTTCCCAATTTGCCTCATAACTTATGCCTGGGATGAAAATTTAAAAAAAAAAAAAATCACTGGGAGATCCAGTCTTGTTTGAAGCAAGTCAAGTGGGAGAGTATCTACCCTGTCTCCTGGTGCTTTTTTTTTTTTTTTGTCCATAAGGTTAATTACCTACACTGTTTAAAGTTTTCTGTGAATCAGAGTACAGCTTATCAGAAGAACGCAGATCTCAGCTGCTCATATTTTCTTTGTTGTCCCTTAATGTATTTTTTCCCTAAGCTGTATTTAAAGAGTGGGCCAGAAGGGCAGAAACAAACATACATTTATTTCTGTCTTAGAACCTACCATTTGATCTTTTATTTCCTTTTAGTGGTGTAAAAGAGCCAGTTAAGAGTCTTGCAGTTTAGAAGTGTGTCCCATTGATCTTTTGGAACAGCGCTAGTTTGGACCTTCAGTTCTCAGCCAGACTTTGGCATCACGCTGATCGCTTCTGTGCTGTGAAATGGATTTGTCACAGTGGTATTTATAAAGAATCTTTTCTTGAAAATAAAAAGACATCTTCACCCCACCTCCCCCCCCCAAAGAGAGGAGTTAAAGGGAAAAAAAAACAAAGCACAACAAAAACTAGACTGAAAAAGACACTGTCAAACTCTGGAAAGGAGAGAAGTAGGAAATAAAGTGGGAAGAAAATTTGTTAAATCCGTCGCTTTTGTAATAGCAACTACTTCCCTACATAGAGTAAGATAAAAAGCATATGGCAATTCATGCAATTTTTCAGAATTACAAACAATTTAACGAAAAAGTTGTTGTTTCCCTAAAAATGTGGTTATACAATGACTCTGGTTCATGGGGATATGTGTATGGTAATAAATTAATGCTGCAATTTCCGGAAGTTCTATCCCAGTCACAGAAGAATTCCTGTTTAAATGCCTGGTTTCTACCTTTCATGTGAGAATATATATAACCCATTTTATTTTTACACTGTCACTCTTCTTAGAAGCACGTGGATAATTATAATTGTAAATAAGCGTTATATAATTAACATATAAGTCAGCATTAAAATTTTTAAAATTGAATGCTTTCATTTCTGCTCTATTATAAATGATGGATTAATTCCCATTCACTCCTTTTTAATACCTTTGAGCAAAAGCAACGATTTTAGTACTTAAAATCCTAACTTCCTGCAGCAATTTATTTCTTCTTATTATTTAGTTACTGGCACAGTGTCAACCACAGTATCTTATCCTTAAACGTTATTTCTATAACACAACATCTTTACAAATTCTTTAGCCTATATATTATTTTTTTACTTGATGTATTAAAAAATATCAATAGTGAACAGAGATTTAAGCACTTTGTTAGATTTTAAAGTCCTCACCTCTTGCTAATGAAAGATTCCAAGTCACATAACACTGTAAAAGCTTAGTCAGGCTAACTGTAATACAGCAAAACCTGCATTTAATCCTGGAAGGCTCCATGCTCACAGGACATTTTGTGTTCAATTTTGCTCTTCACGAAACCATATTATCACAAACTGGCCCTGCAGAGTGCCACAGGTGAATAGATTTGGCTCAGAAATTAAAAAAAAATATCCCAAAGAGTAAAGGAAATACTGAGGTCTTGGGATGACTAAATAATCTTTGAGTTGCAGTCAAGCAGGAGTGGGAAGAAGCTAATCAGTGTATTTCTACAACGTACATACATGTTCCTCTAGGCCTGTACATATCTTGTGTGTGGAACTAACACTTCCATTATCATGATCTGAGTGAACGTTCCCACCAAGGACTTGAGGCTTGCTTATCAGGGCCACTACTTAATGTTTATACGTCCCTGTGCCATATGTCATAAGGTTCCTCAGTGCTAAAATGCTTTCAGTGTAGCATCTCAGAAAGGTGTGTTCTGGTTTTGTTTGCCTCAGGGGTTTGTTTTGGTCCTCTGGAGAGAGATGTTACCAGAGATGACCTTCCCTACAGAAGGGACTGATATTTCCCGTTACTGCCATGTGGATTTTCAGAACAGGGAGAAATTCAGCATAACAAATATTGACATAATATCAAGATGCCTTTGAGATTTCTTGTTCAGATAGTGCAGTTTATCTCACCCAGGATGAGCTTTCAAAGGCACTGCATTAAAAGGCACACAGAGGGTTTCAATTTTTCAATCACTTCAGTATTATTTCATTAATTCACTATATTCACTAAATTATTTTCTATATTATGGAAAACATTTTACTTTCTAAGTACTCCATCTCCAAGTCTAAAGTGATGAATGCCATATGTTACTGATGAGCACAGCAACCTCAAGAGGAGAAGGCTCCTAGAAGACCTTATGGCACCTTCCAGCACCTAAAGGTGCTAAAAGAGATCAGGAGGACTTTTTACAAGAGCATGTAGCAATAGGACAAGGAGGAATGGCTTCAAACTGAAAGAGGGCAGGTTTAGACTGGATATTAAGAGGAAATTCTTTACTGGAGGGTGGTGAGGCCCTGGCACAGGTTGCCCAGAGAAGTTGTAGATGCCCCATCCCTGGAAGTGTTCGAGGCCAGCTGGATGGAGCTCTGAGCAACCTGGTCTAGTGGAAGGTGTCCTGCCCATGGCAGGGAGTGGAATGAGACGATCTTTAAGGTTCCTTCCAGCCAAAAGCATTCTATGATTTTATGAACATAGAAGTCATGTCTCCTCAGTGTGATCCAGGTAATGGTAAAAGATAAAAAACCCTGATTTTATTTCTAATAGTTTGATAATTTTGCATGAATATCATAAAATATTCACAAGCAGAGTGTGTGTTTTAATACACTAAAAAAAATAACTTGTTTGTTTATTTTTTTATTTAAGAGAAACAACAACAACTTCTAACAATGGCAAGGTGTAAGGAACCTGTGAGGCTGGTGGCCAAGCAGGGCTGCGCTGACGAGGCCTGGGTGGCCCAAAGTGCCCAGAGTGGTGGTACCAAGAGAGAGAGACTGGTGCCTTCCACAACAGTGTTGTGATTTAACCCTAGCCAGCAATTCAGCCCTACTCACTCCCCTGTAGTGGGATGGTGAGAGAATCGGAAAAGTGAGAAAACTTATGGGTACAGATAAAGACAGTTTAAGTGGTAAAGCAAAAGTCTCACACACAATCAAAGCGAAACAAGGAGCTTGTTCCTCACTTTCTGTGGGCAGGCAGGTGATCAACCATCCCCAGGAGACTAAGGTATCATCATGTCTAACAGTGATTTGGGAAGACAAACACCATCACTCTAAATGTCCCCACTCCCCCACTTCTTCCAGCAGCTTTCCATGCTGAGAATGAGACCCAGAACATCCCTTGGGTCAGCTGGATTCCACTGTCTGGGCTGCGTCCCTGCCCAGCTTATGCACCCTCAGTGCAATTGCTGGTGAGGTGGTTTGAGAAGCAGAAAAGATCTCAGCTGTGTAAACACTGCTCAGCAGTAGATAAATCATCCCTATATCAGTACTGTTTCCAGCACAAATCAGAAACACAGCTCCATACTATCTACTATGAAGACAATTAACTCTACCCCTGTTTCTACAGACAGAAATAGGAACATCCACCAGGAAGGAAAACATCGAGAGCCTCCCCTTACCAGGCAGAAGGCAATACTTTAAAGAAAGGGAGTGAATGGAGGCAAGTCCACGCTTGGATGCCAGGTGAACCCTCTCCCTGCCCATCTTGCCTTCCTAGGTCCTTCTTTTTGGCAGGTATGAGGCTCTGGATGTGAAAAGTAAGTCAGTTGATGGTCTTGATGGTGCATCTACACCAGAGGTGTTCACAAGGTCAGAAAGGCCTATCCCCCATACCATGATCACCTCCACAAGGAAATAAAAATGGGTTATGGTGATTCCTTTCTCAGGGAAACAGGAAGTCAGATATGCCAGACAGACTCTTCTCTTAGGATAATAGACAGCCCTGCAAAGAGGGGAGGCAATACTGTTGGCCACCAATGCAACTGGGAACTTCAAGCTTTGAGGCAGCCTGGGCTGCAGTGATCGTGAGCTGGTGGAGTTCACAGTCCTGAGGAATATGGGACAGGCAAAGAATCAAGACCCTGAATTTTAGGAAAGCAAGATTCCATCTTTACAAGGAGTTAGTCAACAGGATGACACCAGACAGAATGATGTGCTTGACATGCCAGAGGGATGAAATGCCATCTAGAGGGAGCTGGGCAAGCTTGAGAAATCTTTCCATTTCAATGCCATGAGGTTCAACAAGGCCAATTGTAAGGTGCTGCACCTGAGTCACTTCAATCCCTGGTGTCAACACTGGTTGGAGGATGAACAGGTCTAGAGCAGCGCTGCCGAGAAGGACTTGTGGGTGCTGGTGGGTGAGAGGCTGAACATGAGCTGCAATGTGCGCTTGCAGCCCAGAAGGCCAAACGTGTCCTGGGCTACATCCAAAGTAGTGTGACCAGGTTGAGGGAGGTGATTCTGTTCCTCTACTCTGCTCTGGTGAGACCCCACCTGCAGTACTGCACTCAGCCCTGGGGTCCCAGCACAGGAAGGACAACTACCTGTTTTAGCAGATCCAGAGCAGAGCCACAAAAATGATCAGAGGCATGAAACACCTTTCCTGTGAGAAAAGGCTGAGAGAGTTGTGGTTGTTCAGCCTGGAGAAAAGAAGGCTCTGGGAAGACCTCATTGTGGCCTTTCAGCACTTAAAGTGGGCTTATTAAGAAAGATGGGGACATGGGGACAGACTTTTGGTAGAACCTGTGGCAATAGAATAGTGGGTAACGCTATGAAGCTAAAAGAGCTTAGATTTAGATTTGGTATGAAGAAGAAATTTTTTTTGCTATGAGGGTAGTAAAACACCTGTCCAGGTCGCTCAGAGGGGGATGGATGAAGTGTTCAAGAATGGGACTCTAAACAATCCTATCTACTTGAAGGTATCCATGGGGTTTTCAAGACTGACCAGATAAAGCACTGACTGGTGTCTAAGCTGATCCTGCTGTGAGCAGCCAGTTGGACTAGAGATCTCTTTACGTCCTTTCCCACCTGAATTTTCCCATCATCCTTTAAAGAGTCTGTTCAGCTCTGTCATGAAGCTTTTGAGGTTTGTTAATAAAATAGGAAAAGATCAATGAAAAATTACAAAACCTATTGGAATAACTTTTTTTTTTTTTTTTAACAGTGATAAAATCTGTAATTTTATGTGCTTTATTTAGAAATAGGGAATTTAAATGATAATTTGGCCAGAGTAAGTCTGTACTTATTACACAGGAGAGAAAACTTCCATAATGTGTTCTGAATCCAGCAGACAGAAATATGAGTGGAGACTGGAAGCAGCTGATAGGTGTATTGAAATAACATATTAGATGTTCCTAAAAGCAAAATAAAATTAAAAAGAGGTCATTTAACTGGAAAGCTAATTAAGTGTTTTAGTTGATTGGCCATCAATGGTAATTTTGAAATCAGGTTCAGATGCTATTTCTAAATAAGGTAGTTTGATTCAAATGGAACCAAATCAGAAAAATCATATGACCTGTGTTATGCAAGAAGATGAATTCGGTGAGTACACTGAGTACCTTCAGTCCTTTAATTTATGGAAATGAAAAATAATTTAGTCCAAACTCATAGTGATGCCAACCAAAACAGCAGTTTCTTTGTCTTGGAATAGTTTCGAAAAATCAGATTTTTTTCCTCCAAGGAACAAGGTTATTTAGGCAAGTCCAGCTATATGGAGTTTTAATGCATAGTGTTGCTGCACTGCATTCATGGCAGTGGCACCAGCACACACAGAATCAGAATCTGGCTATTAATATGTAGGAAAAACAGGAGGGAGAAAAAACAGTTTTCCCCTGTTCATGAGGGAGTGTGAGCTAAACAAAATCAAATAGCCATGAAGAGCATTCAGTTTCTTTCCTGAATCTAGGCTGTGACCATCCCTTTCACGGCTATGGAACCATCAGATACAGGCTTTGAGTAATTTCATAAATGTTAAACAAGCAGGCTAAGGGTTACTGGGTTAATTATTTATCCTATATTCCCCTGGAAAAGCAAAACAACACAAACAACTTTTATTCCTCTCAATGAGGCTGCTAATTGTACATAAACCTCTGCCATTGATAGGGCTGAGTGGGGAACAGTATCACAGGAAAATGAAAAGCTGTATGAGTGAAAAGAAATTGCATGAATCTCATTATCATGAATATAGCACTACAGTAGCACTTAACTTCACAATCATATTTTCTGATGGGAAGATGAACATTTCATCTCATCTTATTTTGACTCGGCTTTTTTTTCTTTCTTTTTTTTTTTGGCAAAGTGGTTAGAGAAAATAACATGGACATACTGCTGTTGTTGCCTTTCACCCATATACAGTGGTTTTGCATCTTCATGTGAAATCAGGGTAAAAGTATTTTAATCATAGCTATTATAATTTACATTACAATATGTATAATAATATATTCAGATGTTTTTATTTCAATATTTTGAAAAGTCATCACCTACTTCAATTGCACTGAAAGTTGGAGCTTCCATAGGAGAGCTGGGTAGATTTCGTTTCCAGTTTTTTGATTAAATGAGTCCCTGATAAGCAAAGCAGTAAAATCCCCTCTTACAAATTTATTTATTCACTTATTTATTTTTTCAGGGATGACAGAAAGCGTGTACGTATAGCCACTCCTTGAGAGCAGAGCAGGATACTGGGACTGGTGGGACTGGGAGGCAGTGGCTGATTTAACCTGGCCAAAAATCTGAGCCTGCCCCAGATGGTCTCATGTACAGAGGCTTACCAAATTCCCACCTGATACCTACTACCTTCAGGGAGAATCAACACTGAAAACAGCTTTTTGAAAAAGGATAAGTAGTCTCAGTAGGCTTGAGCCTTGCCTAAAAACATACGGGCAGACAGGGAAGCCAAGGAGCTTTGTAACCTGCTGGTTTTCACGTGGAGCGGGTGACTCGGAGGGATGTGCAACAGCTGTTGAGCCTCATCCTTCTGTGTCTCCCCACCAGCCAGCATCAAATTGCATCCAAAAACTGACAGGGATTCTGGAAGGGAAAGGGGATAACAAGCATCTGCCTGAGGCCCAGGTTTTCAGTATGGGGAAGCATAATCTAAGCACATGGTAAAACCCAGAAGACACTGAGTTTTAACAAGAAAAGCGGGTGGTGTGTTTACTTGTGAAGACATTTGGAAGGAGTAAAGGAGGATTAAGAGGGAAGTAGCAGGGGAAAAGTAGTTCAGGTTGCTAGAAAGAAGGAAGGATGGGGAGGGCTGAATAGTAGGGGAGAGAGGAGTGAGAAGAAGCTGCTGAATAGTACAAACAGTGGAAGAAGCAGTGGTAGGTTTCATTTATCCAAGTCCTATCTTTCCTCATTTTTGCTCTGGAGTATGTGTGGTCTGTTCCTCTGACCGGTTTATGTCGCCTTTGCTGTTCTTTGGTGCGAGCTGCAGATATGGGAAGGTAACGGCATTTCTCAAGAGGAGAATGTCTCTCCCCAGGCCCTGGTGTGGAGTGACTGATGAGCACTGTCACTGGGACAAAGGAGGATTGGGAGGCAAGAAGGAAAGCAAACACTTTCTTTGAGCCATGTAGGAAAATATGAAAAGACATTTCAGCCTTTTTTTTTTGGCCCTAATCATTACTTGGTTGTATCATCTGAAAAGTCTTGCTACAACTTGTATTCAACATTAACTTGCTAGTTTTACTTTACACCTTCTGGATTTCTTGAATCAAAACTGTTACCCACAGAAAATCTTACCATCTATGTTAAATGCACCAGAGCAGATTTCACCTCTTCAAAGATGGATGTCTCTCTTCCCTTCTTTCAAAATAAACTCCCGTGTTAGAGAGTTTTAAATGTAGCAGAAGGTTTATTTGGTGTTCCTGTGTGTAATGCAGTGCTAGGGAAGAAAAAAGGCTTTAAACTACTCTTTGTGTGAGTGATGGTTAATGATCCCAGCTGAAATAAAAGAATCAATAAATATACATACTAATTTTGAAGTTTAATGCGCTCTTGTGTTCATGTTCAATTTTCAACATCCAGTGCATTAAAGGAGAAAAGTCTAAAGCTGTACTTAGCATGACCTATTGTTGCTGACAATGAAATTAAAATCTTCAGTAGGTGTATTATATACTTTGGAGGTTAATAATTACTCAGTACTCATTCTGTAAAGTAGTTGAGAAAGATTTTTCTCTCATTTGTTTGCTGTTGTTTTTTTTTCCCCTTTTTTGGCTGCTAGTTCATAGGGTCCTTTCTCTACTTCCATTTATAGGGTCCTTTCTCTGCACCCACTCTAAACACATTTATGCACATAATACCTGGTATTGTCAATATTGTCAGGGACGTAGAAATATAAAATGGAGTACCATAGCATGGGTAATTTATACCCACAAGTAAATTTGCGTCTCAAAGTTGCATTTTCAAGCTTATAAGCTGGTTTCCTTTCAAAAGAAGGTTGACTTTCGTGAAATACTTTTTTAATTGTGCCCCCAAGCATTCATAGCTTGTTGTTCAGTTCTGGAAACTCCAAGTAAAGAAAACAACAAATCCTTTTTTATTCAACAAAGTATGTGAAGTTATGTTAGAATGAAGTCCAACTGAGACCTAATCTATTCAGGCTCCTTTTGGTGGAGTGCAAAGAACCACAGCATATTTGCAGATAAGTATATCATACTGTGATTTTCTGAGACTCTTAAAATAGGCAAGTCCTTACCTTTGAAATTTATATAAGTGGAATGTGCAGAAGCAGGAGTTCGTTCTGGGTGAGAATATGGGAGATGTTATTCTGAAATGCAGTCTGTCCTTTTTATTGTTGAGGTTTCACTGTCTAGGGAACAGGAATGTTTAAGTAATGTTTTTAATTTCTTGGAGAGGTTATCCTCTAGTGAAATATACTTATCCACAAACATTTTCTAATGACTAATATTTTTTTCTTATCTAATTCTTTTGTTGCTGCTGCAATGATTTGTTGTTCACACCATGTCAGTAATACTATGTAGAAGAAGACAAAAGAAGCTAAACCTCTGACAAGTTAAGAATCACATTTGTACTAGAAAGGAAGAAAATAGACATCAGTAGATGAATCTCTTCTTTTCCCAGTCCTATTGATCAGTAGTAGGAAAAATTAGTCTCCAGAAAAGATCAGCTTGAGTTTTTCTGAAGTGCCTTAATTTTTTTTGGTTTTATTTTTTTTTAATCACAAAGTAAGTCAAATAGTAGGAAACTGACCTTTTCAGAGTTGTTGTCACACTGTGAAACTATTTGGTACCCACCACTTTTATTGTCAGTTTTCTTGTAAGACTTACCTAATTTTCTCAAAGTAATTTTTGTATGTGAGGAAAGGTAGGGAAAAGGTCTTTGCCTCTGAGCTGCTTACCACTCATTTTATTATCTGAAACCAAGATTTCTCAGTTGACAGCTTTTTTTGGCATGCTTAATAGCACTTGGTAAGTGCTTAATAGCACTTACCATGCATCACAGATAAGAAATCATAGCATCACCTATTAACAAATTCTGTGCAATTTATGTCTTATATATTTCCTTGGTTTATATTTATTGTCTGACCAGAAACATTTTATATATGAGATAATCCAAATATGCTGTGACATTTCAGAAATAAGTCCATCAGTCATCCAAATTTAACAATAAAGAGAAAAAAATTGAGTATCTTTTATTTAAAAAATATTTCTTGTTCTGTGATGTTATTCATCCTTTACTCTGATTGAAGCAGGGTTCATAATAAATTTGGAACTGCACTTAGTTGATTTATGCAAACTGGATTTGTAAAAGAAAGAAAGCATACAATGAGACAATAAAATTGACATTAAATTAGCATTTTCTATCTTTCAAGTACTATAAACTTACTAAATGTTCTGTAATGTACATGATCTATTTCTCTAACATGTAAAATGTCTAGAATTCTACCTCCCTTTTTTATTTGTGATGCTTTGGGTTTATGTAACTCATGAAATCATAGAATCATAAAGCTGTGCAGGTTGGAAAAGAGCTCTAAGATCATGGAGTCCAACCATTAACCTGGTGCTGCCATGTTTACCACTAAATCATGTCCTCAGGTGCCACATCCACGCATTATCTGAACATTTGCAGGGATGGTGATTCCACCATTTCCCTGGGCAGTCTGTTCCAGTCCCTGCTCACCCTTTCAGTGAAGAAATTTTCCCGAATATTCAATCTAACCTCTCCTATACAACTTGAGGCTGTTTCCTCTTGTCCTGTGACTGGTTGCCTGGGAGAAGAGGCTGCCCCCTACCTGGCTACAATCTCCTTTTATCCAGACGCAACTCTCTGATGTAATTTTACCTCAGCTTACACTTCTACAATCTCAGTAAAGTTGCATGGATTTAAATTAGGGTAGATGGCACCTGCTGTCCTGTAATACTTTCTGAGCTGGTTCTTGATAGAACAGAACTCTAATCATTGTACTTCCTTAGACTAGTTAACCAGGAGTGATCTTCTAAGTCTGATTGCAGTAGTAAAGCATTTATCCTGAGGTAGCTAGCTGAACCTCTCTGCTGACCCATTTGTAAAATGGTGATGAGTCTTTAATGGCTTCTCTCATAGAGGCTTAAATAGTTATGGTTTATATGGTTTAAATTATGGGTAAGTGCTTTGAAAATTGAGAACAGTTTGTAAGTATTAGTGGAAGGTTCTACTTCAGACTGTAAGAGCAGTGTCTGACTGCACAGGGAATAAATTAACCTGACTTGCCCTCTGTTTAGTATTAAGTAGGATAGGAGTTTTCCAGTGTATTTTGGACCATATGGAGAGATACTGTGTCACTACATACGTATACATTTGCACACATATGTTTCTGTATAGATATATACATTAAGAAAATTGTTTTCTATGAGGGTGTGTAATATTTTCTGTTGATTCTGTTGATTAAAAATAAAAGCTATATCAAAAATATATTCTTATTTATCTAAATTGCCCTGCTGGCTTATGGAAAACAGATAAAAGATGGGAAACCAATTCCACAGAATCTCACTAAATTTCTGAATGAAGGGCCTGGTAATTTCCTTGTGAAGTCTCCACCCACCTCAGAAATGAGACTATATGACCCAACATGGAAAAATCAAAAAGCGTATACATTTTCCTGAAGGAGAATGTTCAAAGAGGCTACTTTTGAAATAGAACCGGAACAACAAAGTAGAAATTCCCTGGTAGTAGGTAACATTTATCAAATGGCTAATACAGCAGTAGGAAAGGGTCAGAATTAAGGTAAAAACTGGTTCCTAAGGAAGAGATGACACTATAATCACGAACTGTGTGGCATTGCATTAAGTATTCTTTTCTGTTTATTGCTCTCATCTGACTGAAGGATTATAGCAACAATGGTTATCTTGACTCTAAAATACAACCTCTTGGATTTTTTACATTATTGTGTGAAGATGATGTTCACTAGAAGGACAAATATGAGTATTTGTCCATTCAAAATGGTAGCTAGTTAAATGTATGAGACTATTTGTGTAGCAATGAATGGAAACTGGGAGTGGGGAAGTGCAGTTTTGGAGAATAAGAAGTTTACTATATATTTCAGAAACTGTAAGTTCAAGGGTGACATCTAAAAAACTCCACCCAAAGCAGATTGAGGTACTTAAGAGAAGGACTCCCTTAAAATCTTACTGAGTTGAATGTAAAGGTTTCTCTTCAACCTGACCAGAACAGGGAAACTACCATGCCATGAAGCTATCGTTGAAATGATATCGTACATATAAAGACTACAGTGACAAATTTCACAAGCACTATTGAATTATTTTCTCTTGATTGTCTGTGTTGGCAACATAATATGAGCGAAGTTTCTTTTTTAAGTAAGCACTGTATAGTGAGAAGCCAGCATAGTATTTCCTGAAACATTTATTTCTTTCAGTTGCTAACCTAGAAAGAGAGTGAAACAATTTAAATGCAATATTGTGAGAGCAAAATACAGCCAGAATAAGAGATTGTAATTTGAGTTTCATCCTAGTGTGATTTAAAATAGCTGAATTATAAACCACTCAGAAAAACCAGACTGATGATGGGAATGGGCACAGAATTTTAAGCATAATGGTGCTGCCAGATTGATACTGAATTGCAACAACTGTGATAGAGAATATACTCAAGCTTTCATTCCACAGAATAATATTTGCCTGAAATCTGCAAGGGGTTTTGTGATACCCACAAAAGTAAAGGCCACAAAAAGCCAAGAAAGTGTTATAATTACAGCTGTTGTCCTTTGGTAGTGAAGGGCTGAGTTTGGCAGTTGTTGCATACCTGCAGACCAACCCGCTACACCTCAATTCAGTAGCACTCAAAGCTTTTGTAAGGAGTTTGCTTAAGCAGAGGCATGATCAAAGTACTCCCAAAATATGTGTGTTTTTCTTAGATCAAATTTCAGCTCTTGTTTTGGATCTGCAAAGTTCCAAGTGTGGTTTTAACCTATAAATAACCACAGGAGGTTTTTACCATTGATTCGGGTGGTATTCGGATAAGACTCTGTGTGCATCAACAGATTCCATGCAGCATGCAAAATTCATTTTAGCTTTAACTTTATGCATAATTTACACTGAGAAACACCCTGGTAACTGCCTTGTTATTTATTTCTATCTTCTGTTCCCCTCACTCTCATCTGTGATCTGTGTTGCTGTTTTTCATAGTTTTTTCCCAAGGATTTTTCTTGCTTCTCTTGTGTATAATAGTATTCTTTCTTTGTTATTGTTGTTGCTGGTGTAACATCCATCTTAATCCATTTACCCCTCCCTTCACTTTTCTCTTAAATACTCTTCTTTTTACTACCAAACTATTTTTTTCTATATTTTCTAATGAACAGGCAGTTCCTGCCTGCTTCCCTCTCAAGCCTAACCCAGCATGACCAGCTCTCCCCCTATTTTTCCATGTCATATATCATGTTCAATCTGTTTTCCGTGAATCTGCAGCTCTAGATCCCTATAATTTTCTTACAGAAGTTTTATTCATCCTTTCTCAAGTGTCTGTTTTCAGATTTCCCTGATTTTTTTTTATGTTTATCTCAATTATTACTTCAATAGTTTTGGATAAAATAAAAATTCCAATACTTATAAAAAGCTCAAAGTTTGTAAGTCTCTCACATGAAAATATTGTTTTAGTCTCTTCCACTTTCCACCTCACCATATCTTTCCCCTCCTTTTGAACACAGCTGTACCCATTTTCTTCTTACCCTTTACTCCAATGTACTGTTTAGCTCTTTATTTAAACACCCAGTTTCCACTAGGGTGTTAATCCCTAATGTCAAAGTTTAAATGATAGAAAGGTGATTTTTATCAGAATATACATAATCTATTATTTAATTCCCTACTTGAATTCATGCAAACACTGTACAGCTCAGTATGGATCAGGATTCTGCTCTAAGGCCTCTCACTTAAAGGAATGAAAGCTCTGGAGAATCCTATAGAAGAAACTATGTAGTTATTTAAATTTTTTTTTTCTTTTCATCTTGGTTTAACACTAAGTATAATCACTTTGGTAAATGCCAGCTTGTAGACCATGATGAGCCAAAGTTTTTGAGAGTCCAGTAGGCCTTGGAGAATTAAACTTTATGATGTACAATTCTGATGTTAGAAAAGCATAATCTACAATGAAAAAAAAATCAAGGAAATAACCAGCTCAGCTCATTTTATCATAGCAATAAGGAAGTTTTAGGCCAGTCTGAGACAATTAATACAGATGTCTATATACATGTTTGTCTAAAAGAATATTAAAAAAACCCCTATGCAGTACTATTTATTGTTTACATGCCAGATAAACATTCATAGCTACATAATAGTTACAAGACGAAAGTCTGTAGTAATCACAGAAAATACTTTGCCTGTTGCAAAACTGTGTTTTCTTAAACAAGTTTAGATACGTGTTATTACATATAATACCCAGAAACACCCAGTGATACTGCAGAGCTGCAGAATGTCAGCATTTTGAAAACTATTTGGTTAGCATATTTAAGCACACTTGATTAGGGACTGAGGCCCAGTTTCTCAAAGGTGATTAAGTACATAACTCCCACTGAAATCAATTTACCTATATGTGAATTTAAAGTGGCTATAGAGATGTATTTTGATTTAAAATTAATTTTACATGTTTGCTCACCACTGTGACAAGTATGGCAAGGTTAAACTCTGTTACCATAAAATATTTAAGTTTTTAATATGTTATATCAGCATTAAAAAACCCTCAACCAACCAGTAAGGATACATGTCATTTTTATGATATCAAATTTATATCACATGTCTTGACATTTTATTAAATGATCTTTAAAATTTAACTTCTATGGGATTCAGATATTAACATAGCAATAATTAGTTCCTTGGCACTTTCCAACCCTTGTCATTATTTTCTCAAGCAGCAGTCCTAGTTGGAGCTGTGGGATAATTTAGTTGAGAAGCAATCAAAACAGTAAGAAAACTTTAAAACACAATTCTTTTTAGAATTGTTCCTGACTTCCTAAATCATTCTGTGAACTTGCACTTCTCTAAGTATAATTACTAAAAAATACTTTTAATATTTACTGGTGAATTTCAATAGAAACAGCCTATCCTGTATCCCTTTGGTACAAGTTTCCTTTACTCTCTGCCGTGGCAATCAACACCTTATATATTGAACAGCTGCTATGAAAAAGCAAATGAAAACTGAAGAGACTGTATGAGAACTGCAGTATACAGACATAATGAATCTTACTGGTTTTCTCTTTTATTGCTTCACTCAGAGATGCTGCATTTAGAACAATTGCTCAGTGCTTTTTCCTCCTTTCAACTCTTTGTACAAAGGAAGAAAAAGGGAAACCTCCCTCCACTACAGGAGTTAAATATTTATGTTTAATTAGTTTTCAGTCTTTTAAGCCCGCATTTATTCATGCAATGATACTAAGACTGTTTATTTTCATTAAATTCTTTGGTGAAGGATTCCCTGAAATTTTGTGGAACAGTCTATCAATGAGATGATGTCGTGCTCCAAGAGGTTTTTAAGCAATGCTTCCCTTTACAACAGAACCTGCCAACTCTTTCCAGGTGTACTATATGTTTCCAAGGGAAGTTCTCCACAGGAATCCATACTGAGTTGTGTGTAGTTCAGGATATACTCAGAAAGCACAGAAATTGGTTGAGTAGGATGATGATGCTGAAGATGCAAGGTTCTTTGTGGCAGTAAGTGGAGGTACGAGCTGTAAAGAATTGCAGGACTTTGTGAGAGAATGTGACCTGCAAAAAAAAAGTGCCAGGGGAAAATGAATGTCTCTAGAAGTATTAGATAGTGGACATGGGAAAAATAATGGCAACTTCCCATGTAAAAAAATGAACTTTGAGGCCAGCTCAGGAGCAGTGTCAAGGCAAAGGATATCAGATATTAGCAAACAGGAAAAAAACCTCCGACTTTGCCTGTCATAATATGAAAAACCTTTTACCTTTGCTTGACAGGGTGGAATAGAGCTTAGGAATGGGTAGCAATGCAATGTTATTTCACATACTTTTATATCAGTGTTGTACTTGAGAGGAGGAGAAGTGGCATATATTTTTAAAAAATTAATTTATTTTCAATTTCCCTCTGTATTAAATCAGCTTTGTCCTCCTATATCACCAAGAAGAGGAAAGGATCAAATCTGAGAGGCTGGATATAGATTAGCACAACTATGGAGATAACACAGTTTGAATGTATGATACCAAGTACAAAGATCCCCAGGACAGAAGCAAAGTGGGGCACTTTGCCTTATGGACTTCTGGAAAACAGCTTCGAAGAGAAATAAAGCTTAAAACAGTCTTATCTATCACACTTATCAACAGCTCTCTTCCTATGTAGTTTCTCAGCTCTTGAATTTGTTCTGAAAGCTGGGAGATACTCACTCAAATTATTCAATGAGCCAGGTAACTGAAACATAAGGTGATTAGCTTAAGCTGGACGATTAAGCTTTTGAATGTCCGGATTTGGGGAGCTGAATCACTCTCTTTGAAACTGTTTCCAGCAGTGTAACTCCAAGCCCTCATTAAGCCTTGCTTAATACTAAGCTACATGATTTTAATATTTATTTCTCACCTTCTTTTCCCTCCATCTCCCCTTCCAGCGTTTGGGGATGTAGTTGATAAGGGCAAAGCTAAGAAAGTAAGTTTGTGCTCTAGACAGTGTGTATGTGACCTGCACCCTTGCTGCCAAATGTCTGTGCAATGCCCACTGCTGTGCTTTGGAGGGAAAGTTCTACCAGGAGCAGGTCCTTCCTCCTCCTACAAGCAGGCAGGGTTAAGTTTCTATATTGATATCAGTTCCCAAGCAACCAACAAACAGGAGATCTTTTACTGCAGACTATTAAACTTCAGAATAGACTGTGCAGCCTTTCAACTCCTTCACATGTAGCCAATGTTTCTGAATATTTTATAACAGCTAACAAGTAGTTGCAAGACAATAATCATCCAGAAGACTAAGTTTGTGGGCATGATTCAAGCATCTTTTTCCTGTGATTGTCTTTCAGTTTATTAAACATATTACTTTATAAAAGAAGAATTAGGGGGAATCTTTTCTGACTCTACTTGTTACTTTGGTTTGCTTTGTTGTTTGGGGTTTTATTAACCTCTTTGAATGGTCATTGCTGCTTTCCATATAGAAATCACAAGCCTCGGTTACTTGTGGAAGAAATGCTACAAAGGGAAAGGCTGAGACTTTTCAGGCAATACAAAAAGACAATACAAATATGATAAAACTGTTTTCACATGTGTAAGATAATTATATGCTTTTTTAGGTGCTCCACTGAAAGAGCAAATTAAAATTGGTCACCTCAGAGCTTCTCAGATACAAACATGTCAAGGTATGATGTCACATGCATCAGTGTTCACTTTGACCTCCAAGACATGGACATTCAGTCATAGCATTCAGAATTTAAGATGAAGAATACCAAGGAAAATACTACTTATGACAGTTAGTAATTTACTCAATAGAAGGATGACTGTTAGTAGTAGAATAACCTGTTTACTTTCATAATAAGCAGTGGCTGAAATGTCTGTATTAGTAATTAGTTTAAGATTACTTTGCAGAGAGAATTGGATCTTGCAGTCCATTCAGAAAAATGTGTTTCAAGAACTAGAGAAAAAGGTGAATACAACTTGTTTCCTGTTTTCCAGTTGTGTAATGTGAAGAATAACAATAAAATAAAAAGCTGACATAAATATAGAAAATAAAAAAAAAGGTCATCCTTACTCCATATTGTTATGCTTTCTAGATGACCATTCATCTCAAACTCAAAAGAATATGTATTTTCAGTACATCCTTATGAATATCTCAAAATGGATAAGCTTAAATTAAAGCAGGTTTCTATCATTATGGTTACATTGAAATTTTTGAGATTTTTTTGGAGAACCAAATATCTTTAGGTACTTGTTTGAGAAGCACATGTAAAAGTACAATATAATTCCAGTGACTGGAAATAAACCTTCTCTTGAACAAAACATTTTTTAGTCCGTAGAAAAATCATTTTTTCCTTTAGGTATGCATTAGAAATGAAAGGATTATGATGCTTACTTGCTGTTTTTACTGAAATCTAGATTACTAATTAAAACATGACATAGAATAATTGTCTTTCATACTCCTAAATCTTGTGTCTTTGGCTGCTTGAATTTCAAAGAGTACAACAGAGATAAGTAGTTAATTTAATTTTTCCAACTGATTGCTATGATTGTTACTTAAATAAGCTGCAAAATAGCATCAGTTTGGGTTTTCTTGGGGAATGAGCTCAAAGGTTATGAAATACTGCATAATTATACAAATTTATGCAGGTGGATTTCCTTCACACATACTTTTAAATCAGTTTTGAAACAAGATATATGGATACAACACATGGGGAAATCCTCTATGTAAATCTGAAAAGGTATGTCTATACCTCTGTCATTTTCTGTTGGGTTTTTTTAATTAATTTTCAACTCTTTTTATTGCCTTTGCTATTGCTTAGACATTGTTACTGTTACATTTGAATCTAAGAGGACTTTAATGGCATCTTAATTTTAGGACAAAGAATTAACTATTTTAAAATTTTACAGAAAAAAAGAGGACTTTTTTAATGTCTATTTCTTAAATAAATGTTAAAATCATGTATCCTGATCATTCATAAAAATTTAGATAGTACTATTAACTATAGGGAGGTTCAGTCATGTTCATGTGAGAAAAACGAATATACGAGACAATAATGACAAGCCCTGATTCCAAGAGGATGTGAAAGTTGGGAAAATCTTTCCTGAAATCTTCTTTCTATTAGTTTCTCCTTTCATTCCTATTCTCAGTCAAGATACATGACAATGCCTGCATAATTCTACCTGTTTTCTGAAACATAAGCATTTTTCTAAATGAGCAGAATTAGCTAGATTCAACAGATTTCTGTGGTGCTTCAGATTATTTTTTTTTATAGTAAAGTGAGTATTTATGAGCTTTGCTAAACATAGATTTTCTTTTTTTATATAAGATTCTGCTCTTTATATTTGATAGGGAAGATAGAGAGAATAGGTCATATCACTGACATATAATTACAGAAGTGCACAGCAAAATAGGCAAATTCTTTGATCAGTAAGACTCCTTATCATTATACAGCCTCTTATGGCCACATACTCATTAGGAAAGTCATGAATTTAAGTCTTTTATGAGAGCTTCACTGGGACAAAGTATTTATTTCAAGCACTAGTATCTCCAATTATCATTCTGATGCAGTTCAGCAGTGTTGGAAATTAATGCCAATCACAAGATTTCCTTTGAACTTCCAGAAAAGCAGAGCTGGAGCAGAGTATAGTGCTGCCTTCTGAACTTCAGAACAGTTTAGGCACCCTCTCTGCATACTATACAGTGCAAGTCTTTGACTTTAGCATGGATAATGGCAGGAAGCTTGAAAATCAATTACCTTTAAATACTGCACAAGGAAATCCTTTTGATTTCTTATCGAAAGCACCTGGGACACACGGTGTTTAATTGTAATTTAAATGGTATGCAAATCTTCCTAAAGGTACCAAAATGAAAATATTCTGCCTGCTTCCCCTTTTGTAGAGTCACTTTAGCTACTTGCCTTGTTGAGCTTGTTGTCGGCAGCCAGTACACTTCAGGTTTCCTGTTTCCCACTGGGGTTGGCTCTTGGGCTGTATGCATCTTGATCTATTCAAGTTGTCTGATTTATGAACTGTGCTTACACTCACCGTGCTCAAAGTAAGATGTTGTAAAAATCCCTTTTAAAGACATACGTGGACTTTAAATACCAGCAGAAACTCAGCAGAAGCCAGGGGAATGCAGCAGTCAGTTGCCCCGTGGATGCAGCAGTTCCCTTCACGTTGCCTCAAGGGGAAGGCTGTATTTACAGGACTGAGTCCACAGCATCACGTTTCAGGCTATATCCTTTTCTCAGCCTGTTCCAGGTGTTTTTGGTGGGGAGGTGGGACAGAACATACTGTGAACACCAGATTTTTGTGGTTGTAAATCTGGACTGTAGAAGTGTCTTCTACGCCACAGATAGAAATGCAGTAAGCAGTGAATCAGTGATTTGTGCAGAAATATGTTGGTTAGTGAAAACCAAGTTCTCTCTTCTCTCTCTTTTTCTCCCAGTGAAGGAACTGCACCTTAAATCCATATCTGATCCACGTGTTCCTCTAAGGCTTGTTTGACAGCTCAGTCAAGGCTGGGATCCCCTGCTTTTCTACATGTCTCTTGAGCAGTATGCATCCATAAGACAAATGAAAAGTTCCTGGCACTGAAAAGACTCCAAAGCTTCAAGGGAAACCAGAGACACTGGTTAAAGTGGAGATTTTCCCATCCCACCTACCAATGTCATTTTCTGGCTGGGAGGAGTCTACGCCTGGCTCTCATCTCAAAGTTAAAACCATATGAAATGTTCTGTCAGGTCAGGAAAATCTTGATGGCTGTTCATCTTAAAAAGATGCTTCAAGAAGAATTCTGTAGTTAAGGAATTCATTTATAGTGCAAACTTCCACTGGTCAAGTATAATCTTAGGGAAATTCATCTTTATTAAAACAGCTATCCTGACACCTACTGCAGAATGGGCAGTAGGATTTCCTTTTAAAAGTCTTGGTATGTGTTTTATTAAGCTTTTCAATTAGAAAAAGAGATTTCAAATTGTTTATTTTTCTAGTTGAATAATCTAATCCCCATTTCTCTGCAAACCAAAGCATAACCATTTTTATATCCTACAAATATTCATGTCTTATTGCTTGGAGTATATCTGGGCTACTAGAAAAATATTTAGTGCTGGTAGTAAAGACTGAAACAGAAAGATGCATATTTTTATGTGTTTAATTCAAACATGTCACTTGTTCAATAATTTAGAAGACAGGTTTATGTAGGGAAAAGTAAATATTATTTATTCTTCTGTGAGAGTCTTTTACAGCCATCACCCTTATAGAAAGTCACTGAGCTCCAGAAATCAATATTTATTTCCAGCATATTTAAGCTTCTTATATAACTAGAACATTAAGTTTATAGAGCTATGTAAAATATCTGATTTTAGGACTGTGATAAGTGTTTAGTGTGATATAAATATTTTTGTGGAGTTTATGTTATACCCTGAGGAATGTATTGCATGAGAACAGTTGTGGGGGTGAACACTTTCCAGATAGCCTTTTGTCTGGTTCTGCCATGGAAAATATCAGGGAATTAAGTCCAACACAAAACTTCAACAATTCCTGCAAAGGTTCTTCGAAATCTCGGATTTCTTATCTAACATTTGAACTACAACATTGTTTTTTTTCACTCCTGGATGCTGCAGAGCTAGAAGGAGGTAGAAATAATGGAGGACAATCTGACTGCTTATGGGTTTGATTACTTGGAACAATCTCTTACAAATTGTACCTGATCTTCTTAAATTATGTTCATACTTATCTCTAAAGGATGAGTAAATTCAACGAAATTTGTTTTTATAAAGTTGGCTGAAAACCGAGACTCCAAATTAACAGTTCTTATAGCTCTAGGGCACAATATTCTTTAAGAGCTGAAGTTGGTGGTGTAGTTTTATTTGTTGAAGTTGTATTTTCTGCATCACAATTAACTTTCAGAAAAGTGTAATTCCACTGAAAATAGTTCCTGATAATCAAACTAATTTTTTTTCCAGTCATTGATATTCTTTTATGCAGTTTTGTTCAAAACTGACCTTTCTCTTTTAGTTCTCAGGAGGTTGGCATGAAGTGTATATTTTACAATCATGGATTGGACACATTAGACAAGCATGTCATTAGAACTTGACTTTATCTTTCAGTGCAGCCCTTTTGTTCTTGTGTTTCCTGACTATATCAAAGCTACATCATATTTCATAAATGTGTTGAAGTGTTGTTCTGGTTCTTGATCCTTATTTCTTTTTCCCTAAAGCTCACAATTTCTTCCAATCATTACTGTCTAACCTCTGGCTTTTACCTTTCTTTTCCCTTTATTAAAAGAAAAAAAAAAAAAAAACCAAAACCCAAAATCCAGAAATAAAGAAGAAATAATATATATGTCATATTCTTTATAAAGAATAATTGTGTAATTTTTGATAAATCAAATTCAATCTAAATTCTAATCAATTAAGTTTCTTAGACTATTTTTCCCTAACCTTCTGATACTTTTAGATGTGTCCTGCTGCTGTTCTAACAGAGTTTTTTCTTTACTTATTTTAATTTACATCTTAGTTCAGTTTAAGGCTGAGACCCTTCTAATAGTGGTTAAAGAAAAAAATGGAAAGATAATAAAAGGCAAGACCCTCTTTCAGCCAAGCTTTATTTTAGATGTGCATAGATACATAAATAAGTGAAATAACAGGCTAGATCTCTCCCAGTGAATCATAGACTATTAGGATAGGCAAATTTAGTTAAATATTAAAAGGTCTTCTCACTCTTTCTGAATATGATTTTCACAGGATGCTCATTAGTCTCAGATATATTGTAAAAGATTTCTTATTTCTTAATCTCTCCAAAAGAAAACATTTTAGTAGAAGGGATGCTGTCTCAATTTAAATCCGAATTCTATTTAATAAAAATCATCTCTGAGCTGCACCAGACGTTGACTTGGAGGTGACTTTTGAATTTCAAAGTGGCTCCATAGGCATTTTGTCTTTGAAACTAAGTTCTCAGTTTTTCTTGAGACAGGATGAGGTTTCTCTATCCCCCTAAAATCTCTGGGTTTTGAAGAGAGATATTCTCTGTGGGTTAAAAATTTGCGTGTGGATTTTCTGTCAATCCTTATGAATTTGTTAGATTTAGAATGATTTTTCCCAATGTCTTCCTTCAGTGTCAATCTTCTATAGTTCTTTTTTCAAGAAGTAATAAAAAAATAAGAGAAGCAATGATCTGTACAGTGAGAAATGCTACCTGAAGAAAGTAATGATACAATACTCAAATTTAATTTTCATTGTGGACAAGAGATACATCAAGATTATATAATCAAGACTTGTCTTTCAGGTTTTATACTCTCATTTGCATTGACATTAATTTAATTAACACCATAATTAAGGATAAAATTACTATCATGGGAGTAAAGGATGTTATGGCACAAGGATAGCTAGATACTTAAGCATAGAAGACAAAACTAAAGCAAATGACAATAAAATTCAATATGTGATTACAAACTGATAAAAGTATTTTTATCATGCCTTACTAGGAAATCAGTAACCATAAAGATCAAACAAGCTGCTAGATGTGGAGATGAGGCCTCTATAGCAGAAATGGCAGTAATTCGGCTGGTGGTCAAGGACTTTGACAAAGGATTGACAAGGACTTAACAAAAAGGATGTAATATTTTCATTAGTATCTAGGCTAAGGTGACATTCATAAAAAAGTTAATTCAAGTAATTATTTACTTATTTTTTTAATCTGTGCTTTAATATTATTGAAGCATTTTCCTTCCCATTCTTCTGTGCAGAAAAAAGGGATGAGCAGGTTGAAGAGTTAAGGTTATCTTGCTTAACTCCTTCTAGTTCTCCTGCCAATGATAACCCATGCCCTAGAGTAGATTTTTGGTTTGACTCGTGTTTGAAGGATTATGTTGAAGGAATTGTGAAGAGAGAGCCTGCTGCCTCAAACAATGCCTGCTGGAAATAATGATAATTTTATTTTTGCAGTCAGATTTTATTTTTTAAAATTCACACTGCTGATGTACAATGCGAGTGGGATTTTTCAGAAACCAAGCTGGTATAGCTCTAGTTTCATTTATGTGATTTCTGTGGGAACCAATACAGGCTCTGCTTTTTATCTGCAAATTAAGCACTTTATGTCAGTGAAGGTTAGCTTGCATGAAAATCTTTTCTGCCATTTTTATGGTCATCTTCTAAGCAGAACAGCATTTTGAGATTTTACTATCATGGTGTTATTGTATCAAATGAAGTCGTTTCCTGGTTATAATGAGATTGTGCTTGCACTTCTGTGCATCGTTTTGTAGTAGCTTGTGCTTTTAAAAGGCCAGTATTTCAAAGAAATGACTGCTTTTTAAATAAATTTCACTCTTCTAGATCGTAACATAAACTTGCATCACTCTGTAAAAGATTATTCATGTGTATGTTCACTTATCATACAAGTTTCTGAAATAACTAAAGATTGCTATTTTATTTAAACACTTAATTCTCATCTCTTTGATTTCATAGCTATATTGGTTCATCAGAGCCTCAAATAATTTGGTGAACATGAGAGGTTAATATCTTTTTAACATATTATCATAGTGAATAGGAAGGACAACAACCTGTGACCATCTCTGAAGACAGTAACTTTCAGATTTAAATAATTTTATCAGCTTAGGTAGATTTAAAATCATTGATAATATTAAGTTAACTGTAGTTTTCTAACTCAGATATGTGGTGTAATGAAACAGAAATAATGTAGAGTAACTATATTTAAAAGAATGGTGATCTGCACCAGCCAAAACCATATATATTTAATCCCAATTTTTCACTTGAATTTAAGAATTAAAAGCTAGTCTTCTAAAATATAAATTATATAGTCTTAATTGCTCGTATTTAATTTTCCATACAGATCTCCAGTTGCATAGAAACATTGTATCACATTGGTTTTGCTTTTTCTCGTGTGATTACTTTATCCATTCAAGAAGAAAACTTCAATCAGCAATGTCCTTTATTTGAGGGTGACAGTAAAAATGACAATGAAAGAAAACTCACTGCAAGCAGAAATTGCAATAAAAATACTGAATTTTAATTAACTGATAATTATTATTCAAAATACTAGATAATGTCACTCAGTCTATCAGAATGCATTCCTTTTTATGAAGGAATTCTTCTCTCTCTTTCTATTTTTGTTATATAAATTTCAAATTTCCTTTCATGTTACTGTTAATTCCACATGAAAAAGAATTTAGAAATTCTTTTTCCTCCTTTCTTGCTTGTAGAGAGGGTATGTTTTAACATAATAATTGAATTAATTTCTTCCAGTATAAGTCCGTAACTGTTTTGCAATTTGCCTCCCTCCTCTAATCCATACATTTCAACTTAAAAGCAATATATTTGTAGCGTTTTTTATTTTAAATTTTAAAATATTTGTTCTCAAATATGTTTCTATACCTGACTAAATAAAAATCTGGATAATATTCAAGGGACTGTACAAGGTCATACAACTGAATGACTGCAAACATGACGTTTGGAGTGTTTAGTGCACTGGAAGAAAGCCTTGGAAAATTTTGATATAGCTTATCATTACTTATTTAATTGATGCAAAGCTTACTTGTTTTTATTCCTCAGTGCTTCCTGTACATTTCTCCCTATTCCCAAGCACCTATTATTTCCTAACTTCTCATTTTATTTAGCTTTTTTTGTTTATTAATTTTTTAGAGAAAAAAAAAAAGTCATTGCAATTAGAAAAGGTCTCTTAGGACAGAAAGTAAAGCCCTGCCAATACAGAATTGTAACACAGAATATAGTCCCTTGTGTTTTACCCATTTCATTTTAATTGTTTTGAGGAAGATCTAGCACATTGTGGAATACTCTCAGGAGAAAAAAGTGGAAATACCCTTTCTCACTTACAGTAAGTCATTCTTCAAATTCAGATTACATTGTCCTTTTCTCAATTTGATCTCATTATTTCTAGATATATCCCATTTGTATTTTTAAATAATTACTCTTGCCCCTTGGTGTTTACCTTCTCATTGCTTTTGACAGATATATCTTCTCCCTCTCCCCCCACTTAATTGTTGGTTAGTCAAGCTGTACATATTTAATCTTTCTAAGCTTTTCTTATGTGTCATCCCTTCCAACCCATTAAGATGTTCCCCACACACACTTTGCTCTGAATTCTTTTCAGTGTGTCAAAGCACAAAAGATGAAGCTGATTGTACTTGTCAAGTGTTCTCCAGTTCAGTTTTGAAAGGATAGGCTGATCTTTGTTGACTTGCAAAGTCTCTATCCCTTGTTTATGCTAAGGTCCACTCCCAATACTCTGTGACAATGAAAAATATCTTCGTAAGGTTGCTGTTTTCCTTGCTGCTATTGTAAAATAGCCTAGGAACACAAAGGTTTCAGTTGAGGTTTCATCAACTTAATTTAAAAATAGTCCAAACTTAAAAATCCAAATTTTCATGAGTCTTTTTTTGTTGTGGTATAGATTCCTGTGTATACGGAGGTGTTCATATCGTGAAAGGGCCAGCAGGAAGGGAAATATTTTCATCTTGTAGAACGAGAGCTTGCCACATTTCAAAGGACACGGTGAGACTAAATACACGGAAGTTGGTGGGGATAAAGTGTAATGACTTGGCCCAGAATGCAATTTAATCTCCAGTCATGAGCTGCAAAAGCGATTCTGCCACACAGATTACAACACAAAACATAGACATGTTATGCTACAGCCTGTGATGGGAAGGATTTCTGAAAAGAGCAGAACTATCAAACTGACTGTATTTGCCAACAACACAACCTCTGCAAATTTTGTCTGATATTGGTTTTACAATTAAATGTTCTTCACTTTAAAAGTCTGAATTAAGTTGATAGGATACATCTGAATAATTTTTTATCTGTTGTAGGGTATGTCTGAAACCACTGCCTTATTGGAAGGTGATATTTAAACTCAGAAACAGAGTAGCAGGTCTTGCTGTTTTTCTGAAGCCACTAGTTTTTATACAATCTAAATAAATTGCTGAGAGTGGCTCTCTAAATTGGGGATTAGTATTGACCAGCATTGAAAAAGTAATATGTAAAAGACTCAAGCTGGGAAGATGTGAGATTTCTCACTAAATCAAACAAAGAAAACAAACAAAAAAAGCCCCACAAGGTAAATGCATTTGTAGCTAAACATGGAGATTATGTATTATATTAATTTTCTCATGCTTATTGACGTGTTTAATTTTATGAAGAGATCTCTCATGTTTGCTGGAGTGGCTTGATTTCAAAGAGCTAAAAAATAAAATTAAGAGTGTACTGATAGGTAGAAAAGTAACGCACCAATTTTTTTATATATCTTAATATGGTTTTGAATTATTAAAAAAGAAAATATTTCAAAAATATTTATATAAATTTATTTCTTCTGTTGCTACATGAACATCTTGATGGAAGCTTTAGCCAAAAGTCTGTTTGTAGACTCTGATATCCCGCCATCATAACAGTTTAATGCTTAAAAATTGGTTGAAATTACTGTATTCACATTTAAACCATGTCTAAATACTCAATGTTAATCCAAAACATTTAAGTAGCCTCTAAATACATAAATAAAAATGAGAAGGAAAAAAAGGAATATTTTATCTAATGGGCTAATAAAATCTTATTCAAAATAAGGCTAGCCTTTGAAAAGAGAACATAAATATGTCCTAGATGTACCTTATCAAATATACTTGCTTGCCTGTGGATTTTAGCTTCTGAGATGGCTTAATTCTGAATCTTTTCTTAATTTCTCTCTAAAATATTTCTAGAACTCTGGTTTAATTTCCATTTGACTCTCTTTGCTCACTAACTCCTTAAGCTTTCTACTTCTGACAGATTACAAGGGTATCATTAAGTAATGCAAGTTCATGTCTTATTAGTAGACAATCCTGTTGACCTTCATTTCCCCATGTCCCATCTTGCACTGCATTTTAATGCTGGCAGTCTCATTTTTACTTTAGCTAAGCTTTTAGCTCTGCACTTATAAAACAAGCACAGAAAACCGTGAGAGCTTTGGTGCCCCGATCTCACCTTGGAACTATGGCTTTCCAAGGCAGGCTAAAGGGTCATCAGTATTTTTATTCCTCTGTTATTTGTATTTGCACGCTATTGTTTCAATGGAAATTATTCCTTTCTTTCTTAAAGTTTAAAGGCACGGGGAGTTTGTGCTCTCATTGCCATTAACTCCGGTGAGTCAACACATAAGAAGCATTTTTAAGTCTCACCATTCTTCAATCTTATCTGATCCATTCTGTCACTTTGATATTAAAGTTCCTCTATGGCACTAATATGGTCACACATATATTAACCTGTGATGTTAATACTTGATCACAGTGTTTAGCTGAAGCTTTTCATGTGGTGTTTCTCCTTCTGTGCGCAGGTCACTTTGTCCTGAATTTAATACGCATGATTTGATTGACCCCCTAACCAGTAATGAGTAAAGTCCTGAAAGAAATAAGGTCTGGTAATGATACTAATCACCCTCTAAATCTCTGTAAAACAAGCTGGTATGAAAAGCACACAGTGAATTTAATGGCAGTAACTTTGTTTTCTAGGCAGAAGAGTATTAAGCTTTCTCAAAGCACATGTTTTGCTGCCCTTTCATTTCAAAGCACTGAAGGAAGCAAAGGCATCATCCGTCATGGAGGTGAAAAGCTGCCAGGTATCTTAAAACCTCATCTTTCATCTTCAGTGAGGAAAACTGAAATTAACACTGCTGATACAAAGGAAGGTATAAAATCATAAGGGTTCTCAAGATGTGCATCTTGATATAGACATTCACCTAAAAATACAAAAAAGGAGGAAGGTGAAACTCTTCAGCTGGGTAAATCTTGTAGCTCTATATTTATGAAAAGCTGTGTCATAGCAGTAAAGTATGAGGGAAAGATAATTCCACATACTATAACAAAACCTTTCTTTTCGGTGTCAATGCATTAGAGTAGTTTTAGTGGAGATACTTATTTTATCTGTTTTGAAAACTTCTTTCAGCCAGCCAGTATAAACAAGATGAAGCATTTGCATTTCTGGGTTAAAGAAAATTGTCTGTAGTATTTCTTAAAAGCAGTAAATAATCATGATCCATTACCAATTGTTTAGCCAATACCAACATACAAATTTTCCACTTTTGTAATGTTTGGCACATCTATTCAAAGATGCTTGCTCAAAGCATAGCAGCTCACAATAATTTTATATTGTTTATTTAAGTACTGTCTCTAAAATACCTTTTGAGTAAATATAAGCTTTACATACCTGGACACTTGTGAAAATCATCTTTCTATCTAAGCTAATCCTATTCACCTGAAGAAAACTTTTCCATCAAGTGTTCCCATCTGTTCTAGCTGTCTGGAAACGTGAAACATGGAGCTGCTGACTGGAAGCAGGCTTTTGTGCTGTATTTTCATCCCTGGATTGGTGAAAACCACTTGAGGATTGAGGCCCAGGAAACAGCAAAAACCTGGTTCCAACCAAGTGTGCACTGTTTTCTCTGTGACAAAAAAGAGACAGCAATTTTTTCTTTCCTGTGATATGTATTTGAATAGTCATTTCTGCATGCCATGGAAGCAGTTTTTTCTCATAATCTTAGAACTGATAACTGTTTAAGAAGAATTTCTTGTTGAGAGTTGTGTTATGAGCCTGAACAGGCTTTACAAAAAGTGAAGAAAAGAGTGCTTTAGGGAGGACTGATTTGAGGTGTTTTTAATATGTCCAGCCTGTCCTTCAGATAGGAACCTTTTTGATGTTATATCTAGTAATTACTGAATTAATTAATTCTATTATGAGGCAGACAAATTCATCATGAGTAAATTTCTCTGAGGTCTGACATTTTTGTAAAAAATAGGCTATTGATAGCATTGGGACACCTGGTGACAGAACAGACTTGGAATGATGTGACATAAGCTTTAATTTCCTTGTTAACTAGAGACAGCAGTGAATAAATAGGCAGTTTATTCAAGTTTTAAATGCATTTTACTTAAAAAAACCCCAAAGAACATAACAGGTAATCTAGGTAATACCAAATAAAGATCTCCTGGATCTTTACTCTAGAGAAATATGTAGTTTCATAGAGTTCAAAGGTCCCTCACCAGCTTGAAACCATTTGAAAAATTTGCCCTTACTATGCTTTTTATTGTATATAAGCAATATAAATTAACTGTTGATTTTTTTTCCATGAATTGTGGAATACACTGTGGAATTTAACTCATAGTAATTAAACAAGAAATAGCATTTTTTCTTCAGTGAAGTGATATATTTTTACCAGCATTTCAATGGAAAGTTAAAATTATTTTCTTTCTCACATGGTCCTTTAACAATTGTGTTTGTCCACAAAAGAATAGATTGATATCAGATATAAAAATTTAATTTGTGTTGTGCCAGTGTAAGTCTTCAGGTTTAGGTTTTGAAGGTGTGGCTCCAGTCTCTCTAGGCAGGAGTGATTGAGGACAGAGGCTCTGAAAAGAAGGCTGAGAAAGGCAAGGAAGGGAAGGGAAGGGAAATGGGAAGGGGAAGGAGAAGGAGAAGGTCAAGGTGAAAGAGAAATGGAAGGTGAAGGTGAAAGGGAAAGAGAAGGGGAAGGGAAGGAGAAGGGGAGGACAAAAGCACTAGAGCAGTGAAATTAGTGTATATATGTTTGGTGATAAGGACTGACCCATGGGGAGATATAGAGCAAGCAGTATCATCAGAGGTTCTCAGTCCTTATGTGCGAGGAGAAATGAGATGTTGATTCCAGTTATATCTTAATTATTTCTGAGAAAAGGGAAAACTAAAACGAATGATCCCATGAAAGAGGGAGCAGGTAGGTTGATGCTACTATATTGTCTTTTTTAAGTACCATAGAGTAGAATTTAGACCACTGCTTCTAAATATCAGAATAGTTACTGAGATGGTAACAGGTACAGTATTGTACTGCACTGCTTAGTAGTTACTCAGAAGGATTGAACTAGTCAACCTAGAAATCACCAGAGGAGTTCTGAACTACTGGATAAGATGAAGTCAAAATCAACAGCCCATCTGTTCTGCTTCATTTCAAGTAGCTTTATTGCTGAATGTTGCTGTTTGAATGATTTTTTTTCTCTCATTGTGACAAGGAAAAAAAATCAAACAAAATAATTAAAATTTGATCCAGTCCTTATCTATTTTTCCCCAACTGAGCATAGCTGCCTTTTTACAAGTAAATAATCCTTCCTACCCTTGTAGCTGTTGTGAGTTGTTTTAGATTAATCGTTTTATGTGAAATTACTATTTGATTGACAAACTAATGCTCTTACATCTTCTTCTTTTAGGACATAAGTGTGTCCTTCACTTATGAAACATAATTACGTGATCATGTTGAAAACTCCAGGAAAAATGTTAGCCCAAGAGTTAAGATTGACTGTTAAACAAAACTGAGACTTTCAGTATTATAGCCTCTGAGTAAAAATTAGCATGCCAGTTCCCTAGGCAATCAAAGCACACACAAAGCACAGTGGATGAGGATTTCATCCTGACAGATGTGTTATTGAGAAAATGGCCACTTTCGGCTTTGTGATTATTTGCTCAGATGTTTAATCTTCACATGATAGCAGAACTTAAAGAAACAAGCTGCAAAGCTGTGCATGCATCCCTGAAGCCAAGAGCACAAAAATGCAGTGCCCTGACAATGAGGCAGTGCCCAGACCTATAAGGTCAGGTTTAATACATTGAACTCCTCATGCCAGTTGAGCCAGACCTGGTCACAGGGCCTGAGGGCATGTTTAGCCAGAGCAGCATGGCACAGAAGCTTTGCAGTAACTAACTCCTGCCCTGAGGCACCCTCATCCAGCTGTACTGATTTTGGTCTGGGCATTGGATTAACCACAGCCTAATCAGTGAGGTGGTGTATGATGGAAGAGCTCCCTGGAAAACCTGTACTTCAGAGCAGAGCCTCTTCTCTTGAATTTTGACACTTCTGGAGCCAAATCTGGCCCCTGCCCTCCTTTGCAAATCAGATGCTGGAAGGAAAGTTTTGAAAAGCTTATCCCATTTCCAAGATAACTAGCCTGGTTAATCATGCTGTGATAGCATTTATTAAGTGCCCCACTCTGAGAATCTGAAAATTATGAAAGGACAGGTTTTGCCATTGATGTGTACCTGCCAGGTTGATCAGCTTAAGCCAAGTACAGGGAGCAGGGTTACTTTTATCAAATGTGCCTCTACACCTCTTTTCCTAAAGGCTGGCAAGTTCCTTTTCTCGATAAACCATTTAGACTGACCAGCTTGGATCAGTTCAAGGCTAGGAATTAATTTTCATCTTTCCTTGATATAGCCATGCCCTTAGAGACAGGTCTTTCCTTCTTATCTGCCTCTCACTCTGACATGATCCCAGGTCAGGAGGGTTGGAACGGTTCTTTTATTTAACATTTCTTCTGTTTATTCATGCATTGTGACACTTGTGACATGAACACCAGGATGGACTTGTCAGCAGAATGAGGTTGCTGTAGCCCCACCTTTCAACACAGATGCTGTGTGCATGGTAGGCACCTGCAGCCTCAACATCCAGGGAGGCAGCCCTGAATGCTGTGCAGTAGCTTGAGCAAAGAAATCAGAGACAATTCTAACATCAAAACGCAATCCTACCATGTGCACCATAATGGTTAATCTGAAACTTTTTAATTATGCATTTGAGTTGGTCTCCAGTAACAGTACACTAAAAAAACACTGTGGAATAAAACATGCATCTCAGAGAGCTATGCATTACCTCCACAAATTCTAACAGAGTGCCTTCAGATTAGGAGACAAGCAGCACAAATCACAGCAATGAGATATGTTTACAAACATGTAAAGCAGTGTAGGTAATAAATACATAAAACATTTATATATAATTTATGTTAGGTGATTAAATATCAGTGTAAATGTTTCTCAAAGCAATTCCTAGATATTTTAGCCTTTATTTATGTTTGATGCAAGCCAGTGTAGCTACCTCTGTGTAAAATGTTGCACTTGATTCTTTATCACACATTGTTCTGCTCATATTTATTTTGTTGCTGTTATTTACACCAAAATTACTGAGAGGCAGTGATTCAGGTCCTTCATATCTTGGAACAGTAGTACATATCAGACACTTCAGAAATACTAGGATGAATAGCTTCCAGAAACAGATGTAGTAACATGAAGGAAATAGTGCCTACCTGTACTGTCATTGTTAGCTACATTTTCAGCTGTTTCATAAAATTCTTAGAAAATTTCTTTGTTACAGATTTTTATGTGTAGCCTCCATATTAAATTTGGGCTCAGAACCACTGCAATCAAGTAGCTTGTGTTTCAATTCACTCATATTTCTGAATTCCAGCAAACCTGTTCCTTCAAATTGTCCAGATGCCTCAGAGACAGGGGTTACTTTTACCAGTGATTATGGTGCATGAATGCAAAGGATAAAAAGGTCAAGAAGGTACGGACAGAAAATATTAACATATAACCCCAACAACGGCACAAGGAGTGAATTTTAAGAAACACAACTTTCTGGAGAAATGTCTGGAAAAAAAGGTTTACATTTATGCAAAAAAAAAATGTTTGGATTCTGGCTTATTACAAATCCAGCTGCTCATTGCAGGAAATTACATAGTGGAAACTCACCTGCTTGATGGAGAATAGTTGTCCTTGTGCATGAGGGCATATGCCAACAAACTGGGAGCTCAGCCAAGATGACAGATCAGAAAAATGAGGTACCAGCTTTGCAGCACCCATAAGGCATCATGGCAGAATACCAGAGTGGCAAAAATTCCAAATTTGATCTGCATAATTGATTTCATGGGATGTCATTTTTTTTTCCAGTTAGTGGAAATTATGTATTTAAAAGAACAATCTACTCACTGACAGATACTTCCTTTTTAATGAAAATGCAAGCTGGAATACTTTGAGTAAGTTCAAGGTCTATTTTTTATCTAACAGTATTATAAAATTATTTTTAATCCAATCATCTGCTAATGTAATTGCAAATTCATAAAAAAAATAATAATAGAAGCCAGGAAATTTATTTTGCCATCCAAAGGTGGAACTTAGATAAATCATCATGAAAATTTCTCTATAAAATCATCAAGGGGAAAATTCCTTTTTTCTATTTGCAGTCTTTTCTTCTCAACCACTACAACAGAGGGGACAGGTTTAGGGATTCCTTTAGCTCAATGAGAACTCTAATTAACGGTTGCAAATATAGCAATTACAGTGCGAACAAATACAGTACAAGTATGTTTAAAGCTTAGTTTAATTGTTATTCTGTTTTGATAATCATTTATCTTTTCCCAAATTTAAAGCTTTGCACAGTTAATGAATTGCTTTCATCTAACTTCTGTAATTTTCCATTCTATATATTGTTCATTAATTTCAGTGAACAATGGATGAGAGACTATTACTATCTGCATCTCAAAAAAAAAAAAAAGTTCTACCTTGGGAAAAGTTACTATGTATGGAAACTAAATATTGCAGTCTCACTGGTTTTTATTTGGGTGAAATACTCAATGGTGTGAAACAATGTGAATCTGGAAAAAGTCTTGAGAGCATTCATTATTTTCAAAATTAACAAATGAATGCAGTTCTTCGGTCACACATTGTAATAAGAAAAAAGTTTATTTTAAATTTTTAGGGGTAATATATTATCAGAATGTTCATAAATAATTTTTTGGGGTATTCTATTGTAGTAAAAGGGCATTGAGAATTACTTTGATTATTTTGAGTGTTTTCCTGTAACTCTCTATATATTAAATATATATATTTATATATATTTTCTCATACCATACACATATGTTTTCACACAAGGAAAATATGCATATGTTTGTAAATATATGTAAATATGTTTGGTATTTCATTAGGTTTTTTTAGATGTGCTCCACTCTAGATGTGTATATGTTCATAGTGCTCCCCCTGCAGAAAAGCACCTTGAAAATTTGGAGAAGAGCAAGGATACCTATACATTTCAATCTAAACATTACTTAAGTCATAAGTCAGAGGAGCTCTTGCCCGTAAAACCTTGAAGAGCTTTTTCTGCATATTTTCACCTTCTCCGTGTAAATGCATTTAAATAAATCTTTATTACAGTAGCAGCATTCTGGTCATGACGTGCTATGGTTTAGGTTGCATAACAGCTTTCCTTAGTTGCTCTTTAGTCTTGGAAACCTTCACCACTTAGGCTGAAAACCCTCTGTTTGTTCACTACCTGGGGCTGAATTTTAATGGCAAGTTGAGTAAAAGCAGTTGTGCCATTTGTCAGTGAGGGGAAATTGAATAAGCAAACAGCCCTTTTCATTGCAAAATTACTGCATCTGACTAGTTCAATTTTTTATTTTGCTTTTTTTTTTGTCTTTCATTTTAACTGAAACACAACATTTCAGAAGTGATTTTCTTTTGCCAGTTGCTAATGTGCAGACACTGAAATGTATTCCTGAGGATTACTGCAGTTTTCTGCACTTCACACTCCTTCTATAGTGAAAACTCATATACATTTGTCTATGAGGAAGAGAATTGGGAGGGGATGGTCTTGCCAGAAAAGCAGTGAAGCAGAGCTTGGGATACCTGGATTTAGTTGCAATCACAGCTGTGCATGTCTTGAATGGTCAAGCTGCTTAGGGACAGATCTTTCCAAAGCACCTGAAGGCTTTGCAAGTGCATCTCATTTGCCTTTTTGGAAAACAAAAGTCACAGTTTTCTTCTCTTAGTATACTTCCAGTGTATTTTTGGTCATTCTCGAGGAGGAGGAGGAGCATGTAATAGATTTTCATAAATTCCATTGAAATTATTTTGTATAAACGGAGAAGATAATGCTTCCTTTCTTTCCTCTATCTTGTTCCTTCGTGAAGAAGCTGTCTGTTATTGTATTTGCTCAGTACAACGAAGCTGGGAGACAAGCAGGGATCTGCTGAACAGTGATGGTGATACTATGGAAAAATTTTACTTCCTATGCTGTTCATTTCACAATCTGAAGGAAGTGGGTCACAAATGGTAAGATGCTCAAGGGCACCAAATGTCACAGCAGGAATAGATGGGTATTTCCACAGAACACTGAAACTCAGCAGTGAAATAAATATAAGGGATTGCATTAATTATGGACTTGATTTAAATCATGGGCTTTAAGTTCCAACTAGGAAAACATTAGAAAGCATGTTTAAGTTCCATCACAAGCAGAACTGTCCTTAAGTTCAACTTGTCACTAGAATTTCATCTGTTTTTTAAAAGGAACTAAAGGATATTCTTAACTTCTCAAAGTCAAACTTCCCATAGCTTATGGGTATCTGAAAGCAGGTTTGTATCAGTGAAATGTTATACAGTTGTAACTTCAGTAGTCATTGCCAGATCCATTTCTGCACCTGTACTTATGTGCAAAAATATTTTAGAATTCACATTACTGAGAAAATACAGTGTTATAGATTAGTTAAAATAAACCCAAAATGAGATTTTCCTGAGTTATACTGTATACTGCAGGATATCAGGATGGAAAATTACTTTCTGAGTATAAAGGAATAAAATAGATTATTAACTATTAATTATTTTCTTCATAGGAGGAAGGTAAAATACATTCTGATTAGTCCTGATTTTGCCTAGTAATTAATGGAAATTATAATGTTAGGTCCACAGGTATCAGATCTTGCTGTTCTATAAGCTTGTCTTCTGAAATCGGTTTCTATTTTTACATATGCATTATTAAAACCTTTATTCAGGGATTCCCAAAGACACTTTCAAGCATATGGGTGGCCAACAGTTTCTAAATGTTAACTGAGTATTATCATCTGGCTTTGAATTATTTCAGTGACTGAAATACCTCTGGTGCCTTCGGATCAGTTGTCAGTGAACTGACATTCAGGTAATAGTTTAGGGGGGGATATAATGCTTTTGCATGTTAAGAGATAATTATGAAAATTCAAAACAAGATATCAAAAATTTCCTACATTTGTCTTGCAAATCATACTCCAAACAGTTAATAACATTAAGATGATTTAAAAGAGCATAGAGATATATGTATGCAGGCAACAGAATTTTCTCATCCAATTAAAACAACCAGGTGAGACGCTTCTTGTTATGTTATTTTCTGTTTTGCTTAAGGTTGCTTGAGGCAAATAATCATAAGAAAACAGTGACTTAATATGTAGAATTCTTTTATTTATAAAGTGTGTAACATGCTGTTTTTCCTTCTGGTTCAAGCAATTAGATGCAGGGATAAAAGGACACCATCAGTAGAAAATGTTACTGACCCACTATTACATGTTGCGGGTACTGGCAAAAGGCACCCAGGAAAGCATTGCTAATCGTGCTTTTCTCCAGACATCCAATGAATATGCAAAGGGACTCAAGGAATCTTATTCTGCAGGAGATGGATCTGGGGAGAGGGGACTGTGGTCCTACTCTTGGCACTATCAAGTTTGAGTTCTTCATAGGTGTACATAAACACTGTCACATCACAAGACACCAGGCTGTTTGAATAATCTTTTTATAGCAACTTTTGGAGGCATTTGTTACATATCTAGATTGACTTCTTTAGTCAGCTGGTCTTTTAAAAAACCACATCTGGTTCAAAGGGATCACTGTTAAGACCAACTTAAGCACAAGTCAGAAAAATCAGATTTTTGGCAGGTGTGGGATGGGGGCAGGAGCCCTCCAAGAGGCTTTAATTAGAGGACTTGGATGGCTATGTTTGTCCCACGTCAGTTCACTGTGAAAATTATAATCTTTGTGAAGTGACTTTCTTGGGCCTGTCACTTTTATTTCCCAGCCTCAGTCCTATTTGTCTCTCTCACTACTGCCTCTCCCCGAAAAAGCTGCTTACTTACAGATAAATTTTCAAGCTCTCTTCAGTCTTCCAAATGACTCATATCCCTCCCAGTCTCTCCTCCGGAACAGAGTAATAGGATCCTTCTTGCTGTCATTTATCTCTGTGAACACTCTGAATTATAATGGTGAAGCAAATAAGATTCAAACAAATGTTTTAAGGTATGCATTTCTTTTGGTCTATTACATTTGCATATGCTGAAATTATATGACCTTTATGATAGGCCCAAATGAAGTGTACAAGGTAGAATTAGTATAAAAGAGGAACTTTTCAAAGATGATTTCTACACTGGATATAATCAGACCTATTACTTTTCTTCTGCAAATGGCTCCCAAGTTGGCCAAAATTACAGATGGATTCTTTAAGGAATATAATTGGAGACTGTTTCAGATTTGGTTGTTTCCAAGGAAGTTTTACACCTTTAATTCATTCTTTTCGATAATGGGGTATTTCCTCACTGTGCCATTCTAAGTTATGATACAGATCCAGCTGAGTCCTTGGAACTGAGTGTAAATTTAGTATTAACGTTTCTTGGGAATGTAGAACTTAATGAATAGGAAATTTATAAACGATTGTATTCTACTGAAGCAATCTGCTTGTAAGCTCTTTGTTCTGAATCCCATCCCTTGTGCACAGCTTCAAAAAATCCTTTGGGAGTGATGAGTTATGCACCAGAGTGAACAGAAGCTGGATTTGGAGAAAAGTCAGAATGTTTCTGATCACTTTGGAAAGAGACAATGTCATTATACTAAGTGAACACCAGAGTAAGCTAAGGGGTAGAAACTGCGAGATAAAGCTGAGGGGGTTATTTTTAGTCCTTCAGCCACATCCTTCAGACCCTTTAGGAAGATGGTGCTAGTTTTACAGAATGTTGTATTTAAAAGAAATATATTAATAGGAGGCATTAAAAATCACTGTGGCTTTAGGTAATGTTTTTAATATTCGGCTCCTTTTGACACATCTGTCTGGAGCCATGGGAAAACTGCAAATTAAAAAGATCCACAAGATATGCACACCCCAGTGTCTGAGGGAGACTAGTCATTTGGGTAGGCCCTTTTTTTTGCATGCTCTGACCCAAATAGCTTATTTTTCCCCTTTGATTTAGAACACAGAAGAAGTTATTTGCTATTTGCAGATCAGGTTATTTGGGTCAAAGCACTGGAGTAGGTCTAAAGTATCTGAACAGTCAAGGTTTTTTCTTTTTTCTATTTTTTTTTTTTTATCTTTTGCATTAGCTCTGTTCTACTTCACTGCTGTTCACATTACAGCGTCAGAGACCAGTGCCAGCTCCCTGATCCCAGCACAGCAAAACTCCATCTGGGTCGGGGTGCAGGTGGGATAAATATGCCCTGCAGGTGTGTGTGGCGGGCACATCTCTTCAAACAGAATTAAACATTAGTTGGCAAAGTATATGAGCTGCATGCTATACACATGATCTTTGATAAGCTACTTGATGCAGCATTTCTGAAGTGAGAACGCAATTCAAAAATTGTCTTGGATGAGAACTCTGCTATTAGGCAATATAATGATAATTTAAAAGGTAACAATAAAAAATACTGTAGCTAACAGAGAGCTGCAAGAATCATCTCTTAATCCAGTTGTCTTTAACATCTGTGGAAGAGCAGTAGCAACTCATTACTATTTTGGAGGGGATAGTTAGCTGGGAAATGCTGAAAATACACATCCAGATAAAGAGGGAGGACTGGAGTACATTTGGTGAGAAAAGATAAAAACTGCTGCTTAGAAAATTATCTGAAAAAAGGACAATGTGGGGAAAAGTGATAATGAAACAGACTTCAGAAGAGCAAAAGAGAAGAGATGATTAGATGTCAAAGTAATAGACAAAAATCAGTTTGGGTTTATACATGCAGAATTAATACATCACAAAGGCAAGAAATGATAGTGAGTGAGAACAAAATAGTCATACAACCTCTAAGTGTACTTTGCCTCATGAGTCTGATAAAGTCCCTTGTAACTCAGCAGGGAGTCCCAGAGAGAACTTCTCTCAGGAGAAGATCTTTGCTTTGGAGTTGATCCTAAAAGTAGGTGTGTGAAATTTAAGTCCAAAAAAACATTGTGGTTTATGCCCCAGCAAGGAGTCTCCTGTAGTTCTCTGTCTCTGAGAGACAGTCTGAACTCCTTTACAGTCTTAATTTTTGTCCCATCCAAATAGGACTTTTAGATTTCCTGCTCATCCTTCACTATTCATTGGAGGAGCTGAATCCAGGGATGTTTGACAAATGTTTTTTACCTGTAATTTAAATTTATGCAGAATAGGTGTGAAGTGCTGCTCAGCTGAATCTCTGATAGGTTTTGTGGTTCTGGATTTAAACTGGAGTCAGAACCCTTGTCTATCCACTTCTTAATGAGATTACAAGTAATCACACAACAATTGGACATGAATTTGGACATGAAAGACAGAGAGAAACATTTTACAAAAGTATGCAGTGATTGGAGAAGGAGGAATGGCTTCAAACTGACAGACAGGCGGGTTAGACTAGACGTCAGGAAAAAAAATTCTTTACTGTAAGGGTAGTTAGGCAGTGGCACAGGTTGCCCAGAGAAGTTTTGGCTGCTCCATCCTTGAAACTGTTTAAAGCCAGGTTGGATGGGTCTCTGAGCAACCTGGTCTAGTGGAAGATGTCTCTGTCCACAGCAGGGGGGTTGGAACTAGGTGATCTTTAAGGTCCCTTCCAATTCAAACCTTTCTATGATTCTATGATTTTTTACAGTTCTCCATAGCAGCTGCATCTTGCAGAATATACAGGTAGTTTTAATTTTTTATTTGAAGGAGGGGAAAAAAAAAATCAGTCTTTGTAATAAGATGCTACACTCCCATCAAATTAAACTAAATCCTTTTATCATTTCATCTTATGCTCTCCAGTTCCATATCAGCCCAACTTGTTCCAGTGACATATGTGAATATTCATCTCCATAATTCACTGTGTTGAGATAATAGCAGCAAAGTGGGCAATTATTTAACCAGCCTTTGGCCAGCAGAACTCAAAATGCTCTTTTGTTGTTCCATCACATTTTTTTAGATCTTTAAACACCTGAAATGGGCCAAAGTTTCTTGTTAGCTTGCCTGCAGAGTGCCAGGTTTAGTAAAGAGAACACCACTTCCAGTTGCAGTGTTTTGGTGTCAGGCATGGAACAATGCTTGGGTAGGAGGTGCACTTAAAAGTAATACCCTCAGAGAATGCATCCCAAAGATTCTTAGGTGCACTTTAGCTATGGAGAGTAATTGTGCACACTGAATGGTGAGCAGACTTTTGCTCAAGTCAAAAAATGTTGTGGATTTAGAGAAAATATAAATTTTTGCTGAGAAGCTGAGGGAAAGTGTTGCTTGCATAAAAGCCTAAGTGGGATATTTGACATGCATTTTTCAGAACATTTAAATTTGTAAAAACATTCACACTGTTAAGTTTTATAATTAAGGAAAACAAAATAAAATTGTGCCATTGTTAATTTTTCTCAGTTATGAAAATCTAGGGTGCTAAGAGCAAAGACCAATATTGCAAAAAGGAAAGAAAAAAACTCAACCCTATTGCTATCAATAGATTAAATAATAGTTGAAGAAAAAGCCTCACAGGCCCTCGTGTTGGTACATGAATATCCTAAATGAATCTGAGATATATATGTTTGTTGCATAATTCAGTGAATGATGAAATTACCTTTGATGGTGTTTTTTTACTGGTAGGTGTTTCACATGAATTTCCACTAGAAAGAACAAAGTGTTCAGGATTAATATGAGAGTGCTTTTTATGAGAGAGCCTCGATAGCTGCCTCATTCAACAATTCCAACTGTCAATATGCCAGATATTTCTATGTAGTGTTCCCATTAAATGTTTTAATCAAGAAAAACTACTGTAATAGGACCAAATTTGGCATATAATTAAAACAGAAAAATTTCATATTTTCTCTTTCATGTAACTGTACTAATTCTCTAATAAATTTCATAAAGTTGACTCATAATTCTGCTTTGGCATTCTGACAAAAGCACAGAACTCTTTGCAAGTGTTTGCTTAATTTCCATTTTTCAAACCTAATTTCAATTTTTATTGCTTCATTTTGAATATATTGATTAAAGTAATATTAAGTCTTGCGAAGCTTTGCCAAAGAAAATGAAAGAATGAAATTATGTATATTTAATTAGCTACAGTTCTTATTTAGAAATAACTTATTTTTTCTCTTTTAAGGGTGATTTTTTTTATCAAATAAACTCTTAATTCACTCATAATTCATCAGTCAACCCTGTGAGAAACATGAGGTGCAAGGGGGGTGAAAAAACACTTTTATATTTAAAACCTGTTCATTTAAACATGTAGATGTTTATCATTTAAGGAAAATTCAGAGAACTATTTTATAAAATAAGAGTCCTATGTCTTCCTCAAATCTCCACAATGTCTATATTTTACTCTTGTACTTCAGCGTTGGCTTCAGCATTGCTAGTTCCAGGTAACAGATTTTTAGAGAAACAAAAAATGAATCATGGTAGTGTATAAAAAAGTTTGAGTAAAAAGACTTTAGTAGAGTTTATCTCCTGAAATTACTGTGCATTCATTTCAGTTTAAAATAATTTCTTTTTTTTAAAAAGTAGAGATTCTATTAAAACAAGTAGGTTTTATTGTTGTTTGTTGGCTTTGAAGAGCCTTCAAAGTGTTAAGAAAACAAGTCGTTTTCTTACTTATTAAAAGCGGTTTTATTTTCATGGTCAAGTGTTTTCCTTAAATTTGAATTATGTTCAGAACATTCACAAAGTTCTAAATGATCAAGTCACATTAAACAGTGACGTGTCACGTTACAGCATTAACAGTGAACAATAAATCAGTTAATCAAACGTGTGACAAGAGTAATTTTTGGTTGAAAATTAAAATGGATTTCTATTAGAAAGAAAAAAAAATAGAACTTACAATTCAGCCTTATGCAGAACTAAGGGTGTGAATTGAATATATCCTTGTTTATAGAAACTACTCTTGAAAATTACAATCTCTAAAAGTTGAAATTGTAGGGTCCCTTCTATGATAGCTTTCCTTTAACTCTGTAGAGAAGAACACAAAATTTAAAATGCTCTCTCTTCCCTGGACCTGGGAAACTTGTTCCAATGAAGCACTCAATAAAAGTAATTTCCCACTCACAAGCAACATTTATAAAAGAAAAAAAAAATCAGAGATAAAAGCAAACCACACTTACAAAACCACTTGGCAAAAACTGAATAAGCTACCAAATCTGAGAATGAGAACACTTTGAAATGACTTCTTCTGCTACAGTTGCAGAGGAGCTGGTGAAGTAGTTGGTCATTCCTTTCTTCTTCTGAGTAAACTCTTACAGTTTTTTGTCCAAGCCCCCCAAAACACCCAGTTGTCAGATAGTCACTTAAACTTCAGCCACATAACCACTAAAGTATTTTCTCTTATATAGATAAATCCCCCAAGTCATGATTAATACTCAAAGGGAGCCCAGAAGAATCCAATCATTAGAAAGACCAAGCTCTTGTCCCTGATGTTATCTGTGATTTCCTATTGCTGAAGGTTTTTTTACATTTTTCATCATTTTCTATAAAAACTATTCACTAAAGTAAGGGTTCTCCTTTCTTTCTCTCTCTTCTTTCCTTTCTTCTCTCACTCCTCTCCCTCATTTATGGCTCTTTCATTTCAGAGGGAGGGCTGCAGTAAAGATGACGCACATGTCAATCAGCTTGGACATCATGTTTAACTATTCCAGTATGAAGAGCAGTGGCATATTCATCCTACTATCAGGCTCTAACATCTTAACTTGGTAAAGGTATCCACAAAACTACTCTGTAATGCACAAGCAGGTTAGGCATGGTCCCTGCTGGCACTTTCTTTGTACCAAAACACATCAGCAAAAATGTTTCTTTATTAGCACCCAATACACCCAGGGAATTCTGGTTTGCTCTTATGACTTCCTTTGGGTGGCAAAAAACAAACAAACAAACAATTCCTATTTTTTAAGATATAACTACATATTTTAACTTACAGTAATGAACATCCTGTACTGTTCATGTGGTGCTGTACAAATTCCTTGGTCATCCACAATTCGTTAAGCTCTTTGTAAATATATAAAATAAAATAAAATATAATAGTAACCACAGGATCAAGGAAAAATAGCTTCTGGGTACAGTTAGATTTTGCCATACCACTGACAGAACAGACTGTTCTCTGTATTCTGCTGTTGGAAATGTTTCTCCTGATACATGCCTTATAAAATACAAATTGCCTTATAATACAATTTTGTTTAATAAGAGTGTCCCAACCCACTAATTAGAACAAGTAACCCAGAAGTCCATTATAAATTGCTGAAAGGACAGATGTGATATCCTCAGGAAAGAAATATGGTTGCCTTTATTTATTATTAATCATTACTATGGTTAACCAATTAACAAATAATTTTATTCTTTCAGGCTTATAAGGAAAGGCATATTTTTATGTTAATTATTACCACTGAGTTATTAATGCTATAGAATAAAGGAATTAAACATTTTAACGTCACTTTGCTCTAAGCAAACAATAGTCCTTAAAACTTGCAACCTCCAACCTCCTAAATAATTTATTTAAGTAGTAAAATAATTCATTTTCTAAATTATATAACCTTCTTTACACTGCAAGCCTGTTCTTCTAGGTATAGGGGTAAATATGCTGTTCCTACTTGAATGGCTCAATGTGCTTTTGAAACTCAGAGTAATGTGTAGACTATTTTTGATAAGAAGCCCACAGCGACACTGCTCTGTGGTTATTCCATTGCCTTGCTGGAGTCCCAGTGTAAATTCTTAGTTTTGCATGAAGAGGTTCAACAAAACATTTCCCGTGTTTCTCTAAAATAAACACTATTTTGGCCAAGGAAGGAGGATGTGTCCTATTTCCTTCACTTTGTGTAGAGTAGTTCACTCTCTTGAGAGCAAATATTGTAGTTCTTTTCTCCCTGATTCCCATGTCAAGGTTTTCGGAGGAGCAAGAACTGGATTTGTGGCTCTTCATCTTAAGGGAGGTACCCATAGCCCTTGGCTAAGGAATTGCTCTAAACTTTAGTCTTTTTTTCAGTGCACTGAATATTTAATTAGTTATCTCAAAGTGGAACAGCTTTCAGGCTGAAATAGGAGGGGGGAAATATTTTCCTCCCTCATGAATATCTTATGGGATATTCTCCTGGAAGGTAAGAATTCAGATCTTCTCAAGCAGAGACGAGAGTGAACCCAGGTCTCACACTCAAGCTCAGAGCATAGGCTTGGAATTAAATTAACTAGAAAGCTGCCTAGTTCTAAATGGGTCATCCTGTGTGTAAGTAAAAATAGTGCAGGTAAGTTAAGTCACCTTGCTTTTGCTTCTGTGAATCCTAACTAGGGAGAGGGGTCTGCCTCTCACACAGTCCATATTTGAGGCAGTTCTCTACCACTTAAGCCTGTGCATTGAATTTTTGTTAATATTACTGCATTACTATTGTTAGAGATTTAATTGTTCACCTGTAATGTGTATGAAACCTCCAAGCCAAAGCAAGGATGGAGACTTAACGTGGCAGCTACACAGCAGAAAGTCATTGTTTTGTCTAAGTTTTAAGCATGTGTGAGCCCTTACTGGAGCAAAAACTGACAGATATCATGGTCCCCAGGTAAACTAAAGGGAACACCCCAGATTCCTGGCCTTTTCAGTAATATCCTATCCTGACAGACATTGCTGAAAGAGAAGTTTGGGAAATGACTGAATTCGCTTAGCAAATTCTACTTGACTGGACATAAACACTGTGAGGAATCAAAGATTAGACTTGATATCTATCAGTTTTAGCTTCAATACTAGTTTGTTTTTTTTGTTTTGTTTTGTTTTGTGTTTTTTTTTTCCTTTTTTTTTGGTGTGAATTATTTATATGTTTATTTTAAATTTTTTAGCAGATAATCTAAAAAAAAAAAAAAAAAGCTAATTAAAAAAAAAGTCTAAAATGCTTGCCCATACAACAATCATGGAAAACTGAAATCACAAAGTGTTTCTCAATAACTTTCGAGTCTTCTCACCAAGATACTACTTTCCAATTCTACAAATCATCAGACCTTTACGGATAGCTTGGGCATTCCATCAGTTTGCTTTGTTAAATATTTAAACACTTTTGGCAGGTTTTTTCTTTTTGTGTTCATGTACCAAGTGAAAGACAATATAGAAATAATGACAAATATTTGGTTAAATAAAAATTATGTCAGTTTGAGGGGAATTCTCCCATTGTGACTATGTTGCTCCTAAACACACTTTTATCAGCCCATACATGTTGGGGTCTCGCTTACAATAAGATTTCTGACAGGAAGATTTATCTGAGAAAACATTCTAGCAACTCCAAATCACAGGATTTATTAATGATGTCAATAAACACTTTTGTAAATTAATTGATGCTGCTTTCCTTAGGAAAACTAAAAACTCCTTCACTCTCACTAAAATCATTTGATCCTCTGAATGGCTATGCTGTACTATTTGCAGGTTTTGTTCTTTTTCAATCCAAATTTAAGCCATGATACAAAGCTTTTTTATTGTCAAAAGTCGTTTGCATTTTAAAGGATCCTGTATAATATTTCTACCATAAAGGTGTATGTGGGTGAGAAAGAAAAATGGTGCAGTTGATTTCACTTTGCCATTTTCTCTTATATTTACTTGATAAAACCTGCCAAATCTGATTTTGGACTGTGCCTGTACAGCATATATTAAAAGAGCTAGGGAATTTTCAAGAAAGGGAAATCAATACAATAATTCAATGTGAAAAGCCCATTCTTCACTGATAGATTAGTTGAGGTTTCACAGCCCACTGTACATTTTAAGAGCAACATTCTGTGCTGTTACTAATCATGGGAAAAAGTTCATCTGAAGAGGAAATGTGTTTGTTTAGGAATGTTGACTTCATAATATAATTTCTATCCAAAGGGTCAAAAATACCTGAAGGTATGTATTGAAGTTACACTCCTAGGACAAAGGCCACATCCAACATTTTAAATCTTAAAACCAACCAATCAACCAAACAAAAAAAAAACCAACAAAAAACCCCACCTTTAAATTTTCATTATTTACATTAAATAGATTTTACTATTCTCTTTCTTTTGTTAGAGGAAAAAGGCTCAAACAGATGAACTGATAAAACTTAGGTCAACACTCCAAGTCCATAGAGAAAAACCTGGAGTGAGTAATCCATTTCAAGCCTAGCAAAAGCCTTTTTAGAACTCCCCTCACTTATCCAGTCACATAAATTTCTACAGCAAAAAGATAAGCTATCTTTCCACACTCTTCATGTAATCAGTCTGTGTTGTTAATAGCTCACCAGTGAGATGATACGTCTGCGTCACCAACCCTTTTGATGGACAGCTTTTTATCAGTATGTTACAGAAGCTCTGTAATAACACATCCCAAACTTTTTCTTTCATAGAACTAAAATTTATACAGCCACAGGCAAAGTTGTACACTAAAAAATTGAGAGTTATATACATTACCCTAGAACTGCACTTAAACTGGTACATTTACCAAAATTTTACTATTGTTTTTATTCCTATAGATTCAAATTATTTTTTTTTTTTTTTTACCTCCTAATGGGTTTTCCTTCTCCCATTCTCTCTCCTCTCTCTCTCTCCATCGGTAACTCTTCAGTATCCTTAGGAATAAAGATCAAAAGTGTAAGGGTCATTGAATGCAGTAAAATGTGTCTTCTCAACAGCATAATGAACCAACAGATTTACTAAATATAATAAACAGGAAAGAATCTGGATCTATTGAAAAAAAAGTTAAAACAATCCAAAATTTCTGTCTCATCCATTTTTTGAAAAAAAACCAAAAAAACAACAATTCCAAACAAATCAATAGTTAATGGCATTGCCTGCAGCCTGGAGTGGTACTATGAGAGTGTCTCACTTCAGCAGTGAGCCTTATTCTTCAGCTGCCTACAAAAACACTGTTTTATCAAGCCAAAACTTCCATTTATGCAAATATTTTCCATTATGAGGACTGACCAGAAATCTTTTACAGAGCAGATCAAGTTATGAATACCCTCATTCTGTTAGCTATCTGGTAGATTAAGTAGTAGCTTCATCCATCAATTTCTCTACCAAAAATATTAAAGTACTTTTTTTAATATTTATAGATTTTGTTGGCAAGTGGAGGAAAAAAAACTTTTTACTGATTCTTTCTGTCTGAAAGACAATTGTGAAGAAAATAGTCCTCGCTGTGGGCCTGCAGACAGGAGAAACAAACACTGAGCAGGTAAGAAATCTATTCAGATCTACTGGCACTCATGAAAAAAAGACAGATGTAGGGACTAACAGCTCTTTTCTGAGATGACTGTAACCTTTAAAAATAGTTCATTTTGGCTTTGTATAAACTACAGTTCTGGTTTATCCCTAATTGTTTTTTTTAACTCAGTTACCCACACTTCTGCTGATTTTCCTCTAACAGTTTGCAGGATATATATCAGCTTCCCACCTGTTGTGTCTATGCCTGAGGCTTTTTCACCTCTCCCCTACCTCCAGATGCTTCCAGTGGTGCATCAGAGTGTGACGGTAACGAGGTGTGTGGCAGTGCCGTGGGGATACACTGCAGAGGACCGGCTATCCCTATGGCTGCGGCGGCTGGGAGAGGAGTAGGTGGGTGGGTGGAGAAGGGAAATGGAGCAGCAAAGTGAAATTACCGAAGGCTGAAGCACCAGAGCCCACATTAGTGTCACTCTGCTGCTCCTTGCAGGCAGCAACCCGGCAAGAGAGGTCAGAGTGGGACCTGGCAGGGATCAGTGGACAGCCGGTGTCCACCTGGTTCCGCCTCCAAACAGGGGAGTTATCTCAGGTGCTGCTTCTGCTCCACACTTCATATCCAAATATGTTGGTAAGACATGGACAGCAGACTAATTAATTTATTTTTTTTTTACTTTGCCTAGGAAATAAAGAACAATGCTATCGTTTTGCATGATTGCTCCCAGAATGCTAAAATCTTTTTGGAATATAGACTATCTTTGGCTTTAAGCATTCCATAGTAATTAGTCACTTGCTCATATTTAGAAGGTGTTACAGTTATAATAATGTTATTTATTAGAAGAGCAATAAAAGTTAGTCAGGGATATACTGAGTAATTTAGTGGATAGTTTGGTAGACTTCCTTCACTCCAGGCAGCTTAAGCAAATACTTGATCAGACCCAGTTACTTCTCTTAAAGGTGATAAAAAGAGTATTATGGCACAATAAACATCAGATAAACTGCATGTAAAACTTCAGATTTGCAGAATGTAAATGACTCTAAGTGGCCTACTGTGTTAAAGCTGGTTTTAGAATTCTCAGCATAGACTGCGGTTTTAGAACAAAGATTAAAATCTGCATCCAAACAACAAATTTGCAATTGTGTAAGTGCTCCAAAGTATTGACTTTTAAGGACTGAGTGTTGATTTGTCATAAGTCTTCGCTTTTGCTGAAGTTTGAAGAGGTGGGGAAGTTTTGTCATTGCTAGTTATCAGATATATATTGAAAGAGATCCCTTCATGTTCCATACGCTTTCCTCTAACAATTTTGGGTGCTTCAAGTATTTGACTTAAAAATGCACATGCAAGGTGAACTTTGCAGTATCACTAAGACAGTTCTTTGACCATGCTAGGTTTGTAGTTTCAAATTAGTTTTGAAGTTACAAAGGAGATAGTAAAGAGCTAGAAAAAACAATAATTCTTCTTTACTATTCAGTATTTAACTGATTGAATTATAACAAGGGGAGAAAGAATAATGAAGTTATATGAAAGGTCTTGATATCAAGTTGTGCTGTAAGATGAGAAGCAGCATTAATAATTACTAAATTATTACCTCTAGTCAGAAAACAGCTGAGCTTTTAATAAATGGCAGCAACTCAGTTCCTTGAAGGTGAAGGAAAGAATTGGGAAATACTTTTATTTTTTGCCCATAGTGACTATACATGCCTAAGGAAAAGAGAAAAATGTGTCAAGCAGAGGCTGAGTACTGAAATTTAGATATCTTTATTTGGTCTGTTTTGCTTTCTCCTTAATATAAAATAAGAAAAACAGTTTTACCTTTAATATTGATAATTATGCAAACAAAGGTTTCCAACTTTCTGTAAATACAGCCTCTTTAGTGGCAATATCATGATAAATAAATCTCTGGGGTTTATTGAAATTATGTCACTGGTCTTTATGTACTCTGTTACATGCTATATCAGAAACATCTCATGCTGAAGGTTTTTCTTAATAGCCATTTCCAAAAGGTGCTTTTCTTTGTATGTTTTGTTTAATAAAAAAAGTTTTGAGTTTGCTGCAGTTTGCTTTTAGAATGACTTTCAAATGCACTGCTTATCTGCACGCTGAAGTGAAAATGAAAGCAATACTAGTGACAAGCATATTTTTCTTTTTTTCAGATTTCAAACACTTTTTAAGGTCATGTGGGTATTGCTGGCCAAGCATCAGTAGTTTATTCATTGCTTGATTACAAGTGGAATTGTAAATGGAATGAAATAAGATGGATATGGAGGATTACCAACTGCTGTTGGCATACAACTGCATGCTTAAAGATGTCTTCATTCATTAACAGACTATTTTAGCTTGCCAAGGTTGGAAATGAAATGCAAGTCACAGCTTGTACATTTATCACTGTAAGGAAAGCATCCTGCCAGTACTGGTTAGGCAAAGTGTACTTGTAGCCATTAGTAGTGCAGTCTGATTACTGGGCTCGATCTGTTACTAATGGCAACCAGGGCCATTGCCAACACAGGGACAGCATTGTTTCCATCTGTGCTTACAGAAGAAATTTTAAATCTTAGAGCTGAAAATTTCGGAAACAACCTTACAGACACAATTACTTACTTTTTTAGGGATTTTTCCAGCTGGTGTACCTGCAACAAGAAAAATGGCCCCTGCCTTCTGTGTTTCAAAGCAAATAGTAGTCAGTACTGCCTTCAGTCACAACAGGTACTATGACTTGATATCTCAGGTTTGTGCTCTCAAACTACCTGCCGTTCTCCTTCCCAGCACTATAGCGAATGGCTGTCCTGCTTCTCCTTCTGAGAGAGAGCTGTTAACAAGTGCTTGAGGGAGTTAATACAGGAGAAAAGTGAGAGTGGGTATGTGGAGAGAGGGAAGACAGTAACGGAAAAAAAGAAGGATGTAGGGGATGGGAGTGGAATCTTGCTGGTTGATCCTTGGAAAAAATATGGGACAATATATATGAAAATAAAACAATTGCATATACCCTAATGTTTATTTTTGCTGCTACGTTATGTCTCGTACAACAAATTTTTATCACATACATCATGTTGTGCATTATGTCGACTTTACTAAATCAAACTTTAAAATAGAAATACTTCTTTGCTGAATAATGTTTTAAGCCTGAAAGTCTACATTAGAAAGTGGGTGTATCTAAGTATTTTCTTGTGTTTAAGTGTAAGTATCTGATATAATAGAACTTTTTAATCTGAGCAGCCTTTTTGTAGTTGCCTTGAAGGACAAGAATAATAGATAAACAATCAATCAGACTATTATTTCAAGTATAGGCATAAGAATGTAAGAAGCTAAAAGGAAGGTACCAGCTCTTTTTCAGTTCTTACCGAACTACATTTGAACTGATGCATTTTTAAAAAGCTCTATTTTTCTTCTTTGTCTTGAATAGGCCATGGTAAATTTACAACCTGAATTCATCCTCATCAAAGTTTTATTACACTATAGAAGAAGCAGCTATGCCAGTCTAAGACATGACTGACTCCTGGCTACCTCTATTGTAATTTATTGATTTTCCAGCACTACCGAAGAAACAAATTCATACCTGCTATGCTGCCAGTTTCTTAAGAGCAAACCTGACAGTAACAGCACGTGTCAAAACTGGCCAGGTTGACTCGGAGATGAAACAGCCGTAATGGATGGGTTCCGTGGCCAAGCTCAGAAGAAGCAAGGTGCCAGGTTGGTCCTAAACTGGCATTTCTGCCCCGAGCATTCAACAGCAACCTGAGCACAGGGAGCTTTAGTTGCTGCCTTGATCCCAGGAGCAAGGCCAGCTCAGCAACCCTTTTCTGTTCTCCAGCAGGAAAATAAGGAAATATTTTACTCTCACAGTGAATATGGTAGCAAGTGTCTGAGCATCTCTGCAAGTGGATGATGACCATTCAAATATTGGTTGGTATGAAAAAATTAGGTCACAGTGCCAATGTGCAAATTAAAATAAACCTTTATATTGAGAGGCTAAAAAGCAAATCTTCTTATAGGACAAAGAATACTTTCCAGAAGGGCATGGGAGAAATGAAGCTGGTTGAAAGAAAAAGCAAACAAGGAGATAGAGGGCAAGGTGAGAGAGACACTCAGGACATAAAGTCAAGAGAATAAAATTAGAACAAGAGAAAGGAAAATCAAGAACAGCTATTAGGAGGAAAAAAGGTATTTTCATAGCTCTGGCTAGTTTTAAGCTCAACTTGTTTTAAAGTCTGACCATATATCTTTATGCAAATTTCATAAATAGCTAATAAACTGAAGCAGAGGCCAAAAGCCTTTGAGGCAGAGGTTTAAAAGTCCTGAGAACCGGGTTCATTAAAAGAAAAATCATTGAGGTAAAGCTTGAATGTCTATTTTATCTGAATTCTTCCAAGATTTGTAAGTTACTGCTGTGTATATTGTGTTTCTATGGTAGTAATTAGTACAAATCCCTTTTCCAAAATCAAAATTCATCCGCCTTGACTGGAATTGAGAGAATAATGGGCAGAAGAAAGTGATCATATCTTCCAGGGTCTAGAGTATAATAGGAGAAATTCACATAAAACAAGGACTCATTCTCCTGAGGTAAGAGTGTGATATTAGATTATTAATATCTTTCAAGACATTAAAGGCTAGTGGGATGTTTTGAACAAATAAACATAATTTAATAATTTAATTCTTAATGAATTATCAAAAAAAAAAAAAAAAAAAAAAAAAAAAAAAAAAAAAAAAAAAAAAAAAAAAAAAAAAAAAAAAAAAAAAAAAAAAAAAAAAAAAAAAAAAAAAAAAAAAAAAAAAAAAAAAAAAAAAAAAAAAAAAAAAAAAAAAAAAAAAAAAAAAAAAAAAAAAAAAAAAAAAAAAAGAAAAAAGCCTCCCAAATGACTCAAAGCAAAAATTGAGTTACTATAATCTAATTTTAGCTTAATTCCATTGCAAGCAATCTTCATATCTAAAAAATGAATTGAAAGTGTGTTAAGTGTCTGGTTTTGAGCACTGTAATAATAAAGCTGCAGTAAACAGGAAACAGGGTCAAAGAATTCAGACATATTACAATAAACCAAAGTTTAGAATATCCAAAATTAATGTCATATGGGAAATAACAGTCACTATTTCATTTCTATGGAGATCTGCTAGACTGAGACAGCAGCAATGTCTGGAGAAGTTAGAAGAGAAAGAGGAAAATTCTGGATCCTAAACTGTGTACAGAGCAATCGTTCAGAAAAAAACTCATTTCTCAAGGTAAAACAAATGTTGAAATAAGGACACTTTATAGATTCTTTCTTATTCTGTCCCAAAGTCAGTTCCACATGCTGTTGTTTTAATGGAAATACATTGGAGAGAAAGAACACAGAGGTAAGTTTCTGGTTTGATTATAGTTACAGTTTAAAACAAAAACGTGAAATCATGAGAGTTGGGAGAAGAAAGAAACAGATGAGAAGGAGATGAGAAACATGAACACTAATTAAAGAAAAGGAGGGGGGGGACTGCTTGCCAAAACTGAGTGTTGGTAGGTTTCTGGGAATGTGGCTGCCTGCTTGAGGGGAGTGTATTAATGTATCATAGAATGGCTTGGGCTGGAATGGACCTTAAAGATCACCCACACATCTATCTATTGTAAGATGTGATGAATCTTACCTTAAATGTGGGGGTTTTTAAAATTTATTTCATTGACTCATATGGCAAGTTTAACAGACCATATGAAGTACAGTAACACCCATCAAATGAATGCTGTTCTCTGTGCCTGAATTACCTGCTAATATGAAAAAAATTTGAATCTTCTTCTGAAAGTATATGGTATATATTCAGAAAGATGTATATAATACTACTGCTAAAGATGCTGTCATAAAGATTAGAAGAGTGTAGCCAACTCTCTGTGGCAGTTGTACTGGGATTTGATTCTCAAAGCAATACTCCACATCATGCCCACATCTGAAAGTAGATATAAACATCTAAGTTAAACAATACTCAGAATTCAGCCAGTAGAAAAAATATTTCTTATTCATATGAGGCTATTTTTTTTTGTTTCGTTTTCCCTCCTCCTACAGCAGTGGGGTAATATTTTCCTCCTTATCAAAATAACCCTGAATAAAAAAACAAAAAACAACAAACAAACAAAACAAAACAAACAAACAAACAAACCCCAGTGTTCTGAATCAGCATTATAGCAGCTTTGACACATTTATTGATAGATGCAGAAATCTAAGTATTAAAGAGCTAATGGGGGAAAAAAAACCATGCTCATATCTCTTTTGTATACCTGCACCAACATCACAAATGTACTTAAAATGTAAAAAGCAAGTAGTAACATAAGATCACTTATATTCAAATTAATTTCAAAGAATGATATAATTACTGTTGAAAAGTATGCTATTAAAAATAATTTATATTTGTGACTCACTTCAGTTTTTATTTTATCCCTTCTGCTGTAGAAAATCACAAACTGCATATTAAGTGTCCAGTGGGGTTTGGGAGGCAAAGACAAGCATCCATTTCAGGACGTTTCTTCTGGATTCAGACAGTACTGACTGTACGAAGAAAGGGACGAAGATACCTCCCTGAATTTCCTTTATACTGCAAACCTATTGCAGCTGACCTGGTTTTCTTCAGTGCAAAATGTTTTAGTGTTTGTGATTTGTTTTGAGAAGGAAATGGTATTGATTATTTTTGAGGAACATAATGTGGTGTTTTAGATTTGTGGTGCATTTTTAGTAAAATATTTACTTTGAAAGCAGCAGCAGCATATTTCTAACTTTCCCATTTCTCTGTATCTGACACCTACATAGACTGTTCACCAGTGGAGGAAGGAAACAGGCAGCTATATCCATTCTTATCATATTAGCAGTTATGTTCTTTCTGTTTCTGTGCCTTCTTTCCCAATTATCTGAGCTCATGATAAACTCCACACCGTGGATGGGGCCCTTAGCCTAAGACTGATCTTATTTGTGTCAGAATTATTTAACTGTCAGTGAAGATACCCCCCACACACACCCCCTGAAATACTGAAGGAACATAATTTTTCTATACAGGGCTTGTATTTTTATAGATGAGTATCTAACATCTGTATGTAGAAGGGAAAGAAAGGAAGCAAAACAAAGAATGATATAAAAGAAACCAGAATTTCACTACTTAGGACAGCATTAGGATCTTGAATAAAAGCTCTGAGAGGTGTGAGAAACTATGACACAATACTAATCAAATGCTAAAGACCTTTTTCTATATATAGTGATTTGCCATGCTCATGTTACCTTGGAGTTGACCAAGATGATGATGTAACCCAGACAAATTGTTTTACCTCCATTACAGTTGACAAAGAAAGATATGTACTTAGAGAAGGCAGTTTCATCTCACCTACATTAGAGCATAATAAAATGTGGTCACAGAAGCAGTGAAGCAGGGCAGGAGGATACAATCCTAACAGGAAAGTGAGACAACCAGCCACAGGAAGAATGCACAGAAAATTGTTGCATTATGATAATGGTGTTTTATTGATTTTACAGCATCCTGCAAAGGAATTGTAGCAACGTTTTTAGAGAAGGCTGGCATATATGTTGGCCCTCCAACATAAATTTTATCATTAGTTTTGTGAGGTAAACACCGTCCTTGGACAATTCTGAGCATAATAGGAATACAAAATGTGGTATAAAATTAATTTAGATGTAATGGAATCACTGAGGAAACTCACTCTTGTGGTCCATCAGGACACCTCCAGAGGTGCCAGTTGGCAATTTAGCCTGACTGCTTCGCTTTATCAGTATCATTGTATAAAAAGCACTGTTTGTGGTGGGGATTAATTGTTGTCTCATCTCACCACATGTTCTGAATAATAAATGGTTATGCATGTTGCCTTCAATATAATTTGTCATATAAGTTCTATATAATTTAGTTATTAAGATAAGATAATATGTGACAATATTTATGTAACAGTATCCTCCCAATCACTCAACTGCTTCTAAATGCTGAGGGCCAATTAGAAGATTTTTGCCTCTGAGATCTGGTAATCATTTGTTGACAGATATGAAATGATTCATATAAACACATTCAACTGTTTTCTCCCATGGAAGAAATACTATTTTCTTTTTTTTCTTTCTTTTTTTTTTTTTTTACTTTTTTTTTTTACTTTTTAATGAATGTAGTGGTTAATTAAAGCTCAAGAAGTTTAGAGCACCCAACATTTGAATTGCACTACACATCACTTCAAAACTATAAGCACTTAATTTATACTGCACTTTTCAAATTAATAGTAAGTCCTACCATCAACATGGTATTATTCTCCATGAGGAGATTTTACAATCCAGCTGCTTTGTGCCACCTCAGCACTCTGACCTACCAAGAAGCACACTCATAAGAGGAAACACTTTCCAAACCACTTACTACGGCAAATATCCTCTATTGACAATATCTGGGGCTACATAGGGTAGCAATTCCATAAAAGCTCCCTAATTTTGGTCCTTTCCTTGTGGCCATCAGCATAGCATTCCCAAAACATCATTAGGGCTTGTAGCTGATGACTGGTCCTCAGCACCACTCATGAATTCCATGGTCTGTTGCAAAGACTTTTCTCTCAAGTCTACCTACTGGTTTGCTAGTCTGCAAAATTTAACTGTAGCTGGTGAGTTCCCATTTCATTTATATAAAAGGTTAAAAAAAGTAATTTTTTTAACAAAACCTCAAGTTTATGAATTGCATCCACCATAATCCAAGGCAGAGATTTGACCTTGAAGTATTATACCCAGCTAGGTTTGAGGCTGAGTTGGAAATAAATTGGCAGAAAATGTGCATAAATCTGCTGCAGTAGTTGCTTTGAAGTCTGTATTTACTACAAGCTCATAGGCTAATTACGTTATCGTAGTTTTGCATTGGCTTATATTATATATAAGCCAGCACAGTAATTTATAGCTTTGCTTCTAACCCAATGAAGAGGCTTCTTGTTGGGATGAGATGTCTACCTTTGCCTTACTACAGAGAACAGAGCAGCAACACCATGAAATTCCTAACAAAATAAACCAGCCAGTCTCATGCCAGATGCTCATGGGCTGAGTTTGGGGGCTGCCATTACCTCCAGTGAGCAGCAGACGGGGTCTGACTGTAAGCCTGATGTCTCGCCAGACCTCCCGCCAGCTTCTCAGCTCAGCGTTTGACATATGCTGCCTTTCCAGTGGCAATCGCGAGGTAACTCCTCGATTTGGAGTGAGAAAACGATGAGGCCCTGAACTTCTGCAACTCTTTGGATACGTTGCCTCACAAAGTGCATGTAGAAAGTAGTGCCTGATGGTTAATTACATCTAGAAAGCACAACACAGCGTTCAGTGAGCCAGGGCAAAGAACCTTCCCTTTCAAAATGATGCATTTTGAAGTCTTCTCTCCTTTGCACTCAATCAAAAGGAATTAAAACATATTACCAAGCCAATATGACATTGTAAAAGAGAATTATGTGGTGATAGCAAGCAAGGCTATTCTGGTTGTTTCAAGTTTGGGTGTGTGTTTTTTTTTTTCAAACTACTACTGCTTCAAGAGCACAAGTTTAAAAATACAAGAAATTCTGTCTTTCAAGTATGACTTTTTGTATTTTTTATACTCATTTTTTATCAGTTAGATATTTTTCAACCAATAGATTCATATGCACTCAAACATATATGAATAAAGTATATGTATATATGTATATGTATGACTATTGTCCCAGTTTAAGTAATTTTCTTTTTGCCATATGTTGTTTTTCTCTTCTTCCAAGAAGTGACTTAGTATAAAAAAGGCAATGTACAGTATTCTTGTTTTGTTTAATTTATGGATGTTTACTTTTAATATTATACATTCACTTTTCAAACTTAGATATGTTTATTTTGTTCAGGTATTTCCATATGTACCAGAATTTGTGTCTCAGTGTCATCATCTGGTCTGCTGCTTTCTAGTAATGGAGGGTTAACTGCTGGGGAACTTTTCCTAGTTTAAGAAACAAATGAAAAGGGGGAAAAAAATAAAAAACAGGCTCTCTCTTGCAAATATAAACTTATCATATTTTATTTTTAATTTGCATCAAAACCTGCAGAGAAACTGGAGGTGAATCTGGGCCCTCACTGGCTTTTTGCACATGTTTTTCCTGGCACATTTAACGTCCTCTGTTTAGCCCCAGCTATTTGCAATGCCTCCCACACTCGCTGGAGCAGGCATACTGTTAACTAACTTCTTGTTTTAAATGAAGGGCTACGCTGACAATTAAATGTAGGATTGTGCATGCTTCAGTGCCGTGCCTTATTATAATCAACGTGAGTAGAAGCAGAGTGCTGAAATTATGGGTTTTAGTCTGCATCTGCATGGCATTATTATGCTTATCAAGGTGAAAATGTCGACGCTGAAGGATGTAATTGTGCACCTTGAGCTGCAGCAATAGTTAAACTGAGCTCCTGCCCCGACTATTAATGCTTCAGAGTGCTACTCTTAAGAGGCACTGTAACACTTTATGTAGGCAGAGCTTTCAATTCATTAATTTATTCCCTTCCTTTCTGTTCTGTTTTTGTTTTTTTTTTTTTTTTTTAAGACTTTTCAGAAATAAGGTTTTTCTGTTTGTGTATTAATTCAATATAGATTTTCATTTCTAATGAAGTCTGGGAGCAGAAAGCACAGCGTAGGTTTGTGTAGAGCTCCACTGCCCTCCGGGAGGTCAAGTCTCAAATGAGTAGAGAGACACTTTGACAGTCCATGCGTGAGCTGAGACTACTCAAGTTCGTTATCAGTAATTTGGATCTGTGGCTCTAGTCTGGGTACTTATTATATTAAATCAAAACAAATAATCAAACAATTCAGTAAATTATCTATGTTTAGGAGATTATAATTTTGATCTGACCATTGTCTCATAGCAGTCATGCATGTTTTATTTGTTGATTGTAACGTTTAGTTATCTTGAACATTTTGATTCATTATTCCATTATGCTGGAAAACAAATGCAATTGTCTTAATACAATATATTACTTTGTTGGGTTTCCTATATTTGCTTTGCTCTTAAGTCAGTCACTTGTAAGTTATCTCTACAGAGGGGAATACGATTTCTCTTTACAGGAAGGAGGGAATGTTTTCCCCTCGAGTCACAGTGATTCTCTCGAGCTACTTGGACTTTACTGAACCCATAGAATTCCCTCAACACATGTGCCAAAATCCATCCCTATGCCTGAACACTAGTTAGCATTTCCCAGATTATAATATTGTAAATTCTGTAAATTCTCCTTTCTTTCTTTCTTTTCTTTCTTTTTGCCCTCCCCTCCATGATTTCCCTGTACAATAGATCTGCAGGAAGACAGAGTAGGTATGTTAATATAATAAACAATTTTTTTAAAAATTATTTTAACCTGATTTTACTTCTAAAAAAAAAAAAAAAAAAAAAGAAACTGCACCGGCTTCAGTATTTTATGAGTCATTATCTTAAACTGATTTATTTAGTTCTAAAATAATATTTTGCTACTCTCAATCTGATTTTTGCTATGAAGAGAAATACAATGGACACTCAAGGATCTGAGAATTACATACGTGATTAAAATCTGCTTTTTCTACTCCTTTATGTAGAAGGAAGACATTAGCTAGAAATTATTTGTATTTATGAATTATTTGATAATTTCCTTAAAGATAAAATTAATCTTAGCTACATAGAGAGAAGATTTCACTTGCTTTTGTTGAAATATTCGGTAGCCTAATAGAAAGGACAGGCCTCTTATGCTTTTGAGCATCTCTAAGGAACTGATTGCGGAGGGGAAGGAGGGCTGCAGATGCACATTAAGCAGAGGCAGAGACTGGGAAGATTAACGCTTCTAGGTTTACTCCTATATAATTTGTGGAAGTGTAGAAGTTACTCATACCACCCAAAATAAGTAAGAAAAATCGTTTTGCCTTGGAAGTGTTGAACCTTGCCATGTTTTCCAGTTGCCAAGCACCAAACTCCTGCTCATCCATATATGAATAGAATCTTTCACAGTGAACTGCTGGGATCTGGACTTACAGGTGATGGCATGCTTGCGCTGCAGGGAAAAAAGACAAGGTATAAGGCTAAGTAAGAGGGTCAGATTTCAATTAAATGCTAAATAACATTAAAAGTGATAAAAATATATTCACTGCCATTTAGCAGAAAAGGTATATTTTCTGCTACTGGGCTGGGAAAAGAAAAAAACTGGGATGCTTGGAGAAGTAGTTGATCAGTCTGAGAATCACAGTTTTCTTAATAATAAATATAAAAGTTGCAGGTGTTGAGTTTGTTTCTAATCTTGCTTGCATCAATATAAATCTAGAAAAGCTCACTGAAACTGATGAAGTAAAACTAATACAAATCAGTATTTTAAAATGAGACAGTCAGCCACTTTTCACACATTACTGCCAGAGCTGTATATCTCTACTGATTTTATTAGAGTTATATATCAAGATCAGACTTTTAAATCATTCTAAAATCAAACCTCCTGTTGCAATGACAGGTAAGTCCTCTCTATTACATACACTGAAATATTAGTGAGAGGCCTTTACAGTTCTGCAGTGGTAAAGCAGAGTCTGCATTTCTGACTTTTTCTCCATTACTCCCGGTGTGATTCCTATACAAGCAGAACTTTTATCTGATCTCCAGGAGCAAAAGGCCCTTTGAGGGACACTCCCAGGCTGGTTCAGGCTGGGAGGAACCTCTGGAGACCCCCTAGCCCACTGCTCTTCCCACTGCAGAGTGGTCCTCATGTCCAAGAGGCTTTTAAACAACTCCAAGGACAGAGACTCTGCCCCCTCTCGCTGCTGGTCCAGGGCAGAGTAAAGAAACTCAGTGTCATGCAGCTGGAGTGAAAGTTTGTGCTGTACGTGCTTGGAGTTGAGTGGGAAGGAGGAGAGAGGAATAGGCTGTGACATGACATTGCTTTGAAGCTCCTATCCAAGTGCAAATAAGGCTCATACTAAATAAGTCCCTGCTAGGGAGTTATCTATTTTTACTTGTAGTGTTTAGCTCGCAACCAAAAATCCATTTTGGTTCAATTCTTGCAGCATTCAGAAAAACATCAAAATGACAATTTACTTATGGTTCAAGCAAAACAGTGGTTTGCATGATGATCAGTTCAGCTTCATGGTTTGATTACAGAAAGCCTTGATTTTAAAATATTGAGCTTATCTCTGCCAAAGGATCAGACCTCATAATTTTTTATCTAAACCTGACATTTTTCTAGTGCATGTAACCCCTCTCTGCCCTTCCTCTTTCTCTCTTGATAATAAACTGCTGACAAAACATGTTTGATTGTCTTGTGAAGGTGAGAAGATCAAATACATACCAAGTATTAACAAAAAAGAAAGAATATCCCTAGGGGAAAAAAAAAAAGTTACAGAACATGCATTCACTTGTACTGCTGGAAAGAGTTGTCAGGCACAGTGAAAAACCAGTTCAGAGGCCTCCTGCCACTGGGAGGGAGCGGGACCCTCAGCCCCACATGGAGGTTCTTTCAGGAGCACTTCCCTCACTCTTATCTGTCAGGAGCTGGGCTGAGGGAGCCATGAAGGAAAGGAGGGGTGTTTCTCCCAACCACTGATATTACAGCTGTTCTGTCTTTCTCACAAGTAGAGGGTAAAAGCTCCAGGATCAAAAAAGCAAGGCCCTTCATCTTCCGCAACTGCATTGTGTCTCTGTTTTTGTGCTTGTTTATACTTTTTCTCTGATTTCTTTTTTTTTATTATTATTATAACTTTTTTTTCCCTGAGCTAGTTCTACTCTGTGGACAATGAAATAATCCAAGATTTAACCCTCTCTAATTAGGGCCACATGATTGATGGGAAAGCAGCAAGGGACTTGGCTTACAAGTTTAGCATGACCAGTGATTCCCCCAGATTCTAGAATCCCAGAATCATAGAATCTCCTGACTAGGAAGGGGCCCACAAGATCATCAAGTCCAGCTCATGGCCCTACGTAGGATACCCCAAGAGTCACACCACATGCGTGAGAGTATCAGCCAAATGCTTCTTGAACTCTGCCAGGCTTGGTGTTGTGACCACTGCCCTGGGGAGCCTGTTCCAGTGCCCAGCCACCCTCTGGGGGAAGAATCTTTTCCTGATATCCAACCCAAGACTCCCATGACACACTTTCATTCCATTCCCCGAGGTTCTATCACTGGTGACCAGAGAGAATGCCTGTGGGATCACACCATTCACAGCACCTGAGCTGTGGCCACTTGCTCTTGACAGTGATGTACTGGGTGGGCTTAGAGAGCCAGAGGACAGAGGCTGACTAACATCTTAGTAGCCCATGATATGTTGCAATAGATTATATGAAAGCTCAGTAGCAATAATTCTGCCTTGGAATTATGCTTAAAAATTACTTTGTACAGTTTCTATAAACATTTACATTTACTGTTCCACACAACTACATATAGAAAAAAAAATTTCTGTCTATAACTGATCCTTGACTGGAATTTATGGGTTTGGCACTTCTCCTTAGTCTTATCCATGCCAGTTTACATTAAAAAATATTAATTTACTGCTAGCCTCATAGCATGTCGTCTCCTGTCCTCATACTCCAACCAGAACTCAGAGGTAGCACTGAACAGATAAGAAACCAAAAAACCAAACCAACTAACCAACCAAAAACAAAGGAAACATAGAATCAAAGAACTACGAAGTGAGAGAATGAAAATAAAAGTTTTCTTAAGTAAAATAACAAGAAAAAGAGTTCAATATTCTTGAATTATTTACAAAGACACTCAGGTTCATTTAGCCTGATAAAACAATAGCTTTATATATATATCAAACAACATACTCAGAAATCTTACCAAGAAAATTCTATATCTTCAGAGAAAAATGTTTTTCTTGAACACGGAGGAAAAGAATCTTCAGAAGTTAATGTTCATGTCTCTCCATCTGTGCCAGCGCCTCTTAAGTAAAAATGTTCTCTACATCAAGAGTATAGTATATATACATATTAAGAAAATATGTATATAAATATGCACAGACACAAACACATATTGAACCTCATGTTTCTAAGCAGAATAATGCAGCAATTTGTTTTAATATGAGTGAAACTGTGAGTCGTGCTTGACTTGAGCTTAATTTGAAAAAAAATTTCTGTGGCACTGTGAAAGATCTCTAACTTCCCAGCTGCTATCTTGACCTAGTTGACAGGTAAATCAGGTACAGCTTTGTTCCTCCAAGGTTATCTATTCCAGGGATATGTTTTCTGTTTGGTATGCAGGATTACAAAACCACTCTTTGAAGATGTGGAGTTGTCTTGCTCCCGCTAGATCTTAAGCTTCCTTTAAACTGTGATGAAGTTTAGGGAAAAGAGTTCTAATCACCAAAGAAATCCTTTAAAGCATTGATGTTTTCAGCCGTTAGATCACCTTGTAACAGCAGCAATGGAGAATTAAAACTCTTGTCCAGTTGTGTGTGAAACCTTGGCTATGCACACAGGCCTTAATGTGACCATAAAAGGAATCAAACTTTGGACTCACAGCTGTTCTTGTGTCAGTCACTGTAAAAAAATTCTAGTGCTAACTTATTTAATCTTACAACCTAATCCATTACTAACAGAGCAAAGCAAAGCTAGAAAACAAAACATTTTATTATGCACAAGTTTCTTATTAGAATAGAATAATCCAGCCAGAAATACTCAGTGATAGTAAATATTTGCAAGCTTGGGTAATATGCTTCTCACCATAATTGGCAGAATTGATCTTGCTGAGTGTTCACTTCACAGTTCAGAATTATCCCTTCTCACAGACAAGTCTCATATAGACCGACCCGTTTCCTTTTCAGATTTGTACAGGCAAATAGCTGGCATAAAACACAATTTCTTTGCAGGTTAATTTAAAATTTATTAGAAAAGAAGGCAAAGTTTTAGGTGAAAAAAACCCCACATTAATTCTCAATCTGCTTTTCTGGAACTATGCCTATTTGTCACAGAGACTCAATAAATATGATAATAGCATTATATTGTTAGCATCTTGACAGACATTCTATTTTTTAGCAATCCTCTAATGTAGAAATCCCCAAATTTTTTTAGCATATTTGCTATCCGATCCAAGAGGAATTTTAAAATCATCTCATAAGATGTAAATGGAATAGTTTCTGTAATTTCACAGCTCATACAAGTCTGCTTTATCTTATGCTGCCATTTGCACCTCTGAAAAGCAAATGTTCCATCTTCAAGTGGAATGGCTCTACTTCAGGCTTTCTGTGGGCACTGCAACTCACACAGACTCAAGACAGATGTTTTAGTCTGGTCAAATGTCTTATGAGCCATTGTGCTTGTTCATCAAAATACTTGTCAAGTAGTGGCAGAGAAGTGTGAGCAGTGATAGAACAGAGGTTTCAGGTTTATTGCAATTACCAAGGGTTGTTTCAGATGTGCTCCAGCCACTCAAGTTCCATGCATTATAAGGCACTAGCTGAGTAAATCAAGATCACGCTCTACGGAACAGTGAAGGAAAAACTTAGGAATCAACAATTACTTCAGTTTAAACAATAGTACTGCTGACATTTCAGCATTTCTGAACCCTGTTTATCAGGGAAATTATTCTACCTTAATTTGGCTTACTTGCCTAGAGAGCTGGTGTTAGATCTGAAAGAGTTGTGTGTGCAGTGCAGTGAGAAAAATGTTCTAGTAAGATTCCTTTGGTGATGCATGAGCATGGTTCCAGTCAACACATACAATTATTCCATTTCCAGAGCCAGGAGTCTTTGAAGAACATAATCTGTTTTTGCTGATGGAGTGCAAAGTCATTTAGTAACCACAAAAGTCAAATATGGCATCTATTGCAGATGATTTATAATGAAGGAAGTGCTTACCTGAATGCCATGTGAGGGCAAGCTCTTATTCAGTTTAAGTGAAAGACTTACAAAATTTTTAAAATACTAGTATGATGAAATAATACTTTTCACTTTTTGGGGGGAACTTCTAAACAATATATTCGACTTAGTTTGATATTAAAACCTGCTTATAGCCCACACCAAACTTCACAAAACCAGGTGCAAGGAGCAGCTTGCTTATCCATCAGCTACCAACTTCAACTAATCCATTTAACTACCCAGTGAAATAAAGCAAGAATAATTGCTTAGTCAATTACAACCAATAACAGGTGTTTTAGGAAGTGTTGTCTCAGCTGAGCTGCTGTGACTGACTCTGAGGGTGGTTTATTCCCTCACAGCCACACAGCAAAGGGATGTGTATGTAGTTGCACAATGAGAATTCTGCTTCAGTTGTTCAGTTTTGTCACTTTCTGAATACTGCTGGCTCTATTAAGCAGATTAACTAATTAGACACATTTCATATGTAGATACAAAGTATACCATTGTGGTACTGCATTTTCATGGCTTCCTAACATATCATCATTCCAAATGCTGAGGTTTTATGATCATCTTAAATTGATATAATGGTGCGTGTCTGCTTAGAGTCTTGCCTTCTTTTCTCCCCTGTCCTCAGGTACATGTGACCATCCCTATGTTTTGCCAAAAATCAACAGTCCAGTCACTTCAGCTTGATCAGGAACATGCTCAGACTGAAATTCTGCTTTTCCTACACACACACAAATCAAGCCCATGGTCCAAATCCCCATGTAATTCCAATAGTGCAGCTCCGGGTACAGAGAAGGATGAAGTAGTCCATGTCAGGAATAGAAACATCCCTGTTGTGCAACAATTGGCATTTCTGTGGTCATCATACCGCAGCCCAGGACACCAGAGGAAGAACTACTACCTCTACTGCCTCTAAAAGTATCTGCTTTTCACTGGTAAAGAAATACCATGTTTATAGTGCAAAAAGCTTAGAATTTCATTTCAAAGTATAATTAACTAAGCAATTCACAGCAGCTATTTTGTTGTTTTGTACTCACCACTTGAGTAATGAGCATTTTTTTTTTTAAATGGTTTCTTAATATGAGCTCCTGACAGCAAAAGTACAGGAAAACTTAAGATGTGATGCTGTCCATGGGCTTCCTGATTTTCCTGGACTTGGGTAATTATGAAAGTGAGCCTCAAAGAAACCTAGACATAAAAGAGAACAACGTAACATGGAAAACTACTGAAAAGAGCTGGGAACACCATACAATGGCTGAGATTTATCATAGGAGGGCTCTTCGCAGGTGTAAAATACGTGCTAAAATGAAGAGAGAAAACAACATTGCTGGAAGAAAGTCAACAACAAAAGAAAGGCAGGAAGTGAAATGGCAAAGGGAGAAGCAGGAAAAAGTGTTGGGTTGCAACTCTGTGGTATCATATAATGGAATAAAGATGGAAAGAATAAGGAATTTTGAGTCTGCAATTAAAACCAATTAATAGGTTTACTTTCTTTTTGAGATGAAAGTTATTTCTTAAGCCTAGTTTTCTATAAAGATGTTGTTATGTGAAAACAAATTTCCTCTGTAATTTTTTTTAATTATATGGGAATTCTGTTAGTTATCATGTATTTCCAAAGCTACCAAAAGAGATGACAACTGAGAGCTTCTTAAATTTTCTGAAATTTAACAGTGCACATAATGCAGAGGTTTTATAGAATGCAGATAAATTTACTTGACCTATTGTTGAAATCGGAATAAACATGTAATTATGGGCCTAAAATGTGGGTTTTTTTTCTATAGTAGCACATTAGGGCTTGATTTGGTGAGCTTTAAGTAGCATATTAGAAAATCTTTCAGCTTGCAGGCAATTCTAGCAATTGTGGGGTCACTGAGAGTTAGCAATTTATTCCTGAAAGGAATGGGAATTCTGTCATCGATTTAACAGAATCAGTAAAGACATTTTGCTTTCTTATTTTTTAACAGTTCTTCTGAACAGCACATTTTATTCACAGAAATCTCAGTCTTATTGGAAATGTAGCTCTGGGACAGTGAAGCCAAGAAACAAGTATACTTACACAGACTTCTGTTCCCTGAAGTACTGCCTTCATATGGATGAACGCAGTCTGGTCCATGACTGAGGTTTCTCCCATCTTTTGCCTATAATAAGCAAATGGTTGAATTCAGTGAAAGAAAGTAAATCAGAGAACATCAAATCCCTTCAGGAATGGGTCCTAGAAGAAAGCATTTCCACTTCCAAGTGAGGAATCAAAGCACCTCAGTCACTTTAAGCAGCCAACATGTGATGGCATCCACTTCCAAGCTATCCAAGGGTAAGCACATGCATGCAACACTAACTAAATAACTTTGAGCCATATCTTAATTAGTAGAGATCTGATATTTTAGAAATCACAGAAAAAGAATGGTTAGTTTTTGAAAAAGAAGCGCTAGTTCATTGTCATTTATAACTATATATTGGGGACAAAATAATTTTGGTGGATCTTGTTTTTCTAACATCTCACAAACCCCTGAATCTGTGAAAAGAAACATAGGTAAGGACATACTTGCACTAAACTGGTAAAATTATAATCTAATTTGTATTGTAACAGCTAACTTCCAGTTTACTTTTAAATTTTTTATTATTAAGACATCTATAGTAGCATAACATAGCATATAATTAATATAGAATAAAATATGAAATTGCTTCATGCTATACCATATAAAAATGTTATTTTTGTAGAACTGATTAAAAATCTGAGTTCATGATTAGAGGTGCTTTGGAGACTCAAGGGAAAAGCATATTTCCTTACTAGAGAACATGGGAGGTGACCTGCAGGGTTAGCTGTCAGTATGGCAGAATAGGTACACAGCATTTTACTTGCTTACTCAGAAAGGGTTATTGCACACTTAAGAGGTCAAATAGGGAATTTATATGGAATAACTCACTCACTTACTTCATCATCACTTCAGAGATAAGCCCTAAGGCTAAGTAGATAAATGGAGCTTCACTGTAGCCAAGTTTCCTACAGAAGGTAAAGTGACACAAAAGTTTGCGTTGACCATGAAGAAATGGTTTGCTCAACAAGAATGTACCAGAACAAGAGACACCAGAGTCGTTAAGTGTTTTACTGAAATAGGAGCTTTAATAGAAAATACAGATAAAAATCTGATTGATTCATGAATCTAAGCCTACTGACAGCCTCAGGGTGTGTTTTACCTGACCCATGAATATAAGATGGATAGAGACTGTCCCGACAGCTTGCTACTCCAAAGAGAAGCACTTTCCTGTGTGGACCGGTTGGCAGTCAGGCTTTTTGTATCCAGAGTTGAAAGATGCCAGATTCTGGCATAAGTCTTTTTCTTTTTTTACAATACATATATACTGGATTGCAGCTTGCCTTGCCAAGCCCAGCCAGTTCTTCATATTTCTTCCTATCATCCCCTATCTGTGGTAAAAACAAATTATTGTTTTGACATTCTCTGGGAAAAAGCTCTAATCATTCTGACCAGAATAAGGGACTCGAAATGCATAGTAAACAAACCCTGAAAATCTACCAGGAAATCCATGATTCCACGGATTTTGTAAATTGATTTGCACAAAGTACTTTTGCTTTTCAAAATTGATGTTGGATTTTCTTGGTTTTACCTTTTTATTTATGAGGCTGAGAGATATAAATTTGACCCTTTCTTCTGGACACTGTAACAACAACTAATAGGATTCAACTTCTCTACAATAACTTACTGTCGTAAACAATAACCTGGCCTTTTTTTTGGAGACCATGGGAAAAAATGTGTTAATAAAGAAACTTTCAGAAGCCCCATATATGTGTTTAAAGACCTTTGTTTGAATTGTGGACAAATTTGAGGATTACTGGCTGTGTACCAGAGGTGTTTTATCCATGGAGATGAGCACAGGCTCTTTTGGAAATGTGTCTTAATGATATGCAATAAAATAAAAGGTAAGGACTGAAACAGAAATCAGCTTTAGAAATCTTCTGTGGTACATTATCCTTGAACTGAAATACTGTGGAAATTTAGGAATAGGCAGTCATCAGAAATATAAGACAGACACATGAGGGGACAGTAATCTAACAAAAGGGAGTTACCTATTATGCACTAGTACTTCATCATAGTTAAAGAGAAATTGTAAAAACTTTTAAACAAGTGCTTTTTGAATAGCTTACATCATTTGCTATTGGATACTAGTGATTTCACTGTGCAGTTTTTTTAAAGAATAGGGAATCTTGTGAAAAAAGGCCAACTTTTTTTCCCACTTTGTGAAAGGTGATAGCAGATGTTTATATGGTAGGATTAATCACAGATAGTTTTCTCAGAATATGAAATAAAATAAACAGTTTCCTTTGGACTATTTTTTTATACTATTTAGCTTTGCTTTATATTTGAGAGATTAAACTTTTCCAAGTAAAAATTCTGTTGCTCAATTGTGTTTTGGGATGACTTTATTATTACTAATTTAGAATAGGAAAGTTTACCTCTTTTTTTCAGTATCTATGGAACACTTTTAAAAGTCAGTACAGTATCTGCTTGTCTGTGCATGCAAATAGGAATAACTATCTGGGGAACACAATCATGGCAAAAGGTCATGTTTGCCTTTTATTTTAAATACTTTTGGACTTTCAAGTGGTTTAGAAGTCACTCAATCAATACTAGAAGTCAAGGAAAACAGGGTTTTTTATCACCATGAAGATATTTTGAGTTTTCTAAGATGGAATGATATTTCCTCCTGCATTTTTATCAAGATTTCATAGAATAATTTTTTATTGTAACTTCTACTATACTGCAACAGCATCTTGAGACACAAATGATCTGCAAAACCCACACGAGAATCTTTTTCTCCCCTTTCCCCTTCTGCCTTCAAAAGGCAAATCAGCACGAAAGCTGAGACTATAAACACCTCCATATGCATGGTAAAACAGTAAGAGGGTGCCAAGGGATATAAATTTAACCAATATATACCATGGACCATTTTTAATTTTCTTGCTGCATGCTCTACTGGCACAAGAAGAACTTTTGGGTGCACATTGCAAGGTAAGAATAAGTTACCAATTGCATTCATATCTGCTAAACATAAATGGTTTAATATAAAAACCAAGATGGTTAAAAGAAAGAAATTTTTCTGAGGTTCTTAAGCTTTGGAATAGGTGTTTTCAGAGTATACTTCTGCTTAGTTAATCTGAACTATTTTAATTTCATTTTAAAAAGTTGTTGCTGTCTGCAACTTACTGTCTAGTTAGAAAACCCATAAACTTTTTTTTTTTTTAATGTAAGGAGCTTTACTAAAAACTCCCCCATAAAACAGACCCCCAAACCTACTTACCCTTCTAAATTAAAAAAAAAAAAGAAAATTGAAAAAAAAGACAAGTGAAAAATAATATATTTTTTAAAGACTGGTGAAAAATCATACTATACAAGGTTGTATGAACATAGACAAGTTGACAATAATAAAGTATCAAAATAGAATTTCTTTTAGTAAGTTCCACATATCTCTTTTCAATCTGACAACTGAAAATTGTCAATTAAATAATGAAATGGAAAATTAATATGTCTTGGAACTGCAGACGCAGAGGGAGTCCAGAGGGACCAGCGCTAATACCAGCTACCAGAGTTTGTGAACCATGAAGGATTAGCTGAGTGTATTATGAGTGCAAACTGCAAAATTAGATTCAATATGGGGAGATGGCCTAAAAAAATATGGAGGATTGGGTCCCTGTCTGGGGTGCTGTACTTTATTGAGGCTGGATGTCTGGAAATATACTGCTGTACTTTGAATTTTGATACACTCTAAAAATCAACCACTTCAATTACTCAAGGGACCCTAATCATTATTAAAATCAAGTTCTTCCATTATGCCTTTCCAGTCCTTTTATTTAAAAGGAAAAAAAAAAAAAATACCTGGACTGTTATGCTAAGAAATCTGAGCATTCAAATGAAAAAGAACGCAGTTAGAAAAAAAATGTAAAAGTTCAGCCTGGGTGCCTGAGCTTTTTCTTAAAACAGTCATTATCTCAAAATTAGTATCAAGGCTGAAAAGCTAAAATAGCTTATTAATGGACTGAGACTCCTTACACTTTTTCATAATGGGAGTCAGGTATATGGAATCTTTTGAAAAACCTCACTAAGTAACTATCTGCATCTTTAGGCACTTAAACGTCTTTCCCTATTGCACTATTGTCAATTGATTTCAATTAGGGTGCCAGTATTTGGAAATATTGTCATTTCTTCAGAGACAGAAGAACAGTGGTCAGACAGGGAGGGGCAGCAGTGGTATGCCCTGTGGCTGGTGGATACTGCCGTGGATACAGCAGAGAAATGGTTCAGCTGGACAGGGTGCTGGGCCATCTTCTCTAGACTGTGCTTTTGCCAAGCAAGCTTGGACCAGGTGATCTTCGAGGGCTCCTTCCAACCTGCTATTTCATGGTTCAGTGAGACTATAAAAATAAGGGTGTTTCAAAGGCACGCTTGAAGCTACACAGGAATTTCACTTTCTGGGGAGAAAAGCTAACTTTTTGTGAGAGAACCTATAAACTGCAGGTTGCAAAGTTTGCATTTCACTTCTATGAAGCTTTTTGAATTAGGGGAGCCCAATTTCACAGAAAGGAGAGTCAAGACTATCCTTACCATTGTTGTTAGGTTATTTTGAAATTATAAGGGAAATATGGAGCAAAGGACATAAGCAGGGAACCTGCTGGTGGTGTTCTCCAGATGTTTTACAGGTGCTATTACCTACTGCATCTGCTGGGAACTGAGAGGATGAGACGCAAATCATGGTTCTTCATCCTTTTAATGGCATAGCACTACCTGTGTATCATGAAGGTACTTAATATTGTTACTTGGCCTCAGCACATATTTTGGAGCTCAGAAGATCCTAAAACCTGAGCAAAAGCTTCATTCCAGCAATACTGTGAAAGTTACTGACAGGAATAGGCTCTTCTGCACTTCATCAGGAAAATGTGCTGCATCTCCATTTTCTTAATTTTCCTATTTTTCCATCTTTCCTGAAAAAAAAAAAATCACAATTTTTAGCTTCTATCTAATGTTTCATCCTTAAGGATTTCATACTTGTAAACAAAATGACTGAAAGCTGACAGTTGGAAATGTCATGTCTGCTGTCAACCCTTCATGAATAATTGACACCGAGATTACCTAGGGAAAGCTGCAATTATCCTGACTCATTAACATATGAACTAAGCCTGGTTTTCTTCTGTGGTTGTAGGATTTTCCTTCAGCTCCTTGATGTGGAAGGTAAAAAAAACCCCACCGGGAGTTTGCTGTACAAAGAATAAGTCTGAATGAATAAACAGAACCTCAGAACTATGAAGATGTATTAGAATTTCAAGTAGCGTTTCATTTCATCTTGCATATACTCTTTTGCTGCACTGTTATTTTACAGAGAATATCACTGCGGTACATTTGTGTGCTTAGAGGCTAGCACTTTGCAAAAAGTGTCAATGGGAAGGTCTTCTTACCCATGTCCATATTTTCATACACATGCAGATACAGCAGAAATGGTGATCAATTAGAATTCAAGTAAGCAAAGTCTGCTGGATAATAACAGCATCAAAAGAGGGAAAATATTTTAAATAGAAATGCCTTAAAAAAAAAAAAAGATAAAAAGAAAAACCTTAACTTGATTTTAAGACTGATTTTAGCGAATCAACATTAAGCGCTGGAATAAGTAAGCAAAGTAGTCAGGAATTCTACAAGCCAGAAAATCATGTAAATAAACAAACCTACAATATTTACAAAGCTAATAAAATTTACTAACTGCTGCATCACAGCACATTAAACGTTTTCTCTTAATCTGTACTATATGACAGACTCAAATTTTTTTAGCTGCTGTGCAAAGATGTAGGGTAGCCTTGAGGTTTAGGTTACAGCCCAAATTAAATGTTCTGTTCTTGAAAAAAAAAAAAAAAAAAGCCCATTGAATTGTAAGTTGAAACCATGAAGCTATTTTCCACAAGTAATTACCACTTTGGATGCCCCTCACTGCTGGTGCTATTGCCTTCAGAAGCACACCATAAATTGGAGGCCATCATATCAATCTGTAGATTGTAGTTGAATTATAACTTCTTTGGTATAATGAGCTCTCTTTGACAGCCACACACAGTCAAAGTCATTGTTCAGAAAGGATAACCAAGCTATTGCCTCTCAAGTGTAATACACTTCATTAAAATGCAAGTCATTTCTTAAAACGCACATTCACTGAACTCCAACCCCTCATAAATCTTGTAACATTTCATTTCTTGTTCACAGCTCTGAAATCTTTAAATTTGGGCCTTTGGTAACTTTCCTCAAAACCTTAAAACACATATAAATGACCCTCTTCAGTTTTTTTGTTTTTGTTTTTGGTTTGGTTTTGGGTCTTTTTTGATAAAAAAATTGCAAGAAAACACTACAAACAGTTTGGAAGCTCTTGCCTTTTTGATCCTTGCAGCACACATGTCAAAAGCAATTATTTCGACACTGGGTCTTCTCACTCTGCTGAACACTACCTGACATCCACACAATTTTTCCATCTTTTAATTTCATATCTTTGTTCTGGGTGATAATAGCTTGGGAAAAAAAATCATTATCTCTTTCTTGGTTTATAGGAAGCTTCTTTTATGTAGCCTTTATGTGGTCTTCATTCCCTCTTAGTAATTTAAATACAACACTATCCATCTCAATGCAAACATAGAAAATAAACAAAAAATCCCTAATTGTGTAAATTAAACAGGAGAATAGGGGAATTTTGAGGAAACAGAGGCCAGTCCCTCAAGTTCCCTCTCCATTCTTATAAAAACTTAGTATTAGTATTGTATTAGTTTGAAACTTACTGCATAAGTGCCAAAGTGACAGTAGATGTGTCCAAGGCCAGGCTGGATGGGACTTTGAGAAACCTGGTCTAGTGAAAAGTGTCTCTGCCCACAACAGAGGGGTGGGAACGAGATGATCTTTAACATCCCTTCCAAACCAAATCATTCTATGATATCTATATCTATATCTATATCTATCTATATATTATTTTTGTTCAAATCCTTTTTTATTTTTGAGTATTTATGTGGCATTTTTATTTCTTGTTCTGCATACAGTTCCTCTGGTTTCACATACAATGGCCTATTCCCTGTTTCTTCAAAATACATTGTGAACCTAATAACAGGTTTTATTATACCTGATTCTCAGGTTTTCTTCTTAGAGTGAGTTCAGCACTGAGCAATGTAATACATATTCCTGTAATACTACAGTTCTATATACTGTATTGCATTCAGAACCCACAATTCTCAAGGAGCAGGGCAAGCCTATTTAAAAAAAACTTAATATTTAAATTTACACATAATCCTGCAGTGATATCTAGAAACTGTCAAACAATAATCACTTTATATAGCTGAACACAATTATGCATAACTTTTTCCATAATCTATAGAATAAAATCAATTTTATATAAATGTAAGCAAAAATAGCCTAAGTTATAATTATAAACAAAATTAAATATTTTCAAGCCATTTGTATGTATAATCCATATGAGCTCTCAGCATTTTGCTACTACTCAAGCAGAACCAGAAAAGCCATAACAGGAGTTTCCCAGGAATATCTATATTTACCTTTTATTGGGATAATAAATAATTGGTATATAAAATTATTGGGATAATAATCATTGCTTATGTACAGAAACTCACACACAGCATTGTAGGGATGGGGTTTGAAGGCCATGTGTACACACATCACACATCTGTGCATATGCAATCTGGGCCATATACAAATGCACCCACAAACCCAGCCCCTGTGTGCAGGGCTCAGCACAGTTGTTATCCTAAGCGACCTCAGGGTGGCTTTCCAATCTCTGGAATTTAAATGCATCTCACTGTGGAGACTGGGAACAAGATGAGAACTCTAACTGAAGATTAAAGTGGAGCACAAGCCTTGCACACAAAAACATCACTTATTCATGAGCACTTACACATGTGACGCTGTAAGTCGGCAGAGCAAGTACATTTTACCACACCAGCCCTAAATAAGTAGAACTTCATTTCTCTTATTTCCTAAGGGCCAGACACCGAATCCCACTTTTTAAAGACGCAATTTGCATATAGTCTAATTGCCCTCTTTAAGTAGCAAAGCCTTTTATATGATAATGTTGACTAACATTACCCATTTTAACAGGCTGTTTTTTCCAATGTGGAGGCAGCACTGGCTATTATTTAACACAAGAGCATATTAATGGAAAAGGAACAGGAAATAGAACGTAAAGTTTCCAGTTGGAGGTGTAGCAAAACTGACAGTCTATTACAAAAGACTAATCAGTACATAAGAGATTCAAGGTTGCCAGCAATTAATTCTAACAGCTCAAACTGAGCATATTAAGGGGTCTCGGTCAAATCCTAAGAGTCCTACAAAAATTTAACTTAATCTTTGTCTTCCACAGAGAGCTTGCCAGGGTCTAGACCATCCTCCTAGGGGAAGAATATAAAATCCCCCTTCCACTATTTTCTATAACTTATGAAGCATATGCTAGACACCTATGAAAAAGAAAAAAAAAAAGGAAAAAAAAAAAAAGAAAAAACCTCCTCAAGGCATTTTGTTTCTTCATGGAAGGAGCATGTATTCTTCTTGTCACCCCATGTCTTTCAGTTGGTTTAGCTTCCCCTTTTATTAGTTATTTTCTCAGGTAACTTGGCAAATTCAGCATGTCAAACATCACTTTAATTTTGTCATGCTAGCACATTTGCAGCTATGTTCCTGCCACTTTTGAATTCTAGCTTTCAATCAGAAACATTTATGATTAGTTCCCAGCAGCATAATTTTACAGGCTCAATAAAAAGCCTAATTCTACACCAAACTGATAATACACAGCGTTTCTCAGAGAATTATAATTTTCACCTGGCTTCAGCAGAAAATGTAGAGACTCAAATATCTTGTGTTCAAGAGGATTACTTTATGAAGGGAAATTAATTCAAGTGATGGTTCACAATATTTCATTTTTAATTTGTGAATAGAAATTTGAGCAGCTCTCTTAGCCCCTTTCCTTTAGTACACTGAAATCAGAAGAGCTACAGAGACTCTTTTATTGGCCACAGGACAGCTAGTAATGATTGCTGACCTTTATCATAGAATCACAGAATGGTTTGGGTTTGAAGGGACCTTAACATCTTTAAAACTGTGTGATCATCTGACAATGAAAGAGAGGAACTCAGTGATCTCCAGTGTAACCAGACACATTGGTTCCCATTTGTTGCTTCTTTCCCTGACAGTTCTCCAAATCCATCACTGGCTTCTTTCCTCACAGGCTGGCTGTGGAGCTGTCTGCTCAGGAGTATTTATGGCCATCAAACACTGCTATTTGAATTACTTCACTTTCCTCTGCAAGAACTTCATCCCTTGCTCCTCAAAATCCAAAGAGACCTTTAACACAACATACCAGCTCTTGGGGAAGCAAAGGAAAGGGAGTTTTGTGGATAAACAAGACAGTGTATATTTTATTTGAAGTGATATTATTATTATTCCTTTCTAATTCCTATCAGAGCACGCATGGGATAATGATTTAGATGAGAAATTAATACACAAATTATCCAGAAATGGAGAGGCACATTCAGCAAAATTTGGTGGATTTAAAGAATCTACCAATAAGTGGAAAAAAACAGCAAACTGTTCTGTTATTACACTTATATATTTAATGTGCTTGTTTGGTTGGAGGTGTTTCTTTTGGTTTTCTGGGGTTTTTCTTTTCATTAAATACTTTTTCTGGATATAAAGAAGATGTGTTTTTTCCTATTGTTTTTCTGTATAAAGTGTCAATTACAAATTTTGGTGTGGTTGTACTGTTACAAGCAGCAGGTCTTAAATGAAAGAACATCCAAGACTGCCTTTTTTACTAGGTCTGAGATCCTTGATTTATTCAATCTTACCTTCTAGACCCATTGTTTTAGGCCCTTCTATGTCTTCAGCTCTTCTATAGGCTCTCTTCAGTTATTCTGTATCATTCCAGTTCTCCAAAGGGTATCGCAGTAAAATCACAGTGTCTCAAATGATACATTCTTCAGTGGGAACTGAAAAATAAATAATCAACTTTCATTAGCATTGCTTACTGATAATTTTCTCAAATACTGGACCAACATTTTCTTTCACTTTCTTCTAATAACAGCAGATGATGCTTGCTGTTAATTCTGATATCTTTTGGGAACTGGAGTTCCTGTATGCCTTTGTTTTTCTTATTTAAATTGACACTGCAAATTTTATATTTTCTCTGTGCCCATTCATCTAAATGTAAGTTAAAAAACAAAATGAATTTATTTTTTTTATATATTCTATATTTTCCAGATCTGCAGTTATCTACAGAACTGTGGATGAAGGGATTTATCAAGTAAGCATACAAAGAAAAATCTAAGAGGAATATTTGATATATATATAAAAAATAATAAAAATCAGTTTGTTCTTTCTTGCTCTGAGTGCAAAATGGAATACACATTAATGTGTTAAAATCTAATTTATTTTCTTTTTAAATTATAATCAGGTTCCAGGGTTAGTTTTTTGTAGTATGTATTTGAAAAAGAAAATAATTCACAGCTCCAATTTCCCTTTATCTTGTTATATTGATGGTGGAGAGATGGGGCTGCTGAAGCATTACAAAGTCATTTCATGTTATTTTACTGAGGTTATTGTTGTTTTATTATTAAACGATTTCTTCTTCTAGCTTTTCTTAAACATGATGATTCATATCCTTAATACACTAAAAGATAGCTTTATAGAAATATCTGACCAGAGCCATAAGGCTGAATTATGTGGAAAGAGATGAAGACACAGCTTAAGTACATAGAAGAGATTTAATTCACAGCATAACAAAAATTAGAAACAAATAGTCATAAGCATATTTGAGATCTCAGGTCATATTCTAAGCTATAGTTATACTAGGTCAAACTAAAATTGCAAAAGAATAGTAATAAAAAAATTAAAAAAAAAACACCTTTGCTGTACTTAGATAGAAACAGTAATATTTTAAAAATACCTAAAGTTACTCTCTCTCAGTTTGAATCCATTACCCCTTGTCCCATCACTACATAGTAGTTCCCAGGGTCCTCTGTTCTACCCTTTTTAGAGATAGGTGCAATGATTTCCCTTTTCCAGTCACCTGGGATGTCACCTGATAGCCATGACTTTTCAATTATCATGGGGAGTGGCTTGGCAACCACATTTGCCCATTCCCTCAGGACTCTGGGATGCATGTCAATAGCTCCCATAGATTTATGATCTATTTCCCTTTCAAAGTGTTGAGTACACAAATCAAGAGTGTGGAAGAAGAAACTGATGAGCACATGCAATTTTTTAAAGTATATGTGGACATCCTGGGTTCTTTACCAAAACATATTTCAGTGCTAAGTAGGAAACTAATTATTTGAGGATAAATAATTATCATCTTAACAGAATTTTTTTTTTAATTAATGTTTTTCAGCATTTATGTATGCAAGTTTGTATATAGTAAGTTTTAAACTGCATAGTGGTTGCTAAGACAAGAAATATTTCAGTTCCTTTAAGGCCATTCTGTTTCTGAAGGGCCTCCTTGCTGTATGTAAGTTTCTGCAACTGTAACAAATAGGATCTACAAAATATAAAGAACTAGCATTTTATGCTGAACTGGTATTTCAGCAGAGGACTTGTGCTCCATTGTTTCTGAAAACCTGGAGTAGGTAATAAGCCAATTTCATGTCTGAAATCAAATGGGTAAATAAATGATGGGCATAGAAAACCAAGTGAACAAATCTGATACTGCAAATGTCTAATCACATGGTTTTAGCAGGAGGTTAGGAATGTAAATAGGAGTTAAGAACCCCTGCTGAACCTGGAGCACAGTTAACTTTATATACTTGAGTAACATTTAAATCTATGGGAATTCAGTATAACATTAAGGAATCTCATGTTTAAAGGAATAAAACTGAGATTATTCTTCTCGATTATGTGCAGTTACTTACACATCATTTCAGATCCTTTTATTTTCATAACATTTGAATTCACAGTTCAGTTTTCCTTCTGCTTTGCTGAACTGCATAAATGTTTGGTTTATTGATATTTTGTGAATAATGAGGTCCACTAGTACATTCTCATAACTCACAAAATACCAGCGAGCTCCACATTTACTCATTACAATGCCTTTTTAATTCTGAGTTAAATCAAAGAAATTTTATCTCCCTAATTATAAACAATGAGATCACTCAGTAGTTTCACTCAATTGTAATAAGTATTTCACTCAACATATCACACTATTATTTTTATCAGTTCACATAAAATGGTATATTCATAATATATAAATAGTTCCTATATCAAAATATATATATTTTGATTAAAATATTTTAACACATAATTTTTTACTAAATATTTCAGTGTTTGAGAATGTTATAAGTACAGTCATGTATAAACAGGTACAGATACACTCCATTCTGTCATAAGAAAGGAGGAAAAGCCTCGCTGTGTTTCATCCCAGTCAGAATTAATAAGGGTGTCCAGGGTTCTGGATCATGAATAGAAAATCAGGGCTTCAGGTAAGTTCAGGTTTCAAAGCCTGAAGTCAGCTGCCTCTGAGCTGATATAATCTCTGGGTGATATTTTTGGTAAGTAATCTCTAGTAACTAAGAAATATTCCAAGCAGGCTATGTATAGAAAAAGCAAAAGCATCATTACAGCTACTTTAATTTGATTAGAAATAAAGCTCCCCCAGCTTTAAGGCTGATGCAGACCTCTACTTTGAAAAGTCCTACAGACACTGATATCAAGGAAGAGCCTCTTCAAATCATCATTGAAATTGAACAAAAAAGAAAAAATCTCATCTGTTTGTCATTAGTAAGTGATGTTTTTGTGTCTATATAAATGTGTTTATCTCCAATTTTGCTTTCTTATTTTCTGTACAAAACTTTAACACAAGATAAGCCAGGCTGTTTCACAAACACTGCATCTGTGGACAAATGAAACAATAAAGACAATTAGATGGCACAGTTGTAGCATGACATATTAAATTCTCTTTTCACTTACAGCTTTCAATTTTACACTTGAAAAAAAATGCAAATGTATATCCTCCTATCAAAAGATGGAATGGGTAGGCAGATTATGACTACCAATTATATTTCAGATATGAGGTTTCTTGCAGCAGCAAATGTTTATTTTATAGTCTATAAAACTTTTACAAGTTTTAGTTTGGGCGAACTTGCAGTCATCTAAAGTTACCCTTTACTTTGCCAAAATCATCCTTACAGACAGATAAAAACCCACTGTGTTTTCTCAGTCACTTTGGAGCTTTCAAAATCTTACATCAAAACCTGTGATACAGAAACCTATCAAGGAATAATATTGAAGGTAACACACTGGTTTTTTACTTCCAGGGGAGAAAATATACATTTATGATTGAATGTTTAGGCTACATTTACCTTCATAATGTCATTGATAAACAAGAAATGACATTTTAGTCTATTTCAAAACAGTCATGGTTTAGTGCACCAGAAGGCTGCTACTGATGTTTGAGATTGTCCTAGGTATCGAGTAGACAATCTGTAACAGCTATGGCATTATAATAGTAAATATATCTGCATTTGCACTTAAACCTAAAGCATGAAATAACTTCTCTAAAAGTTAATGCAGACAGTATCATTATGATCTACTAATCGTTACTATATCTGACAGTGCAAAGTTAAAACAAGAATGTTATCAAATCTCAAATTCTCAAGGCTGCATCAGAAACTTCTTTTTATATCCTTTAGGTAAAATATAATAGTTTCATATGTTTTCATTATTGATTTTAAACCCTGCATATAATCAGTCAAGGAGATGCTACTTATAGGAGATCTGCAGTCTCACAACAGTCGAAGCAATGATCTAGGTTTTTTTTTTAGTGAAGTAGTATCGACTCTTTACGTGTCTTAGGCAGTGCCACCATTTCAGTTGCAGAGTATCTTTACTTCTAATCTGACAGTTTCCATCTTTCGCCCAAAAAGTTGAGGAAAGTGTTAGAAACATCGGTACTTATACCTGATATCAGCATTGCATCATCCATGTGTAACTTCAAATGTCATAACCACTTCCATATGCATTAATTTTATTTTGCTCTCTTTAAGGCAATTTGGGACAGACTAAGGAAAAAAGCTATTAATTCTTATCTGTAAGTATTCTCAGGCATTACAAAAATTACCAAACTGTATTAAGGAGGCTTGAATATATTAAAAAAGTTGTTAGCCATAGCACTAAAAAAGTAATTTGTGCAAAAGAACTGATTTAACAGAAGTCAGCCCAGAAGCCCATTACAAACTCCTACCTTCAGAGTTGTCTGTCAACATTAAACCCAGTAAATGCCACTGTTAAAACAGTAACAGAGAAGGTAAGCAAGAATATCTAAAGGAAAGTCAGATAATAGGAATATTTTTTCAAAAGTATTTGTTAGTTGAGTTTTCAACATTACCATTTTCAGTAGTAAGTCATAAAATCAAATGCAGCTAAAAGCATACATGATGGAAAAATTATTATCATTTCAGACCAATCTAATACACTGATTTAGTTATCCAATAAAATAACAAACTACAAATAACATTTCTCAAAATCATCAAATTTCATATCGGTGAGTCAGATTACCAGAGTGCTGGGTTTCACCTGATCTCATTTCTCTCTCAGAATTACTGTTTATCTTAGAGAGGTGTTTTTTTCATTTTTTGGTTCAGGATATTGTATTTTTGAAGCAAGGAAGAGCTACATGATATGGAATCTTGCCAGCTTCCGATTAACAATAAAAATGTTAAGAGTATTGGACTGTAATATAATGATAAGATTAAACTGTGAAACAGGTTTGATTTTAAAAGACCTGGTGTGAAAAAAAAAGTAATCCTGATGTAAAATGTTATATATTATGGCTGAGGAGAAAGAATAAACCAACTTATGCATATACTAAAAGTTAAAATACTCAATTATATTTTAGAAGTCATTCTTATCAGTGAAACACAGTTGTACTACCAAAATAAAAGTTGCATAATTGGAATGAGAAAGTTTTAGCTGTATCCTTCAACTTTTTCCAAGGTGCCTGTAGATTTTTTTCTGGAAGAACACTTATTATCTTATTACAGGGGGAGGAAAAAGAAAGTAACTTCCATTTCATTCAGTATTTTCCTCCTAACTGAGTTACTTCCTCTAAAATTCTCCAGGTGGATCATGTTTTAGGATAAGTATTCAAACTAGTAAGCCATGGACCTACATGAACATTTACTTATTAATTTTGCATATGGAAAAAATGCAGCACACAGCTTTTCTACTTTTGGGCTTGGTTAGTCAGCCCATTTTGAGGATTTATGCTTTTGTTAAAAAGTGTTTCCAGGTATCATGTTTGGTTTATTCAGGCTTTTATAGAGACATTGCTACCTCCTAATTCAGTTTCCAATACAAACATAACATATTAGCTTCTGCAGGATGTTTAAATACAGTGGTTGTTTGAATTAGATAAAATCAAAACATTAAATTTGCTGAACGCTACAAATATTTGAGTGACGATTCCTTTGCTCATCTCTGATTCAAAAGAGGTTTTGTAAAACCCTTCTCAAATCTAGAACAAACTCTAGGACTTAATCCCACTAATCCTCCAAAGCTGAAAAATGAAAAAAAATATCAAATTAGTTTTACAGCATGTCCTGTTGGTCATGCAGGTCAGCAGATTCAGACAGCAGAAAACAAAGTGGTAGGTTTACAGGTCAAGCTGAAAGCTGAAATGCATTTTTTTGGGTACCAGGATATAACCGGGTAATCCCTCTTCAAAGAATTTGAAACAGCCAAGGATCCTGGAGGCTCAGACTCATTTGTGAGTGCACTGGTAATCCCCATGCTGACACTTCCCTCCCTCATGTGACTATTTGTTTGCCTCTTATCATATTAACAAATCCTTCCCATCAGTACTTTTTAATTCTGTTACATTAAGGATGTCTCATAGTTTTCTTCTCATGGCAGAAGTTCTTATTCTTTGTGCACCTATGGACATTTCAGAGGACACCGTTTTAATTCACCATCACTAGGTTTTCTTACCTAGTTGAAAATGCACAGACTTGTGCAAAAAATGTTCACTGAAGGGTATGTGAAATTAGGAGCCAAAAGCTCAGTGCAAAACAATGGGGGAGGGGGACTAGAAAGCACAAAAATAAAGCAAGATTAAATTAGCCATAACTAGTCAAAGAATGACCTGAGCAAGGCAACAATTTATGCTAATTATGCTATGCAACACTTATTTTGTTGTCTTTCCCCATTAAAGAACTGAGTGACGGACATTGTCCTGTTCTTCTTTGGACCAAGCAAACATGCCACTTGTTCCTGTGAACTTACAGACATTACTTCCATTAAAAGCAAGAAGATTACACCCTATCAGATGAATGGTGGGAGATACTGTTATAAAAGCCACAAGGTTAATGGAAATATCTAATTTTATGGTCTGCTACCACCATAATTTTCAGGATGTCAGAAAAATATCTTTGTTCCTACTCTAATTCTATTTAAGATATGGTATTGGAGGTTTTCATTTAGATAATGTGCATACCCTCATATTTGAAATTAAAGTATTCATAGATTTTGTAGATCACCAAGGAAAATGATTATGTTGCATGCTAGTATGTTGATCCTTTGTAGATTTTTAAGCAGCACTCAGCATTTATTTTCCATTTTGTTTTCTGTATCTAATGAGGAATTCCTTAGTGGATTTCCCTGTGAAGCGCAGTTCAGAATACTTTTCATGTTGTTTCAAGTTTTCTCTTCTAGACATGCTATTTTACATGAAATAACCTAGATATGACTCCAGCTGTCATTCTCCATGGACAGTTTGCACTGTTGTAGTTCAACAACCATCAGTTTCTATGCAATACTATATTAGTACTGTTACTTTTGAGTAAGCAGAACTAAAACT
>NW_020955509.1:343204-350536 GCF_003031625.1 Empidonax traillii
AAAAAAAAAAAAAAAAAAAAAAAAAAAAAAAAAAAAAAAAAAAAAAAAAAAAAAAAAAAAAAAAAAAAAAAAAAAAAAAAAAAAAAAAAAAAAAAAAAAAAAAAAAAAAAAAAAAAAGACCACTAAAGGTTTAGCAGACTTTGGTTTTGGAAGAAAGCTCTTCATAAACACTTTTGTGCATAACTTCATGGTTAACTGAAAATATGCCAGTACAGCATCTTTACAGGTTATTGGTACACTGCTTGCAAAAGTCTAAAGCTATTCCAAATGTCAACATAAATGCTAAGAATACCTTCAGGCTAGGAAAAAGCCCATAGAGTCTGGGCTCATTTCATTACATTTCATTTCATTTCATCAGACTTCACTTAAAGCAACTAAAAATATAAATTTACCTTTCACACGTATAAAAAAAATAAATCTTTATTTTATCAACTGCTGGCTGAATAGCACTTTTCCTTACTTGCCAATCCATGCAACGCTTCAGGCTTGCAGAAAAGCAGCTGGAAAGCATCCTGGTGGAAAAGGACATAGAATGTTGGTTGACAGCCGGCTGAACATGAGCCAGCAGTGTGCCCAGGTGGCCAAGAAGGCCAATGGCATCCTGGCTTGTGTGAGGAAGAGTGAGGCCAGCAGGACCAGGGAAGTGATTGTCCCTCTGTACTTGGCACTGCTGGTGAGGCTGCACAGTTTGGATCCCCACTGCAAGAGGGACATTGAGGTGTTGGAACATGTCCAGAGGAGGGCAAAGAAGGTGGGGAAGGGACTGCACCACAAGTCTTATGAGGAGTGGCTGAGGGAGCTAGGGGTGTTTAGCCTGGAGAAAAGGAGGCTCAGGGGAGATAATGCTCTCTACATTTTCCTTAAAGGAGGTTGTAAGCAGGTGGGAGTAGGTCACTTCTCCTAGGTAACTAGTGATAGGATGAAAGTAAAATTACCTCAAATTGGACCAGGGGAAGTTCAGATTATATGTTAGGAAAGATTTCTTCACCAAAAGGGCTGTCAGGCACTAGAACAGGCTGTCCTGGGAAGTGGTTGAGTCACTATCCCTGGAGCTATTTAAAATACGTGTAGATGCAGCATTCAGGGGCATGGCTTAGTGATGACTCGGCAGTGTTGGGGTAGTGGTGGGATTTGATGATCTCAGAGGTCTTATCCCAACTAAAGAATTCTATGATAGTAAGTTCCTTCCTTTTAAAAAATTATTTGCAATAGGGTTATTGCATTTTAGCAAAACAAGTCAAATATAAACCATATTTCCAGACAAAACATTGTAATATGCATTCGCTGTATCATGATTAAATATCTCTTTTCCTCCTTATTGAACCTCAATACTTTCATTGCACCCATTTCGAAATTGTGTTAATGTGTTTCTTAACAGCATCTCATGGTAACAGTTCTGCTCCAGATCCTTGAAGAAAACCTTGTAAAACGTAGAAGTTTTGATGCATATGAGTGCTAATAGAGTTAGTTCCACCATGTGTACAGGTTGGATATAAGACTCAATCATCTGCCTGGTGAATTTTATATTTGGCGATCTTTCCACTCAGTTGAGATCAGCAGATTGTTGAACATTCATGGGTCAGGCCTTTTTATTAGAGGACCCTGGTCTTATGTTCCCACTTTAAAAAAAAAATCATCATTGCCCTTTCCATCTGAAGAACTTTTATGTTTTGAAAATTAATTTACTGTATAAAGTTTGATTTGATAGGTTCTGAACCTTGTGCTCACAAGTTAGTTAACATTTCATTTTTCCTACTCTTTCTTTTTAAGTTTCAAAATCATGGTTGATTTCCCTGTAACGAATAATTAATAGAGTAAACTGTTGTGCTAGATGAATTAGGAAGGAAACAGAATAGAAAAATAGCTCTTTTCCTTCATAGTTGGGGTAGAAAAGTATTATTGTTAAAGAAGAAGATGAATACATGTATAAAATGTTCAACTTTTTCATAGGTCAGCTGTGGCTATCTGGAGACATCCAGCAAAATTTAGCTGCAGAGCAGTGTCACATTTCATTCCATACCATACAAACCCTACATGTTGGAGCCAGGGTAATATATTTTATCATGGTCTTGTTGTAAACAAAAAAAATGCCCAGGTTTTGGTGCAGATAAATGTTCAAATACTGAATTACAAGGGTTTACCTGAGGAAATCCACAAACCAAAAACCTGACCTGCTGAAATGCATTATTCCTTCATTTATTTTTTAAAATCTTTCTTAGGTCTTCTGAGTTCTCATTGAATTGTTACACTAAGTGATCACCACAACAATTAGAAAGCAAAGCAATGAATAAAAGCTAAAAGAGAACATTTGTCCTGCATCCGAGGAGCTTCTATACAGAATTATTTTACAGCAGCTGTTGACAACAGAAAATATTGCAGCTATGCTTCAGCACGTTCCACAGCAGATCTGTTGAAATCCCTTCTTTCTCTCAAAATCCCTGTCTTCTGTTTCTATATCCCAGAAGAAAAACATGTTTTCATGTTCAAAAATGGTATACAAACTTTCCTTTGTTATACAAAGACCTTTGTTGAATTAAAAAATAAGTAACAGCAATTTTGACATCAGAAGATGAAAGATGTGTGTTTCTTGATACACTGGAATCACCTTCACTTCCAGAATGCAAAGGATTCTTTAAAAAGCAAATATCTAAACACATCACGTTTCTCAGATTTAGTGAATTCCATCTTTCTCTTCCAAATTCCCAAAGAAACTTCTTTACCCTTTTCTCTGGACTAAGAATCAGGATCACTCAGGGGAGTAAGAAAATGCACGTCTCTTCATTCTAAGCTAATAACAGCTCCTGAACGAGTCTCTGCCATAATTTAAGAAGCCTAAGGGTGCAACTACACAAATGAATTATTGAGAGGTAATTTTACCCTATTTTGGATATTCTGTTAAAAGCCTACATATTTATGCTCATTCTCTGAGTTTTGGAAAATGTAAATGTAAAATATTATGCAATAAATGATGAGGCCCTACTTATGAGATTATTAATATATTTTTATATTAAAAAGAAAAAAGTGCATTTCAAAATCATTAAGAGAAACTTCTCATTAAAAAAAAAAAAAGCCCACTATTCACTAACATCACACTAACAAAAATTAGAAGTTAATATTTTAAAGTTTCCTTTTATTATTTGCCTCCAAGTCCTAAGCCTTGCAGGGTTTTTCATGATCACCTTCATAATCAAGAAAGACAAGAGATTTTCAATATATGAATTCTGAAATAAGCATGTGCTCATATAGCTCCAATTTAATCACAACTGTAGTGATACTTCTGATTAAAAGTCTCAGAGTAGGCAGGAGAAAAACTGCAAATGTTTCAGAGCAAGTAACATCCTCAAGAAGAAATCTCTGTGACTTGAGAGTACCTTTTTCACTGAATATGATCTTATTAGTTCAGTGTTTCTTCAGATTTTTCCACAGTAGGAAATATCTAACATGTTCTAAGTAAAATTCTTTTTTTTTTATTATTATTGCAAAGGCATAGTTGCTGTGATAGATAGCAACAGAAAAGTGTATTTGGAAAAATCAATAGTAAGAGCAAAGGTGTGAAGGAGCTTGTTCTTTGTCACTGTAGTTTGGTTACTGAGATGAACAAAAAACTTATAGAATAATGATATACCAAAAGCTGATCAGAAAACGAAAGGTAAGTCACTCCAAGAAATATCTTCTCTACAAAGCTAACAGTTTTCTGGGGAATAAAAAACAACAACAACAACAACAACCACAAAAAAAAACCACCCACAAACATACCAAGAACAATTCCCTTTGACCTTTGAATAAAACCCAAAATGTTATGGTCAATAGAGTGATGCATCATGTAAAGCTGCAATTATAATTCTGAGCAATTCCACCCCACCCTATATGCCAAAGTTCATGGTTAAATTATATGTGTTTTTCTCATGGTTTCCCTTTGAAGATTATCAACTTCATGATGATAACACACAAGGGTAGTTCAACTCTCAAGAAGGAACCTCATGGCATATAAAGTGTAAATAAGAACATTCTTAGCGAATTATTTCACTTACTTCAACCTGAATGTTTGTCTGTTCTCATGTTCACTTCTGAAATATTTCTGAATCTATCATCACTAAACCCCCCCATACTCTCTGAAATACTTCAGGTGGGTGAGATGAATTTAGCTCTGTATTGTCAACAGATAGTGATATACTGACAGTTTTTTTAGTCCACTTTTACATGTGATAAAACTTAAAAAAAGTAGTACTGCTCTCCCCAGTTTCAGGTCACCTGTAATGCAACTTTGTATCAAAATGACTAAAAAAAGTTCCAATATCAGTAACAGAAAAGGTAAGCATTCGCTATTTTCAGTTCACAGCTATCTACTTAATTTCAGTCTTCAAAACAAACTGGAAAGTAAGATGTCACTTATTTTGCTGAGCTTTCAGCAACACATATCTAGTGTCTTTTTTACTTAAAATTATTCCTTAAAAAATTTGTGGCACTCTCGAGTTTTGTGGCCTCTCCTTGCTCCCAGTGAAGATGGCTGAATTGGCTTCTGCCCCTAAAGACTGCTAAATCCCAAAATCATCGTGAATCAGAGCCCTCAGACATGGTAGTTCATAGATCAATATATTAACACAGACTAAAATCAATGGTGATTTGCATTTATATGCTAAATTTTGAGTTGCAGCACTTTAGGACCTTACCCACTGCTCTTCAGCCAGTTTTGGGACTTGAAAGTGCCATTCAGTGGATGTGATGGACAGCTGGAGGTGATAACCTCTTAAATTGTCCTAGCTTGGAGCAGTAAACCTTGTCAAAGAGAAATCATTAAAAAGAAATACCTAGACATTCCCTACTTCCAAGTCCAGCTTTCTACACTTCTGGTCCTAGAAAAGAACAACTTTTATTCCCACTTGGTGTCCACAAACTCTTCCTTCCCATCATTTCCATTTTCTCCATATTTTTCTCAGTTAAACCGCAAATAAAGAGCTAATGCTTTTTCCTTGTCCATTATTCAAGCCTTGTCATTTTTTTTTTACCCAATCACCTTATCAGTACCTCTCCCCTTCTGTATTAAGTCTCCTCTTGACTTTTCATAATCTGAAAAACATAAAAATATACAGTGAAAAACCTAGAAGTTTTCAGCTCAGTAACTTTTAATACAGGAAAGTTATAATTGTATCATTGATTATGACAATGCGTAGAATTGTATGATTCAGAAACATATTCTGTAGCTTGGAAAAGGAGACATGAGTTGATAAAGGTAAAATATTTTGCATGAGTGCTGTAAAATAATATTAATTATATACATAGGATATCTGTTAATACAAACAACAGGACACACAAAGAGCTAACTTTTCTGTCGTATGGCTGCATAACAGAATGAGCTAATTACAGCAACCTTTCCTTTGTTTACTTGAAAACACAAGGTTTGGGGGTTTTTTGTTTGTTTGTTCCTATTTAAATCCAGTTATGGAGAACACCAAGTGGATAAGGTAGGAGGGAGAGCTGAACATTTCCAAGATTGTTCATGGTTCACTAGGTTGGGGCTACAAAAGAATTTTCTCACAGCTGAGCTGCAGGTATCTAAAAATATTTTTGCTTTCTCTCATAGATCAAAGGGTTAGTTGTGCTAAGTTCACAGGTTCTCTTGATAGTTTTGTCTGACATATTCCTTCTTGCTATTCCATCAACCTAGGGCATCAGTGATGACTTTATCTATTTCATTGCCACTCCATAGTTTTTGGTAAGTTTTTTTGCACTGAAGTTTGCTATAGAGTTTCTGTACCTACACAGCAGCAGGAGGACACAGGGGGAAGTAGCAAACCTTCAGCTCAACTAAAAATGCATGGGAGACAAGTATGGACACAAACAATCTTCCCATTCAGAATGGCCTTTGGTTTCTGATCTGTACAAAGAGTTCCCAAGAGCAAAAAATGCATAAGCTGCCTGTTCAGGTACTTTAGGTTGTCACAAGTGCTCACATCATTTTCCAAACAATATTTTGTCCAAGACTGTACTGTGTAAGTCATAGAATCATGAAATGGTTTGGTTTGGAAGGGACCTTAAAGAACCTCTAATTCCAAACCCCTGCCATAGACAGAGTCATCTTCCACTAGACCAGCTTGCTCAAAGCCCCATCCAACGAATCATTGAAGATAGTCTAGGCCTAAAATTAATTTTGGAGAAAATCAGTCGCATAAATGTAAAAATGTTTTGTGAGGTTAGTGGGAAGAAATACAGATTTTTTTCTCCTCTTTTACTTATAAATAATTTTCCACTTGAGAAAATGAAACTGCAGCTATGTTCTTGTGCCTACATTTCCATGCTGAAATGTTTTGGTGGTCCATCTGACAATTTTTACAGCTTCTCATCCTATTTCAGTAAGTCACTCCCATATCCTCTACTGCCCAGATACTGCTGGGCATTATCCCTTGTTTGTTGTGTCCAGTCTGCTTTTCCCTTCAATGATTTATAACACTTAGTAGTACCTTGAATGTCTTACCTGAAGGGAAGAGGAAAACTCCTTTCTGCCCACCTGTTGCACTGCTTCCAAAACACAGACAGAGCTCAGATACACTTAGTCCAGGGGGAGAAGAGAAAAGTTTACAAATTTTGTAAGAAAAGGCACAAAAAAAGAGCTGGGTCAAAATGCAAATGCTGTAGAGCTTCAATTGGAATAAAGGAATTAGAAACAGGACTGCAAGGAGGAAGACCATACAACAGAAAACACGTCTATCCAGATTAAGCTCCCAAAATACAAAGAGCTGGACAGGATGCCAGAATACAACTTAATTTCATATCAACATGGGCAACAGTGATAAAAATAACAATATTGAGACTAATGATTCTTTTTGAAGAACAGACTTGGCATCAGAAACACTGTTTTGCTGGAAATCTGTTCATGCAGTACATAAATCATTCAGACTCCTTTAACCCTCTTCCATCTCCACTGACTGCTGGTAAGCAGGAAGTTTCCCAGCTCCACAAGGGCAGAGAATGCTAAATAATTGCTACCTTGCTCTCATGCTGCAAGTCCTGCCATACACGTGCAGCTACAGACCAGCTCTGCCTGTTTTCATAAGGGGTGAGTCTGACCTAGACTCTTTCCTGACTCCAATTTCCACAAACTGCTTATTAGTCTCTTACCAGTAGCTCAAAATTGCAACCAGTGCTTTGAATAAAGATGCCTTCTTCACTCTACCATTTCCCTGGTTAAAATGAAGCCCCCTGCCTGCCCCCTACCTCTGCCACCACACTGTTTCATAAGCAATGTAGGAATCTGTGACTGTTCACAGAGGAAAGTCAGGTCACTTTTGCTACCCTGAATATTGCCTTCATTATCTGCCTTGCCATGTTCCTCAC
>NW_020955509.1:353226-439972 GCF_003031625.1 Empidonax traillii
GAAAAATGATATCGTTCACAAGTTGATCAGATGCATAGCTCTTCAAAGTTTTATCACATATAGATAATTTTAATTTCTCACATTGTACCTACTGATCTCAACAGGAATGTACGTAACACATCACCTTAAACACGGGAGGTCATTGTAGCACAAGGCCCCTGACTAGTAGTCTATGCTAGCAATGCATTAATCAAATTTTCAAATGTATATGCCCCACAGAAAAAGCAATATTGTCTCCATTAAGTCACAGCAAACAAAGTAAGTCTAAATCATTTCAGCCCTATTTTTAAAGCACTCTTTTAAGTATCCCCCTCAGGCAAAAAAAGAATTCGCAAAGAGTTTTAGTGAAACATTAAAAAGATCTCACTTTTAATGTTTTTAACTCTTGTTCATTTTTGTTTATTTTCCAACTTCACAGCATTTGTAACACACAGAAGGGATCAGATCAAATTTAAATGCTTGCTGTTTTCTCTCTACCCTGATATATGCTAAATATAATACACAGGATAGGACAGGATAATGGGTTCAAGTAAAGAGCAGGAGCATAGTGCCAGTTGTCTGCAGCTGCCTCAGAATACTGTGTGAACTAAAGAATGACATTTGCTACTATTTTACCATAAATGTTAATATTTGCAATTCAGTACTACAATGACACAAGGAACTGCGTGGTTTTAAATTTCTAATGTGAAATTACAACTTTTCAAGGTAATTGTAGTACAGTCATATTTCTCTTAGGTTCTCAGATAAGCTATTTCTGTACATAAAAAGAGTTACTTCACCTATTATGACAAACTGATGAATGAAATTATCATGCTAATTTCAATTCTAGAGAAGTTTAAATAAAGGTTATTAATTCTTTATGTCAAATCTGAGTCATCTATAAATGCCTACTCATATTTTAAGGTTACATATTTTATAGGTGGAAACGATTCTTCTATCTTATTTTGGAACTGAGGAACATGATTATACTCAGCTTTGGGTTAATCTTAGTTTCCTGTTCATGAATATCTGTAAAACTGGAATAGGATTTTAAAGATTGACAAATAATAACAGGGAGACTGTAGTATTTAATTTTCTTCCTTTTGAGTAGTTCAAACAAGAAAAGCAAATATTCAAAATATTTTCATCTAAGGTGAATGGGTCCTTTTTCCACAATGCCTACTAAAAATTCAAGAAATACTCTCATTCTTGTGAAAAGCATAAATGCATAACAAGCAATTCTTTTGGAATCTTTTTGTAAGAGTTCTTTAAAAAAATTAACAGTTTAACAAAAATTTAGCCACACTTTGAAAGTAGACTGTCTTAGATGTAGCTATGGAATTGCAGTGGCTTCAAAGTCGTTTCAATATGTTTAAAGTTGACAGATGTGTTGCTCTTTCACATGAAGGCTAATTTTTTTCTATCTTGCTGATTTTTACCAACACAAATACAAATATTAATCATACAGAATAACAGAATTATGTTTGCTTTTGGAGCCCTAATTGTTACTAAAGTGTCTCTAATCCTTTTAAAAAATCCAAATATAAATAAGTCTTAACTCACACATCAGAGGTTTTTTTCAGAAGCTGAAGACGATATAAAGGAATTAAAAGGATGTAGAAACTCTGATGCCAAAGAAATATTTCCATAGGCAAATCAAGGAATCCAGAACTTGATTATAAGTAACAGCAATGTAAAAACCAGAAAAATGCTACATATGTTTTTGAGTGTTTAGGGACATGCTATCACTATGTGAAAGAAATTTGTAGGCCCATCAAGCCACATAAATGACAGTGTCTAAATTCTAAGCTTCCTTATTCTTAAATATAATTTTCACAATAGAGGGATGAAGTATTGCAAATTATATAAAAGAAATTATCTGGAGTGTCCTATCTTCTGTGTGAGATATACTAGCTCTTACGAAATATCTTTTTCACTTGTTTGTTTGTTGCTTTCTGTTAGAATGAGATGGAAGAAATCCAACAAATACAATGGTACAGAAACCCCAGAATAGCTTCAGCTATTGAGCAAGAAGCTTTATTTGATCATGGAAACTGGTTTTCCTTTCTTTTGGTTTTGCCTCATTTTTTTCTGATGCTTATCCCTCCTGCTTTTATTCTTTTATTCATACTCTTATCTGCCCTTGCTTTTATTCTTTTGAAAAGCATCATGCATTTCCAATGACTAAAATTTTCCATCCAAGTTAGAACATTTGTATGCTTTCTCTCCTCTCTTTTTCCTGCTTAGAATGTGGACAACCAAAAGCAGTTGAACTAAGACAAATCTTTTCCTTAATCGAAAACTCACAGCCTCTGGTATTCTTTCATTATTGGGATTCATCGGCTCTAATCATCTTTAGTTCTCAGACCCAGAGGCTACAGGATAACAAGAGTTAAGGGAGTTGCTTAAGGAAAAATCCTTCAAGGAGTAAGTCTTGTTGTCAATATTGAAAAGATAATCTAATAACCTATGATCCCACAGAGGTTCATATTTTCATTTAACTTGGCTAATGAGACCTACAACTCTAAGGATCTGCAAATACCCTTTAATGCTATTGATGGTAGAAATCTGACTGAAAGTAAAGCTGTGACTTTAGTTTGTTGGAGATTTAGATCGTCTCTTTTTCTTCTAGATTCTTATGTCAAAAAGCAAGTCCTTTGAGGAAGCAACTTCTAGTTCTCACAAAATAAGGTCAAAATGAGTCTCTCTTTATAAACCTGTAAAAATAAATCTTAATTAAAAAATTTAGTCAAAGATCAGGAAGCCGACAAAAGAAATCTATCAATGGAATATTAAAATAATTAAAAATTGGTAGTATCTTGATAGTAGCCTTTAAAGTTCAACCTAAATATACATTCTGAGAGGAATACAGTTTCGTTTCTAATCACCAGCTAAGAGGAGTTTTGTACTTACATAGTAATTTTTCCTTTAAACTTGTTAAGTAAACAACTTATTATATTAATTTGTCTCATTTGAAGTTCAGAATAAGGTAGAATAGAGTAGAGTTGAACAGAACAGAATATTTCAGTTGGAAGGGACCTACAAGGATCATCCAGTCCAACTGCCTGATCAATTCAGGGCTAACCAAAAGTTAAAACATGTTAAGGTCATTGTCCAAATGCCCTCAACTGACAGACTTGGGGCATCAGCTACCTCCCTAAGGAGCCTGTTCCAGAGTTTGACCACCCTCTCTGTAAAGAAATGCTTCCAAAATGTCAAGAGTAAACTTCTCCTGGCACAGCTTTTAACTGTTCCCATGTGTCTTATCACTGGGCACCAGAGAGAAGAGCTCAGCACCTCCCTTTCCTCATCCCCTCCTCAGGAAACTTCAGAGAGCAATGAGATCTCTCTCCCCTCAAACCTCCTTTTCTCCTAACTACACAAACCCAAAATCCTAAGCTGTTCCTCACTGGATATTCCTTCCAGCCCTTGAGGACCCCTTGCTACTGACTGCTGGCCCCACGAGGTCCATCAAGACGTCAGGTGGGAGTTCTGTTCCGCCCTCCTTAGTTTCCCTCACTTGTAGCCACCAGACACTCACTACAATTGCTGCTAAACTGAATGTCTGACTGCAAAGTTTTAGCACCACTGCAGTTTTAGCCATGTTTAATCCCCTGGATGCAAGACTTGCCAGAAGCTAAGCTGGTGAATCAAAGAGACAGTTTCAGAATAACTGCCTGTTCTCTCAAGTACCTTGAAATATTAATAACCACCTAAGACCACTTGCCAGAACGGATCCATACAGAGTTAAGAGTGGGGTTTGCAGTATGTGTGGGCAAGAGTTAAAAGAGAGGGGAAATGAAAAAAAATTTCACAGTTGACCTTTTGCTAATGTGTTTGTTTGTTTCTTTTTTTTTTTCCCAGAAGCAACAGAAAACAATCTTTATTAACAGCAGAGAGGATTATGCCTAGTGTGAATACTACAGCTTCTCAGTAAATGAAATAGAGATGTCAATCCTGTTTTCAAGTCAGTCTCAAGCTACGCTTGAAAAACAAGTAGTGATCAATATTTCCCATAAAACAAAATTGCAACATTATTTGTTATGTAAACCCCCAAACTTTAGGAAAACACATATATCCACAAATACTAGCTTAACACTAAATGAGGGATTTTGGTAAATACAAAACATTCTGAATTTTCATTCCTTCAGTAACCAGCATCAATAAGAACAAATAATATTCCCAGGCTACAAACTGAACAGTGAACTCATCAAGTGCATCTTCTATTCAAAGCCCTAGGGCACATGGGCCCTGTTTATGTTATCTATGTCCCAAGTAGGGACAACTTAGGCATGAAATCCAGAAATTTTAAATGTTTTCTGTCTACATTTGCTCAGTGAAAGCCCAGAGACCAGAAATCTGATTATTCCCTCATCTTGCACAGCTACTGTATGTATTATCCAATTCTGAAATCGCTTAAAAACATACTAAAGGAAGACTCCCAGGGCCACAATATCTTTTAAGGTTATATGGAAATTTTTTTAAAGATATCTTTTCAAAGATAACCTATGCTTAGGCAGCCATCTCAGTAGCTATACATTACACAGTTAAGAGTTAAATGCTTACATGCTATGATAAACTAGTGTTCAGAACATTTGGTGCAAAATCAGTAAAAATGATTTGTCAGATAAGTTGACAGATGAGACATTTCACGGAAACAATGAGCAGAATGTTCACTGCACGTTGCAAGAAAGGCCTGGTATTATAATATTGACTATACTGACTATAAATAAAAGTACCTTTCTTCTTTGAGGCCACCTGTATTATCCTCAGCTGTTTACTGACAATCATCTTTAAGTAGGCAGCAGTGCTAAGGAAACTTAAGATTAAACACAGGAGGTACCTGTACAAGCAAGGCAGGCTGATAATCCAAAAAAGGCTGGTTCTGCACCCCGGAGACAACCAGCCTTGGGCTGAAAGTCTAGTTCAATATCTGTGCATTTTATAACTATGGACACGATTCTGTGTTCCTAACACTACACTCATTTTAGGCACAAGCTGACTCAAACAGACCTCTTCTGAATGACTTTCTGAGAGTGTCATTCTCAATCTGAAACTTTGTGAAGTCTACAGGTTGGAAGCTATCAAGTATATTTTTCAGATTCAGCAACAGAAAACAAGAGTGAAGAATGGTAAAAAATAATGTATGAGTGTGATAAGTATGAACAAATGATCTCAAGCCATATTAATATGCTGTCTGGAAACTGTAAGTAAATGAATTGTCTAATGCCTAGTGACTGAAGCAGAAACATATTGGTCTAGAAGTAATGCAAAGATTTTAAGTGTAATGAAAATGTGGGAAAAGCCCTTAGTTTTCAATTAAGAAGTCTCTTATTATGAGTCACTGTGATTGCATTTCAGGTCTTTTTGATTGCTTTTGAAATCCTAATTTTACTAGTTTTCCCTTTAACATCAATTTACTCTAAAAGTCTAATTTCTCTGTTTCTCAGTGTGAGTGACTGCACTTTGACTTGCTTGCATAACTTATTTATTATAGCCCTGATTAAATATTTAATGCTATGGATAGGTTATGGAAATTGTTATGAATTGCTGACAGCAGTGGGTGTTAACAGTCACTTGTCATTTAGGACAGATGTAAAGAACCATTAAAGCCTTTTTATGCAATTAGGTAGCTGAAGCAAGAACTACTGGACAACTCTAACAAAAGATACCATCCTTACCAACCTCTAACACTATAATTTTGGAAGCTAGCCAGACAAGGATGTGGATGGTTCAACTACTCTTTGAGAAGGATTATTAAATTGTTTTAGAGGACCAAGCAGAAATAGGTAACGTAGTTAACAAGCACAAAACTGTCTCAGCAGGAGTAGTAGCATGTCTCCAAAAAAAAAGCATTAAAGGTAAGTTCTCACTTCTTGGCTTAGTGATGGTCACACAGGCTATAAACAAGGAATGTTCTCTTTTTTTCTGAGTGTTCTCTAAGTCAGGAATATAAGATCTGGAAAGTTTTTAACATGTAAATTACAAGAATATTTTTAGTGATATCTGATCCTAAAATTTTTGCTGTTAAAATAAGTACACAAAGACTAGCCTTTGAAAAACACTTCAATAACTGAGTTACAGTATTCCTCTAATTGTCCTCTTTGAGGGAAGTCACCCTATTTTCCACTGACAAAACTGTTGAACAATTGATTCTTTAAAATGCTGCATATAGGTAAAAAATTCAGCGTAGTGTTGATATTGTCATGTGTCTGAAAGGAATAATGTCTCGCAGACAGAGAGTGAACCAGATGGAATGACAAAGGAAATTGGGAGTCATTAAATTGCAGAGAGGGAAGAAGATACTGTGGAAGAAAATTACAGCTCTAAAAGGCACACATGCCACAGAAAGCAAAAAATCCAGGGAAAATACTTTTGCATCTCCCTGTGAACTATTAAAGGCATAAAGAGCAAAAAAATGTTTTGAGATTCCTTTTTTTATTTTGTATAGAGGAATATTTTTTTGCTTTGTTTTCTGAAAGATAGTTTTGTTCAAAGATTTACGAGAGTCAGTATCAGTTCAGATAAAAGTGTCTTAAAAATTCTTCCTGTGAGCTATTTTCTTGTTTCATTATTTTATTCTCACAGAAAGTGTTGCCTATTTTCTCCTTTGAAGAGAAAAAATACTATCAACTACCACATTTTGAAAAAATGGAAGTCTTTGAACTAAAATTAGCTTTGGTATTTCAAGCTATTATTACTGAGTTGCAATCTCTGTACCATCAAAGGAATTAGTCAGTATAAACCCAGTATCACTTATTAGTTCTTAAGATTAGCTGTAAATGTAAAGCTGGCATAAATCAGTATAAGTTACCCACTGCTGTAAAGCTGTTTTGATAAACGCTTGTCCTGCTCTTGCCACCAATTGGGGCTGGGGGTGTTTAGACTGGAGACAATGAGGCTCAGGGAAGATCTTATTGCTTTCAACAACTACCTGAAAGGAGGTTGTAGACAGGTGGGATCCAGCCTCTTCTCCCAAGTAACAAGTGATAGGACAAGAGGAAATTACCTCAAGTTATCCCAAGGGAGGTTTAGATTGGATATTAGAAAAAATATCTTCAGTGAAAGGGTTATCAAGCATTGCAACAGGCTACCCAGGGGAATGGCTGAGTCACATTTAATAAGCCACGTGGACAAAGCTAGGACAGCAGTGTTGAATGAATACCCAAAAATGCTGAGCAATGAATTCAAGGTTGGAATATATTATTTGGTAAGAAGGATCTGCAATTTGCGTGTGTTCACCCACAACTCTAAAACTACTGAGAAAAGTTTATGTCGGGGACTGGAGGTCATATTTTCATTGTTAATTTTACCACATCCTGACAAAGATTGAGACCTACTGCCAAACCTGCTATCCATCCATTTCATAAAGCTCTGCCTTCCAAACATAATTCCCAACTTCAGGTACATGTAGAAACTGCAAATTCACTTTGATCACGTGTCCAGAGAGAGTGACAGGATCAAAGCTGCAGCTTCATGAGCCTCTGTGTTACCCCATGTGCTGTGCAAAGAGGGGCCCAACCCCAGTTATCCTGTATGTACTAATCTTCAAGTTGTCTGGTTAAATGCCAGACTCAAGCACATGGAATTGGAAAAGTAACCTGAACTGAACAATCACCAAACTGATCCAGCATCCTTCAAGAGCCCCTTTAAGCCCATATGGTGTGGATAAATCTTGACTGAACTAATTCTTTAAACACTGATCAAACATATTGCAAACTGCAACTTCTTTTGCTTTGTGTGTTGCCTCCTCCAACTCAGCAAAGAATTTGTTCCCAGATCATTTTTTAAAAGCTTTCAAGCATTTAAGGTTCTGATTAACTCTCAGGGAAACATTTTTACATAGTTATTTACATAGTTATTTACATGTTATTGCTCATCCACAGGACACTCTATGGCCCTGTATGAAATAGTGAAAAGATTGCATGATCATGATTCTACATTCTTCATAGATGTGAAATTATTACCTGATGGTCAGAAGATTCACGCTGGAAGTGCTTGCATATGTCATCTTCAACACAGTCTCTTCTCATATTTTATCTGATCCAGTAATTCACACAGTCTGATAAGTATCAAATAGAAGAAAAATACATGAGATCAACTCATACAAGTTAAAACAACATTCAGAGAAAAAGAAACATCAAATAATAACAATTTAGTGGGAAATTACAGTCTGACCTATAAGAAGAGAAAGCAGCTAAATACACTAAATAAATCCTTCTGTGAAAACTATTCACTCAAGTCTAGCACAGATAGTAAATTTTACAAGTCCACAAAACTGACAAAGATGTCTTATGCTTCTTTCACAGTGACTCTTTGAATGTGTAAAGCTTGCTTATCTGTCAAATTCTTTCTGAAAAAGCAACTGTCTAAAGGGCTTGTCACGTACAGCATCTGCTTTCAGATAATGTTATCTACACGATTGTAATCTTCTTTCCAAGTGATTTAAATGAGGGAGGCACCAAGCCCACAGCATCATTGTGCTTATGACAGTGCTTTGCTGTGTTAGGAAGTATAAAGTGTCTGCAGGTGAACTCTTTAATTATGTATAGATGTACCATAAGGAAAGTCACTCCAATTGGTATTAGCTAACAGAGAGCTGCAAATTATTCTAATAGTTAGGCTGCGTTATAGCAGCAAGCGTTCCTGCACCATCCAGAAGTCTGGTTTGCTGTTATCATTATTTTGGTAAAACTAAGTAAGCAATTATGTGTAACCAGAGTAAGCAGAAGACAGAAACCACTGGTACATTTTCTTCTAATATTTTAACAAAGAGCCATATTGAGTCAACTGGAACACATTCAGATTATCTCAAAAAAGCAGATAATAACTTTCCTTCGATTTCTTGCTTCTGACTACAAGCGGTGTGAAAGTTATAAAAGTAATTTTTATCAACTCGTTACTATGTCACCTCATTTCAAGCACATGTTAGATAAGTAGCAATAAGCTCTGGGTTAGAGTGTTTCACATTATAACCATTAGCACGAACTCTAGCAGCACCAAACTGTTGAAGATTACCCTAGACAGTTATTGAGATTTAGGAGGGACAGCTTTCTACCGAGTAAGGACAGATTCTGTAGACAATTCTATCATTTATTCTAGAACTGAGGTAAAAAGCTAATTTCGTGAAGAGCACTCGTGAATTATTTCCTTCCTATAGGAACCATAATGCTCCCAGTAGAATGCTCTTCTTGCTCTTTAATTCAAGGTAATGATGTTGCCGCATCTTCTGCTGGCACTTAAGACACAGTTTAATGCCACATCATCAGTCAAAACTTCTGTGTAATTTGCAAAGGTATTAAATTATCTAAAAAACTGAAGTGAGAAATGAATAGTTTTGATGTATTATAACTTTTTCTGGGCTTTTAAAGGGAATTTTACCTCCCCTGCTCAGAATTGTGGAACAAAGGTAACTTTCTTATTGTGTCAGAAAATCTGTTTCCATGAATTTCTGCTCTGAATTTCATAGGAGGCATGTGTATGAATTTTACTGTATACTCCTTTATAGTTACTTATATGGAATAATTTTTACAGGTGTCCCTGACATCAACTCTTCATTTATTTTAAATCAGTGATTCTGACAAAATGGTGTATTTATTGACTTACTTACACCCCTCTGCACTAAATTATATGGTATACACAACCTCATCTACAGTATATTCAATATGGGGGCTTTTTCCCTCTAGAGCAAATCCAAAAGACATAAATCAGCTTTTTTACCTTTCCTCTTACAAAGAACAGGGATTGATATTTCTTGAATGAGAAAGGACAGATAAAACTAAATAATTACTCACTTTCATTTCATCACAGCTCACCTTAAAATATTGATTAAAGCACCTGTAGCATGCTTTGGTTCAGAGCTTTTTATCAAACACATCGTCTTCATATTTAGTCACATCTGTAGTAGGGAAAAAAATATGGTAAGAGGTTTTTTTCTTCTTTAAATTGAAGACCTTATGTAATATAAATAACTTGCTATATTTTCAATGCAAGGAGAAAATTAAGTTTTGTAATTTTTCTACAATTTCAACAAGCAGCTTATTTATTTACTAGAGTACACATTTTAGCCCAGTCTTGATTGCATATGTTTTCCTTATACACACAAAGCTCTAACAACAGCATCAAATGTAAATCCATGCTTTAAGCAGATAATAAAGTGATAGAATAGCTACTAATTGTTATGGGTTTATGTTTATGTCACTAATAAAAACGTAATTTATGGCAAAATTTACAACATTCTCTATGCTGAATGTAAGATTTAAACTCAAAGTGAGAGCAATACAGAATTAAAGTGCCCAAGCAGAAACACCGGGAAGCCTCACGGGACAATATATCTGCTCTGGGGAGAAGGCAGAGTTACTTGGGATATTCATTACAGAATTCCCAGGTCAACAGGCTGAGTGTATAAAGGATGAAAAAGAATTATAGGTTTCATTATCCTTTCCTGGTGAGCACATGCCGTTCTTCTCTTCACCACGTTTAGGTGTGTCAGTAGGAGCAGACAACTCCACAGTAGTACACCACAGTAACAATAATAGTAAAAAAAATCTCATTTTTATACTAACCTTGCCATTTGTACGAAAATAAATGAATCTTTTGACCATCACTAAACATCCAGATTTATAATTTTTTACTTATTTCTTACTTCTGAAGAGAAAGCTCGAGGGCTTATTGTCTCACCTTTTCCAAAGCATTTGATCCTGTTGTAGGAAGCTTTTGGGTGAGGGAGGGGAGGGGTAAGGGGAGTTGCATAAATCAGTTTTCTATGATAATTTGTTTGTTTTCAGAATATTTGCTCATCACATTATTAGAATTTTCTGTGTTTATCAGGAACACACAGCCCAGTCAAATGAGCTTTCAGTTTGAAGAAAGCTGCTGTGCAAATTCTGAGGAGCAAGACACTTACCAAAGCTGCTCTTTTGTTCAGGGAGAATATTAACAATGATGGCTCAGAGTTTAGTGACAAACTCACTCAACACACAAAGTTACAGGACAACATTGTGCACTTACAAAAGAGCAGATTGTAGCAAAAGAATATTTGTGTACTCTGTAAGAGTAACTCAGTCTTAAAACATTAGCAAAAATGAGTCAAAGGCAGGCCGTTTCCAAATTCTATGTTATTTAATCTTAAAACTTTTTTTTTAAGTATTTTTAAATATAGAATATTTATGTGTATATATATATATATATATATAACAATAGAAATACACAGAGTCCCTATAAGAACAAAAAGCTGGAGGAGAACACAGCCCAACCATTGCATTCTTCTGGCTGGGATTGTGTTCCAGGAACAGGAACACCTACATGTTCCTGAAGAGAGGCTTCCTAGAGATTACCCTGTTTTCTGCTCCATTCAGATGTCTGCTCAGCTAACATTATAGTGACAAGAATAGGTGACAGCAAATCCTTTTCCACCATAAAATAAACCTGACTAACTGGAGGCATAAATTTTCATTCTTCTGCGGTTTCCATTTCTCATGTTTTTTCCTTCAAAAGTGATTATTCTTGGAATGTTCATACTCACATGAAAATGTCTTTTAATGCCTTTGGCACATTCTAAATCACTTGCAGTCAAGGAGTTCATCAGAAAGAAACAATATTTAAAAAGCAATAGAACAGTCAGATAGGGGCTATTTAGCTTTAGTAGCTGAGAAATGAATTTGTTCCTATGAATAACCCTTTCTTCATCCACAAGATAGTGTAGCATTTCTCTTAGAAGTCTTAATTAAAGTGCAAGTTTTACAATACAAAAAGAGAGAGTCTATAAATCTATCAAGTATTTTGTAGGCTTCTACAGTGTAAAAGATCTGACAGACAATCAGTGGCAAAAGAGGACACCACATCCACTAGTAATAGGAGATGAAGAAACAGGTTCCAGCTCCTGCCAAGCTTGATTAATTATTTGAATCTATTCTACCAGAAAACCTGGGTAACAAATTTCACAAAAAGCAAGACTACACTTCCAATACCAATAGCAATGAGCTATTGCACTGAAAGAGTTAAGAAGCTGATGGCAGTTAGTATCATTGTATTTAATTTTCCTGTTTCATCTTCCTGCTGAAATCTGTCTTTTGCTGAACAAGTTTTAAATGAGTGAATAAACATGATTGCTCATTTCTGTGTAAATCACGTTTACAACTTTCTAAGCGTGACCCTTAGTAGAAACAAAAAATATATTTGTAAGCAATTCATGCATCTTAAAGAGTAAATACCTCAAATTTTGCCTCATCAGCAATCTCTGTGTTCATAACAATCTTAAGCTAAAAACATTAGGCAAAGGTAACAGTTGATATAGATTTTAGAGTGCACCACTAAAGGCTTCAATATTTTGATTTAGAAAGATTAGCCCATATAAATAATGCATCAAGAATAGTTTAAGTATTTTGCACAAAAGACACCTCTCCCATCATTTATTGTTCTTTGAGATGCAGAGCAGAAGTGCTATGCTTGAGGACAGCAGTGCAGAGAAAGTTCCTATCAATACATTTATATAGCTCAGAATAATTCAAAGGGAAAGCAACCTTCCACTCAAACACTCTGGCAAGGCATAGATTGGTCTTAACAGCAAATGAACCTTGCAAAGAACCTCAATTATTTATTTATAGACTTGCCAACATATGTCAGTCAAAGTAAAGGACAAATGAGGAATACTAGCTCCAGGAGCTTTGACAGGCAGCATCTCTAACTCCATAACCTTTTGATATGAAGAAATGCAGTGTAACTACAAAATCCTACTTCCTGCCTATTAACATTTGCTACCAAATGTGGTTCTTATCGAAGTGACATTTCTACCTAATGAAAAAGATGTTCAGGTTCTAATTCAGATGCTCAGTTCAAAGAAACATGTCTGAGCAAGTTCTCAGTATTGAACAAGAACTTATTTTGTCATGCAAGATACAAAAATTCGTAGTTCAGTAGGGGAAGTTGAAAAAATATGGCAAAAATGTATTGTATTTCTCCCTGTGGATTTAATTTTCCGAGCTTTTGAGTAACTTTTAAGCATCTCTGGACTTCTCCAGCAGTCAGTCACTTTGACCCCTGAGACTACAGTATAATGGAGTATTTAAGGCAGAAGGTAGTAATTCTTAGGAATAAATAATAAAAGTCAGTGAAAGTTAAAAAGAAATAGAAAAAGAAAAAATCAGTCATCTGCCAAAATTCGGTAAGCAATGGTCAATGAAACTACTTCAGATCTGTTTTCCAGTTAGCTGATTTCCCATCCTGAAAGCAGCATTGCTCAAACCAACCAGCAGAAAACAGTTCTCAGTTGTGTATCTCTTCTGAAATCATACTATGGATAATTGTGCTGGAAAGATGAAACAAAGTGCACGTGCTAAGCCAGAGGTATCAAGAATCACAGTGTTCTCTGCTCTAATTACCTACACATTATATATTCCTTTGCTCTACATGTTCTATGTCACACATCAATAATAGTAAAATATATTTATATTCAGAAACATGATATAGAATACTTTATATATATATAAAAAAGGAACAGAACACTCAGAAGTACTTTGAGAAAGATTAAAAATTGAGCAACATTAGGATTCATATGATGTATTTACCAGCAAATTGCCAAATACTTTCACGTATTTTCTTAGCCATTATTCATACTTGATGTTCAGAATCACCATTTATCTCTACTTTTCGAGAGAGACTTTCAAAGTAAGATGGCAAAAAAACATTTATTTGCATTTCATGAGGTGCAAACAATAAACCAAGGTTAGAACAAAGGTCCATGTAATCTCATGTCCTACCTCTTACTGGCTAGAGTTGATGTCTAAAGAAGGTGTAAAAACAGAAAAAACCCCACTATGTTTCTCTTTTTTTTGTGTGTGTGTCATATATGGTGATAATGCTTTCTCTTGTGATTTTTTCAGGGGTTTTTTGAACCTGTCTAAAGTTTTGGCATTCAAAATATATTGTGTAATTTAATGCCACTCTGGCGTGAAGAAATACTTCATTTGTTTTAAACTAACTGATTGTTTTATAAGCAGGTTGTTTGCTTTAAATCTGTTTGATGTGCTTTGTACTTGGACTGTGAGCACCTTATTGTCACTCATTTTTTAACACTCAGGTTTTAGAAACATATAGTCTTCCCTGCCATGACTGATTTTCTTTTTTCCAGGACGAAGGGTCTTGGTGTGAATAAGCTCTCCCCATGGGAAGGCAACTCCACACTTTGATAAAATTTATAATTCTTTCTGTAGACTTTTAGCTTTCACTTTTCAAAATATAGGCTCCATAGAGATGCCCAATATTCAAGTAGTGTTATCTCATGGGATATATAGGGGAACTGCTGGTTTCTGTTTCCCTATCTCTTCCTCAGATAAGGTTCTTAAAATAGTGTTTGCTTCTGAGCTGATGGTTTCACAGAGCTGTCAAACATACTGCCACTTCATCTTTGATAGGAATAGATAATTTAGAGCTCACCCCTCTTTATAAACTTAAAACCACTTTTCCACTAGGATATTGCTTTGCATTTATCAATTTTGAATTTCATCTGCCATTTTATTGCCCTATCACTCAGTAATAGGACTCCTCACAATAAAACAACATCTTGTGCTTAGAATCTAAAGTACAGTCTGCAGAGCCTCATCTGTATCTCTGTGGTAAGTCCCTCTCCACACACATTGTACCACTCAGCTCTCAGACCATGTTGTTGTGTGCCTACAGCAATAACTCCTCTCTGTCCTGATAACTCATCATTTTCCACCACCTTTTTTTCTTAAACAGTCAACTGCATGAAATCATGATTCTAAAATTGGAAGGGACCTTAAAGATAATTTAATTCCAACCTCCTTGATGTGAACAGGGACACCTCCCACTAGACCAGGTTGCTCAAAGCCCCATCCAACTTAGCCTTGAACACTTCCAAGGATGAGGCATCCACAACTTATCTGGCCAGCCTGTTCCAGTGCCTCATCACCCTCACAGTAAAGAACATCTTCCTAAAGTCTGATCTAAACCTGCCCTCTTTCACTTTAAAGCCATTCCCCCTCATCTCATCACTATATGCTCACGTAAAAGTCCCTCTCCAGCTTTCAAAGAAACCATCTTTAACCTTAGTTCTCTGAAAATTTATGGAATTTGTTTTTAAAGACCAATCGAGGATGAACACTGCCAATTAGTTTTTGAAAGTAGAAATAGATTTTAACAACATAGTGTGCTTACCTACCCAGGCAATGTCCCATCACACCCTTCTCACAGGTTTCTAGGAACCTGTAGAACCCTGCAAAGCCATGATATATGACTAAACACAACCATGCTTGTTAAGTTTGAAATTAATCTGAAACGAGACACAATCCAAGTTTTTCTTGTATAGACCCTACTGTTAGGAAAGGTAATGTATCAAGAAACACGTTCTCGTGATCACACTTAAATAAAAAGCTTAGCCTTCTACTTGTTCTAACGTGTTCCTCTAACTTAATACGAAATCCATATTGTAAAATACATTACCTGGTTAAGTAGAATAAATTTTTAGGTGAATGCAATTTAACAACCACAAAAGAAGATGAGAATTGGAAGCAGTGCCAAATCAATTAACAGGGAACAATATCCAGAGGCTGGACACTAGTTTAGATGATCTTCTGAACAATATCCTTTTCTTTTCCCCATTAATATCAGAATGTTAAGACTTTCCACATTATCAGTGAATTATCAAGCACAATATTTGTTTCCAGCAGGAAATCCTGAACTAAACAAAACATTACTTCACTCTGAAATTTTTTACAGTACTAAAGCACTATGTAGGAATGCAATGTCATTTTAATAGGTTTTTTATAGATAGGTATGACAGTGCCTCAAAAAGACAACATGTTTTATTAGATAAGTTCATATGGTCAGTCTTTCAGCAATATGCATTCTCCTCCCAGGCTGAAAAGGAAAAAAAATCAATTTTCAGAGGTACTGCAAGAAAAAAACAGCAGGTCTGAAGTAAAATAGACACATTAATTGGGAAATAACTAAGAGAAACGGGAGTTTGAAGTATTGGAATAGAGGAAATATGATGAGAAAAGGTGATAAGATAGTTTTCTCTTACAGTACAGCATGAGAGATTTATTGCTGGCAGCACATGACACGATAGTTTGAGAGGGAGAGGGGAAATGATCACATGTCATAAAAAGGATATCTCTATTGGGTTCATGATTTTTACTATCCAGTAAAGATATATTGTGAACCTTTATAGCAAACCCAGACCCATCTGTAAACTTTGTTTGACTGATTTATTATTTTTCTCTTTAAAGAACACAGTATCAAGGTTTTTCACAACTTAGCACAAAGAAAATGGTGAAAAAACAATGTTTTCCAGCTCAGCATTTTGTTTTAAAATGGTTCAAACATAAAACCTCAGTAAATGCTAAGATTTTATAGTTGCTGGATCTGAAAACAAGCCTACCATTTAAAAATGTCAGATTTCCCATAGCTGTAGCTAACTTCCAGCATAATAAATTTTTTAAACAATGAAAACTAAGACTAACATTTTTTGAACAACCCATAAGAAGAATATATACTTAGCAAAAGTTGTGGAATTTTTTTAACCTCAAAAAATATTACTTGAACTTATTTTTTGAACAGCCCTGCAATAACAAGCTAATATGATAAGTACTACTTTCACTACTGACAGACATCATCAGAGAGACAAGATAAACTGCAATGAAAAAGATTTAAATTTTTTTCAACATTTTTAGAATTGTTGTTTAATATCAGAACAACAACCGAAAAATGAAACTGTAGTATAGTTCCATGATAACCTGAATAACAAGTTCCAGAGACATTGTTAGAAGCTATACCTCTTCCATGGAAAACACAGCCTTGCATATGTGATTTTTTATTGTATGTATAGTTGACAGTGACAAGGATTTTGATTATGGTTAGTGACATAATGTATTAAGAAAACTTTAAAAAAATATATAATGTATTATATCTTATTATTCATTGACTGATCTATATATGGACCATATTGCAAAAGGTAAATTTAAAACAGTTTTCTAGATATCACATAAATATTATTTACAGTACCTCAACAAGTGTTCCATCATTGAAACCTTCCTGTTTGTTATCATGTAAATAAATTGATTCACTTCTAAGTGAAAAATAAACTTGTTTGAGGTGTTTGCCTAGTGATATAGATTTAATTAGTAAGAACCCCTTCTAGATGGAATAGAATCTCTGCTTTCAATATAAATTAATACGTTTCTAACAAACACTGTGAAATAAAGCTTGATGGCTTTTTCTTCTGCACTGTGATAAATGTGCGTTACAAGAAAGAAGTGGAGAAAAAAAATCACTTAAATATAATATATAATAGATTTTGCACTGTAAGTTTGAAGAGTTTCCATCCTGTACTCAGTGATTTACAGGTTTGTCAAGTCTATCAAGGTTTTCTGTTTGTTTTGTTTCTGCTCTGCTTTGTTTAATTCATAAAAGCAGAGTGGAATGGAAATCTGAAATCATGTCCTGAGGTACAGTCTTTAATACAAACAAAACCGTCAAAAAACCCAGTCTTCCTTCCTTTCATAACAAGATAGTTAAAATTTATATTATGCATATCACTTGTTAATTCATTTTGTCCAGGTAAAACACAGAACAGTTGTTAAGGGTGGTTTATTTTGTGATGTGGATGCATTACCTCCATTCTACACCTGTAGAACAGCAGCACATATCAGTGTTACTGATGAAGATGGCATCAACTTTTCATAGTCAGTGAAAAAAAAAAAAAAAAAAAAAGAGCCTTTTCCTAACACTGATTTCAAATGCTTGAGGTTAAGTACAGATTTGAATGGTTGTGTTGTTCTGTCCCTTCCCCTGCAGTTATAAAGATATTAAAAAAAAAAAATTGTAAATTATATCTATAAACCAATTACATATATGTATAAAGTATAAAATATATAAAAATATCCCAGTATGATCAGGCTACTGTAACAAAGTTAGGCCTGAATCGCTCAAAATACCATTCAGTGTAAATCCTTGGCATGGAGCTGAGCCCTTGTATGTATAAATGTGTAAACAGTTATACCCATGAAAAGCCAACCTAATAGAAATGGAAACTTCTCACTATAATATTTTCTGTATGTCCATACCACGTGTAAAGCCACAGGTTTCGTCTTCATGGAGATACTTTCAATTTACATCCTGGCAATGAAGGCCAAGGCCTTTGACTTGTGGAGGGCAGGAAAGGAAAGTGGTAGACTGCCTAAGCTACAGGTTGAGATATTCCTCTGTTTAACCCCCAAATTATTTAGTGCAAAAAATGGAAACAAGAAAAGACTAACAGCTGTGCTCTCTTTTGGGGATCCCTGGTCTACAAAGAATAGATGGAAAAAGAGTCAGAGTCACGTCATCTCTTGGCATTTGCCAGTTTAACTAAGCAGATGCTATGTACTACGAGAGAATTAAGTTATAAACCATTCTTCTGTTTGTATTCCAACACAATAATAATTCTAATGCTGATGCAGTAGCATCAGCTACCAGACACCTATGAATAATAAACTTTGTAGTATTTATCCTAAAACAATCCCTGATTTTAAAATTTATTGTTAGCTGTGTAATAACAACCATTTTGTAATCCCTACTCGGTACATTTGGATTCTCAATAAATAATCACAGCCATAGCATTTTAAATCATTTACAGTATATAGTGTCACTTGAAGACCCCACAAATCAAATACTCACTGTTTGCAAGAACTGTAAATCAACATTTCAGAGGAAGGGCACATGTGGCAGCCAGGCCAAAGTCAGTCAGCCCCATTAATTATGAAGTTATTTGTTTATTTATTAGCATGTGTTCTTGAGAATTTAGTCAGCTCACACAGATGTGTCTCCAGGGAAACAGCTACCAAATAAATTCAGGACCAGCTTCATCCCTAGTAGAACTACATTAAAATACCTGGGGTATTTTACCTTATCCTAATCAGGAGCACCTGCCTAACCATTAAACAGGAAGTTTGCCCTTTGCCTCTGCCCACCTACATGTTTGAAAATAGCATTTGAAAGAGTGTTAGGCAGCTGTCAACAATGCCACAGTATGTCTTATAGTCTTAGATTTATCATTTGCTGGCTATCAAAACATAATCTCTCAAATGACAAAAGGGAAAGAGGGGTATGGCTATAAGACAAATCAGCAGAGGGTAAATCGTCTACATTGTCTACACAATGCTTAAGTTCCACACAGACACCACTTTGCTAATAAAACAGAGGAAAGAAACAGATGAAGCTTTGTCTGGACACCCATCTAACTCTAAACTATGTTTCTTGCAGCAACAACTAAACAATGTAGGACAAAGGCAGGAATGTAGATGTTTGGTCTGATTTTCATTTTTAAAATAAATATTGATATACAAATTACTCTGTTATTGTATTTATACACTGATAATAAATGTGTATACCTACACTAAATTCAAACATTCAAACCTGATCGGAAAAAACTGGCTTCTTGTAGAATATTAAAATACTCATTCCAACAGCTGCTCAGCCTGATGGACTTTGGACACAGACCTCCCAACAAGTCAGTTTGGGTACCCAGTAAATCAAAATGTCTGTGGCAATGTGCCAACCTCAAAACTGAATGCCTTCCATCAGAAGATCTGTTTCCTCTGTAAGCAGAGTGATATCTACAAAACTGATTTCATCAGCATGTAACCCCCCACCCTCAGAAAGCACATATACACACATACAGAGATTTGCCTTTCTGTGAACAAACACTACATTTTCATCAACTGATTCTTACATTAAAACTACAGCTTTTAAATGACTTCCAGCACCACTGGTAAGAACAATCTCTACAGTTTAAAACATTTGATCCTATCATCCAACAATGAGTCTACCCCATATGCTACAGAGTTTGGGTCAATATTTAATTCCAGTCATTGTGAGAAAATCTCAACTAAATTTTTAAAGGCTGAATTCATCCAAAATGAAACTTGTAGTTTCCAGCTACTAGAGCTAAAACATCTTTCTCTCATATGTGTCTTTTGCTAAATTCCTGGTTTAACACAAGCTTTAATATTTCAATTATACATATTTCATGTTAGTCCTTGTTTGTCAGATGTTTTTATTTCAACGTATTCTATTTTATTTATTTTGAAAATACAAAGAGAGAGAAAAATCATTAACATCTTCTGCATCTGCTGAGAAAATCACCTGTACAAAAGGTACATCTACATTAATGTCACTTAAAGAAAGGTGTTCCTCCAGATTTACAGATGCAGAACATGAATCTACATCATTAAATCTGTTTGCTTAAGAAACAACAGACCATGTCCAAACACCGATTTAACACTGTGGTCCCTGAACGGGCTTCAGAGGGGAGTAGAAGGTCATTAACATACAATGATTCATTCATGTACTGAGTCTCACAGATTTCAGTCATAATTCTTTAAGTCACAGATAGTCCACAGAGCTGGGAATATAGAACGCTGTGCAAAAGACGTCCAGTAAGAAGTGTGGGAAAAAAACACACACACACACAAAAGGCAAAAAAACCAACAAAAAACAAACAAACAAACAAACAAAAAACCCAAACAAGATTTGGCCACAAATTTTCACAGCAGAAATCTGCCAAGGAAGTAGCTGCCCCCGGCATCAGCTGTCCTGGGCGCAAATAAATGCACTTGACCTCAACCTTGTCACATATTACTTTGTGAGGTTGACATTTGCACCTCCTGGGAATCAGCACACACGACTGAATTGAGGCTGAATACTCACTCAGCTGTGTCAATCCTGACTGCACATACGTATCTACAACACTCTCAGAGTGAGCAGCTTAGAAAACCGTATCAGTTGCCTTGTGACTTTTTTGAGGAAAGAAATCCCTGTTCTTTTTGGCCTAATGTCCTGGTGACACCAGACACCAGAATACTTTCAGAGGTCTGGTGAGAAATCAAACACACCTTACTTCACATAGTCTTTTTTTTCTGATTTAAGCTTACAAATTATTAATTTTATGGTTCTTGAAAAGTCATTCTGGGGTGTGCATTTATTAAGATGCTATTAAAATGTACTGAAATACACTAACACAGCATGAAGAAATTCTCAGAGCTCTGCTGGAATGTAGATAAGACTGCACTGAAATAAAATTATACCATGTCCCACTTTAGTGAGATTAAAAAAATAGGGATTTTGAGACATGTTATCTTTGAATAGGAAATAACTGTTGGCCAGCTAAAGCATGGCAGTATCAAGCACTAAGAATCAGCACTCCATGTTGGTGTGGATGATTTAACTCAGGGTCTGCCACGTTCAACCACAGTTTCAAAATAAGGGTGGCTCCCAGTAGAATTTCACACGCATTTCCAGATATTCAGGCAGTAATAACCTTACAGCAGATTCACACAAGTGCCTTTTCCGTGCATGCCTCTAGATTAACTCTAAGCATAAATTAAGCTCAGCGTTCCTGTCCTTCTGGAAATAATGACGGCAGTGATTAGAAAAGAAACAGCTTTCTTAAAAGTGAGCATCAGTATCAAAAGAAAAGCAGTTTAAAATACTAAACCAAACACCAGTATGATAACCTATATACCTACTTTTCCTGCAGCTCTTCTTGAAACTTTCTTTCCTTTTACATTTGAAAAGTCCCCAAACCTTGCAGAGACTGCCAACTGTCCTCCCCATGAGTTCTTTAATAATTGACCTTACTTCTTTTTCTGAGAGTATGTAAATATATATACATGTATTTATGTATATATTAGTTGGTGCCAACTGTCCTCAGCAGTGAGATCAGCAAGGGCAAGAAGACTGACCCCAGAAACAGGTTAAACTACTGAGCTCGTTACTGCTTGATGCGTGGAGTGTGAAGTGTGATTGCTGTGACAGCACCACAAGTATGTCCCAAACTGACAACTTCCAATAATTTCTATTTGCCCACTTCCAACACAACATGCTTGAATGCACGGACCTAAAAAGCTGACTTTTCTCCCTCTTTCTCGTGTCTGCCAGCCTTTCCAAAGATCCTCCTTAATGCAGAATCACTCTGAAAACCCAAAACAATCCTAAACAACTGCTGCCTAATGAACACTGTTCTCCAAGTGCCAGCGTTTAAACTACACACGTAGTAAATCTTGGTTATGCACAGGCAGCTTTCCTGTTTGCCTATTAATTAAACAGGTAGGAAAGATACAATACTGAGTCTAACCCCAAGTATTAAAGCTCACTGTCAGCTTGTGTAAGAAGTCTTCAGCTGCACTAAAGCAAAAGCACACCCCAACTATCACAGAAATTACAAAACACCCAGGTTCAGTCCTGGGTTTGGATTGCAAGCATGTCTGTCTTTGATTATGCAATATTTGCCAGTTTGATGAAAAAAGGATACGAAAACAGGTAGGAGCTTGCAGATGATACTGACCTGCAGCAGCAACAAGCTAAAGAGCTTGCTGCCCATGAAGTACAGCTCTACAAAGCACTTTATCCAGATGAATTTAGGAGAAACAAAACCAGAAGAAAAAGAAAATTAAAAAAAAAAAAAAAAAAACAGCAGAGGAGAGTGACTTGTGCTTTTGGCACCTGTTTGCTTCCTGTGGTTTCCAAATGGAACCCTGTACTGTTTTTGCTAATCCATCTCAGAGCTGACAGAGGTGCAAGTTGTAAGCCACAGCTTGCATGCTGTGCTAGAGAATGGCAGAGCTCAATAAAAACAATTATTTCAAGGCCTATATCTCATCTATTATTAAATCTGTGAAAGAGTTTTAATTTCCTGTGCAATTATATGGTGCTATGTCATATTCCAAAGCGGGGGGAGGGGGGACCAGAGGGAAGCGAGGGGGAAGAGGGTTTGCTTTTGATCAAAAACCTGGTTTTCATATTTTATGGTTTGGATAGCTGTGTACCTTGGGACCTAATTTGAAGCTCACATACATCTCTTCAGTCAGAATTTGAGTCAGTCCACTTAACTATTTAATTATTCCAATTTTTCCTCATAAAGAAAGATAAACTATTAATGTCTTACAGTTTGGAACTACACAAGCAAATGTTACCTTTTTGTCCCTGTGTAGATATCTTGCTAATGTGCAGCAGCAAGGAATGATTAATGCATTTTTCAACGAATTCATACAATTACTTTGACTAATGCTTCTGTGTCATGTGTGACACAAATCAAATTCTCTATTACTTTTATTTGTTTTCTACTTAGTGGTGATTATTAAACAATCCATAATAATGACCACTTTCCTTAAAAAATATAATATCAATTTATGTTACTGGGGAAAGCTAACAGCAAATGGATCTTTGAAACAGGAAAAACAAACCCAAAAGACTCCCTGTTTAAACAGTAGCAGGGTTTCTTTGCATGGTGACAGAAGCAGAAAGCCCCAGTGGGGCTGGAGACTCATCTGTGAGACTGTGAAAAAGAAGCAACTTCTGACCTTTTGTAACCACTCTCAGCTATGTGTTGTATCATCACAGAATTAAAATTCTTTTATTCTGCTCTTCTCTTTCAGAAAATATTTGGACTAAACATTTCAGAGAAAATTAGGTTTTTTACCATTTACACAGGGACCGCATCTTTATGTGCCTCAGCGTTCAGTGCCCAAATTTACTGTCACTTTGATTATATACAAGATAATGAAATATTGAATAAATATTCATAGGAATTCAGGAAGGGATTACAATACAAGGAAATGAAACCACTAAGTACAATGCAAAGTATGAAATGCTCAGCTATCTCAGATCAGGGAAGGTATAGCTGCAGGTCAAGTGTAGGAAGGAGAAGCTCACATGGTGCCCCATCAGGTAGAGGATGAATCACTGCAGCCCATTTATGAGGTCTTAAAAATAAATGAAACAGGTATAGTTTTAGAAAGAGCTTACTAGAAGTATATAAAAGAGTTCAAGGGTAGTTCTGCTATTTACAGACAGTTAGATGCATAAATACATATGAATGTATAGACAGTATTTCCACAGAGAGCATAATTTCCATCTAGTCTGTTAACGATTCAGACAGGGAACAGGAAAGAACACCAAAAGAAAAAGAATGAAATCAATGCTTTTTTAAAAAAATAAACAGTTTTTCAAATACTTTGAAATATAATAAAACAGAACTCCTGAATATTCATGGAGAAAGTTTTTCTGAGTTACCGCATATATGAGTAATCTAACGTATTATTCATCTCCTCTTACGAGAGGAAAAACAGATTAGATGGACAGACCAAACCCTTAGAAACACCTGTGCAATCTGTGCTGTCTTTGAAGTTCACCTACATTATACATCACCATCTTTGATAGTCTTTAGAGGTATAACTCCCATCAAAGTTTCTCCATGAAGGTAAAATTTACTTAAAAATTCTGTCTGAAATTAGTTGGTACAGCTCTGTTGTTTTCTTCTACTGCTGGCAGTTAACTGTCCTGGCTTTTCTGTAACTGCACTTTATACTGAAATTTGCATAAAACTGTTCATCAGAACAAACACAGGAGAAAGAATAGAACTTAGTCCATTTTTTTGCCATTCCCTAGACTAGAAGAAAGGAAGGAAAAGAAACACAACTGATTAAAAATATTAAGACAACATGCTTCTCATTGGCACATATTATCTTATCAGGCAGAGCTCTGAGAAGGTATAGAAGTCAGCATGATATTATAAAACATTGTGCAAAATTCAAAATGAATGAAGTTACAGAGAAATAAAGGGTTTAAATCTTTCCCTTGAAATAATAGAAAAATGTTGCTTTTTGTGATGTAGTACTCTGCAAGTGGTTGTCACCATTCTATGATTTACACTTCCACAACTCAGTTCTGAAAGGCTGTTTAGCATTATTCTTCATTAAACTAATATAACTTCTGCTAATTGGTGCTTTGGCCATATCCTTTTTTGCAGTGCCCACAACAAATATGTTGTTATTCAGTTATGAGTTACTTTACTGATTGAATTAAATATTACAATAATTTCACATACAATACATATGGTTTATCTTTGCTGTCATAAATCATTCCTTATTTTGCTGAAAGGAGCTATTTAAAACTGGTAGGAACCTTGCTTAATTGTAAGACCTTTTCAGAAAAATCAATATTACAGAGTTGCTGCTAATAAAGATCACTCTACATAAAACTAACCCTTAACAAATTATTATGGTGAAGGCCTTAATTCATCAGAAATAAGCATTTTATTCTTCCATGCAGTAATGATCGAGAACACAATGAGTTGATAGTGCTAGATATGAAATGTAACACTGTTCTTGCTCTTCTTATTCAGTCACCTGAAAGCTGGCTACAAGGATCAATTATTGAAATGCTAACGATATGATTACTATACCAAGTTTTATTTGCACTCACATAATCTTCCATTCTGATTTGTCATCCAGACCACTTCTTGCTTTGGCTGCATCTGGTGGGTTAACTCACAGTTTAACAGGAGCTTTATATATGAGAAAACGTCAAAAGGAATTTCATATGCTTGCCTCTTTTTCCTGGTTGCTGGAGTCATCTAAGTTGCAAACCTTTAAGATCTCACAGTGAGTTGCTAGCAGACATGGCTGTCAGTAAGAAATACAATTTTTCCAGTCTTTTATAATATAAGAATTTTTTTCTGAAATGACTTAAGCTTTTAGGCCATCATTGTAAAGGCTTCTCAAGAGCCTAAAGGTAGGAATGACATGAGGCATTTTAAAATGTTTAAAGAAATTTAAAAATCTGGCCCAAAGGAATTCAAATTTCATTTAAATTAAATTAAGCCAGTCATTTCGATTCATTGCTTGAAGACAGACACATAAACCACAAATAAAATCCGATTGATACACCACAAGAACTGAAATTGAACTGCCTTTTTATTGGAAATAATCTCACTGATAGACTACAAGTAAAAAAAAAAAAAGGTTTAAAAATTATTATAAACTTTATAGCTAATAAATCTAGCCTGATACTGAAGTTAATCAGAGAAATACTGGAGATGTTTCCACTATACTGCTCCTGAAATGTTCACATCTGTTAACATTCAGAGAATATTTTCATAAATGAAGAAATCTTTTCTCTCTCTCTGTATAAAACTCCCTATATAAATATAAATTGCATTATTAAGACAGGGAAACAAATTTAGCTTAGCCTGCAATCTGAACATTTTGAACCAGGGCATGGATTTAACCCACTCCAGAAGAGAAGATGATAAACCATAAAGTTCAGATAAAACTTCAGGTGCTATAATTTCTCAAACTTCAAAATATTAAGGGATTTTATATGATCCTTATCATATAAATTCATCACATATTGATGAATTTATTCAAATTCTACAAACAGTACTCAATGTTGACTGGCATTTCCTCTCCAGTGTGCCGGGTCAGGTCTCTGTACACCACTCCTTCTTCAGTTGCTGACACTGGCCTTGGCTCATTTTGTAAAAGGGAGAAAATGAATATATTTGGTCATTCACCTTCACAACTCATCATAAACAGCAGAATGTCTGACTCCTGAATGTCAGTTTGAAAGACATGACTTGAAATGTCTTGAAAAAAAAAAGCACTTGGTAGTTTTGCCTCCTCATTGACTGAGGGTCAGTGCATGATGGTTGCTTTGTCTTGAATTTGCAGGGCAGAGGGAAAGGCAGTCACCTTTACTACGAAAAAAATGCATTGAAATGAGAAAATTACTCACAAGTCTCTAATCACTGCTGAGATTTCAAGACAGAGTATTTAATTGCTCCTTTTTGGCCATCAAAACTTGTAACATAAATTAGTTACTAAGTGATCTTCTCTGCAGGCCAAGGAACTTGAAAAAAAGAAAGAATAAAAAATATTTGTATTGTGGGGGGCAACAGCAAACATCCTGAAAACCAAAAAGCTGTTAACAAATAAAGAGACACCAGCAGATAACTGGCAATTAAGAGACATTAATAGATAACAAATTTGTTCTGCTTTTGGAGAAAGAAATGAGTTTTATGCAATGATAAAGTACTTTTCATACTACAGAATGGATTTGTTAAACAGTTTAGCCATTTTAAGTCAGTAAGTCTAGAAAATTTACATCTGAGGGATCTTTGGGAACCACTTTCAACCACTAATGTTCTTTTACATTAAGTCATGTAATGCTGAGGAAGAACTAGGCAACTCATAGAAAACCAGTGGGTTGATAATGTGCATGTGAAAAGACAAACAGGATGAGGTATGTAATTCTAGCCTTATGAGTCTCAAAAAAAAAAAAAAAAAAATGCTACCAAAAATATTACCAAATAATAAAGAATCAAAGCATTCAAAGTGGTGATAGAATTAATTCCTGCATAAGTGAGCAGATTTAAATAAATGTTACAAAACCAATGTATTTTTGACATAGGAAAAGGAGAAAGGTAATAAAGAAAGTCACATTTCTGTAACTGTACACAATATGTGTACACAAAGTTTTGATGAAGTTTCTGGGAAAACACAATAATATTTGCATTACAAAAGGACTGACTGGAACTCCAGAAATTTTTTAGATGACTTGTTGTTAAGTAGAATTGCTTTTAATGGTCCACATGAAGGGATTCCTCCTCCTTCTCACAATTTTAGCACTCAAGTAAAAGAATCCACAAAAATCATATCTAAGAAATTATATGTGAAGGCAATAATAAATAATTAAGACTGATGACTGGTAAAAGAATACAATAGGTTGGTAAAGCAGATACAAGCAAACTATATTTACCTAATGAATGGCCTGATGGAACTGAAGAAGCCAGAAAAAACCCACAAGCAAAACTATAAAGTCTAAACTATAAGCCTCTCCCTTAAGAATCGTTAAGGCATAAAACTTTCAGCAGAATACTGCAATCCAAGGCCAATGGTTCTTCTGGATATACAAGTGGGAGAAACCGAGGTTAGAGGAAAATAACCTGAGTCCCTCTCTGGGAGCGCTAAAGCCCTCCCAGAAATCAACATCCAGCTCTAACAGCTGATTCAGGAAGATGCTCTTTCTCAGAGCTGGTTGAGAAGAAAGCCACAGATGAATATGTTTCCAGGGCTGGAAAACATTCTTAACACAGGAGGCAGACAGGGATCAATACTATCAGGTAATCCAATGGGAGTATCTCGGCTGCATCTATATATCATGCAAAATGAATTCCACAGGATGAATAAATAAATAAATAAAGTTACACCAAACAATAAGACCAAAAATCTCTCAATTCAGGAAGAAGACTATAAAATCAGTGGAAGACCCTACACATTGGAAGGATACGTATATTTTTGTAGCATAAAATTATACTTAAACATTCCTTTAAGTTAAAAGCTGACATTTGAACTTTTTTTTTATTAAATATACTAAACCATTCCTAACAGGTAGAAAAAATACTCCTAATTTCTATTTTAGTAATTATAATGTAAATGAAATATAACTTAATTTTCTTCTAAGATTTTGTCTGTTGGAAATCTTGATGGCTCTCTTTTAGTTACCACTATTTGCTGTACTGACCATCAAGACTGAATATTTTGAGGACAAGCCCAATAAGCAGGAATTGTTTTTCTTTATATGTATTTTCTTCTGTTTTGTTGAAACTGGATGACAAATTACCCTTATTAAAAAAAAAAAAAAAAAAAAGGCAAAATTTTTAACATATAAGAAAGAAAACAATTGTAATGGCTTTGAAAAGTTTACTGGTATAAGTACAGTTACATTTTATTTCTGAGTAAATAGACATAGAGTTAAGGTTAAAGGCCAATACAGTTTCTTGTACTTTGACAAAGCTGAGTAGCAAAAACTGTATCAAGAAATCTAAATTTGGACTTATTTGTTTTACAGAAACTGAGACATGGGGATATCTCAATTTGTTTTAGAGATATTTGATATCCACCATTTCCATGATAAATGTAACAGCAGCTACATACAGTGGATCTGGCAAACTTGTTCTGTATTTTGAGAAAGAGATGGATTTAGTGTTTCCATTATTTTGACAAAAAAAGGGAGATCTTTGCTAAGTCTTGTCCAGCCTTTCCTTTCAATCATTTGTACAGCTCCTCAAGCACATTGACAAAACAATTGATTTAAAATGGTTCCAACTTCACAGCTACTGCCTGTAATTACACGACTTTCTCACTTAACTCTAAAGCTACTCACACTTATCCAGGTGATATTTGTTCACTTTCAGTAAGGTTTATCTAAGCCTTCATGTCAGCCTAAACTGCTGAAAACTCTGTTTGAGTCCCACTATTTTATGAAGAAGGGCAGTTTTCTCCCTTTTGTTTACCTAAAACTAGAAGGATATCTCTCTAGAATTCACCCTCAGAGCTTGAGATGAGTTTGAGGTCAAATTATTAATACATATGTGGATTTAGGGTGGCATTTGTTCAGTCCACACTAGGAATCATGTAACTACATAAGAGTCAGAACTCGACATACTGATATCTCAGAGATCTACATGGCTAGAGTCAGATTAATATACATTGTGTTATTGGAATACAACGGCTTAACAAGTATTTTGGTGGGCACGATTATAATTATCTCAATAACTGTATTTTTTTTCTAACTGGACTTTTAAATAAAACTGTTCAACACTTTTTTCTAATCAGATCCATCTGAAAATGCACATTGGCAGCAAGGAACTGATTGACAGGAAAATATATTTTAAATTAATTTTTCTAATTAATATTGTCATTCTGAATTTTACCATTACAGTATATGCCATTCTAAGTTTTCAGTCTCCTAGACTGGATTTCTATATTGGTGCTCCTAGTGCCTTTTCATAAGAAGACAGTAGCAGCAACTGGCCCAGTATTATCAATTTTAATTAATATTTCCATCTTATGATACATCACAGCGTTTTTCTTTGGAGAAAGGCAAAAACAGGCATGACAAGTTATTTCTTACATCACATTTTGTAAATATCTACACTATTAGCTTTTGTGCTCTGTAGATGTCATAGAAATCAAAGGTTGGAAAAGACCCCTAAGGTCACTGAGTTTGACTATTAACCCAACAATGCCATGTTCACCACCAAACCATGTGCCCAAGTGCCACATCTAGACATTCTTGGAACACTTCCAAAGATGGTGATTCCACCACTTCCCTGAGAAGCCTCTTCCAATGTTTGACAACCCTGCCTGTGACAGAAGTTTTCCGAATATCCAATCTAAACCTCCCCTGGTGCAACTTGAGGCAGTTTCATGTTGTCCTGTCACTTGTTGCCGGGGAGAAGAGACCAACACCCACCCGGCTACAACCTCCTCTCAGGTAGTTCTAGAGTAGTTCAGTTTAAACACTCACAGCTCCATCATCCACTCCACATGAGACTTGTGCTCCAGACCCTTCGCCAGCTTCACTGCCCTTCTTGGACTCACTTCAGCACCTCCAACACACGTATGCCCATGCCAGAGAGGTTTAGTTCCAGTATTTCCTGTGAGTGATTTGTGCCTCCATGCAGGTAGCTCTTGTTTCTGCTCATCCTCCTCCTGTTTTCCTTTCCAACACTTCTAACTAAGCCCCTTTAGCAGATTTGTAGGTCTGTTGCTTCCCTATCCCAAGTGAAATGAATGACTTTCCCACTGCATTTGGCTGCTGCTATCTGAGCAGCACAAGGGGACTTTCAAGGAAGTTTTTTTGACAGCTACTTCACTTTACTGTTAGTTGCTTGGGATTGAGGTGAATCACTTCTACATAAGATGTCAACAGTATGTAACTATTATGAACATCCTTACCCTTGCTATCTGACCTACTGGGATTACTGCACCTCTCATGAGTACAACCACTCCCAGTCACGACGGGGTAAAGGCAAGAGAAGGGAAATGTTGGGAGTTTCTTTTGCTTTCTGGCTCTCAGCTTAGACTAGCGAATTCACTTCACAGAGGACATTTAATCATCTTATGTTATCCCAGTTTTAAATCATGTACCACTGAGAGCTATTCCAAAGGTACATCATTTCAGTTAGAAGTGTATTGGTGCAGACTGACAGGAAATGTCAGATTTTTCATGTCTTGTTTTTACACTCACATTTTAACCACATTTGTGCATGTATACACACTTCACATTGATACAGTTAAACATTCCTTGATTCAATTTTTCATGTTTCTTAAAATACTACTTTCATGCAAACCATACACATACGTGAATATATTTGAAAGATGCCTCTGATCTCTGTAAGAAAATTGTCTATGCAAATATAGGAGCAAACATCCATTTAATTCTGTGTAAAACAAGGAGCCATACCACATATATAATCTTCAGCCTATATATATTTGAATTTCTACTCAATCCTTCAACTTAGACATTTATATATAAGCAAAAGGTAAATGTACCTTCGAAAGGAAGATGAAGGATTCCATAAAAGGAGGTCTGAATTGTTTACCCAATGAAAAAAACACTAAATTCTTATTAAATGTGAAATCAGTGCAAGCAGTTGTTTTCATCCAACCCAGTGTCTTTCACAGTCTTTGAAGCTGAATTGCAATTCCAAAAGTCATTCAGGTACACTTGCTTTTTCAGAGACTAAAAATTGACTAGATTTGAAGTACCTGCTCGGATAGTTGTACACTGGAAAAAAATTACAACATTGCAGTAAAACTAAAATATCCAAATAAAGTTTACAGAGACAATCACAAGAAAAATCAGGTAGCAAAATGAGGGCTCATTTTAGACAACAAATTTTGGAAGAAAAGGCTTGAAATATATGGCAATACATTTCAAACTTCGATCTGTTACCTGGATCTTTCAGCTGCTGAAATCAGGGCATGAGCAAGGGTTATCAACAAAACTCTGAAAACTCTTGTAAGTTATGACATCTCATTCTGTATCCAAACTAACTCATTGCTATATCCTTTAGCTGAACCAAGTCAAGCCGTAAGGAGACACTCCATCTTCACAGAGTCACAGAATTTTTAGGGTTGGAAAGGACCTTTATAAATCACCCTGTCCAACCCCACTGTCAAGGCAGGGTCACCTAGAGCTATTGACACAGGAATGCCTCCGGGTGGGTTTGGAATGCCCCTAGAGAGGGAGACTCCATGACCTCTCTGTACAGCGTTGTTCCAGTGCTCTGGAAAGAAGTTCTTCCTCATGGAACTTCTGGTGTTTTAGTTCATGGCCATTGCTCTGTGTGTTTCTGCTTGGCACCACTAAAAAGCATCTGGCGCCATCCTCTTGGCACTGACCTTTGAGATATTTCTATGTCTTGGTAGGGGCCCCTCAGTCTTCTTTCCTCTAAACTAAACAGGCCCAGCTCTCACAGTCTCCACTCATAAGGGAGGTGCTCCAGACCTGCCATCATCTTTGTGGCCTCCACTGGACCCTCTCCTGTAGCTCCTTGTCTTTCTTGAGCTGTGAAGACCAGAACTGAATACAACAGTCCAAGTGTGGCCTCACTAGGGCTGAGTACCGGGGAGGATTGCCTCCCTCGATCTGCTGGCCACTCTTCCTGATGCACACCAGGAGAACACTGGCCCTCCTGGCAACAAGGACACAGTGCTGGTCAACTTGTCACCCACCAAGACTTCCCAGTTATAGTTTAACACTGCTGTTCTGGAAGAATGCATGAGCATCAAGGTGGGGTTTCTTTCACCACTTTCACATACCCTGCCTAAATCTTTCTCACCACTTAAACAAAGAAATAAAACCAACCAACCAAAAATCCCAACAGATTTGTTTGAAACCCAATTCTCATGGCTCTAGAGAATGATGCTAAGAGTACGATTCACATTGCAGTGATTTCTTACTCAGAGTATAATTACTTTAATCTCTCACTGGAGATGGCTGTTTATTTTCACGTAACTTGAGAGTTACAATGTGCCACAAGTCATCATTTGCTCTGAGTAATCTGGATTAGGTTAGACACTGGATTAAAAATTCAACAAGGAACTGAATTGGTATTGAAGGGGAACGTGTACTCACCAAATGCCCTTTCTTTTTGTCTCTCACACACAGAGGGAACTGTCTGTTGCTACAATCAGTACACGTAGAAGCACAGAGCCTTGAGAGGTGGTGATGGAGAATACGCAGGTGTTGGGACAGTCAAAAAAAAAGAAAAAGAAAGATAAAGACATTAAACAGAAAGGCAGGATCAGAAGCAGGAAAAAAAAAGAGGAGTGAGCAGGGAGAGCTGAAGCAGAGAAATCTGAGCAACAAGGGTGGGTCTCATAGAAATAAAAGAAAACAAAATGTTTCAGAAATATTTGAATAAGAGTAAGAAATCATAGAAATAAAAGAAAACAAAATGTTTCAAAAATATTTGAATAAGAGTAAGAAAAGGCAAGACTAGAAACTATTGACAACAATTACTCTTTAAAGTTAGGTCAAAACCCTAAGGAAGTGGATAATGATAGTTTTGTCATGGTCATGGATTGTAATATATTTTATTTCTTCCTTCCTATAGGTTGGGAAGAGGTGAAGGGGAGAGGGTGTTTTGAGAAACCTGACTCACTGAAGACAGAGAGACTTATATTTTTATATAGGTGAAGAATAATATCCCCAACATCATTTTTTAAGACTACTTCATTTTTAAATGTTAGTTTTACTACTTTTATTTGATGTAGACACAAATTTAATATCAAATCTTCAAGGGATGATTCTTCTCTTGAGAATGCTACCACAGCATGATTTATAGTGAACATTATTGCTATTACTAAGTTTGGATACAAAGTTCAGAAAAATTAGAACACAACATTATTGTTTTATTTAGAAAATATTAGTAACCAAAGGGAATTCCAAATGGTTAGATATTTAAGAATCCTTAAGAGATGCTCTTTCCTAGGATTTCCAGTTTGATTTACTCATCAGTCTTGCTTACCTGATTAACTGGCTCATGAAATAAAGGAGGAGATTAAATTAAAAAATTAAAAATAAATCAGAGAATTTACTGGAGAATTACTTAAACTTGAAGTGGATGTAGGGAGTCAAGGTTACTTGGCAATTTTTTCAAAACTATTGAACATATTTCTTATCTCAGTTTCACTTTCTGTATAACGATATCTTCCTGAGTAAACATGCCTTTCCTTCTACATTTTCCTATTATTATATCATTCTTGACCTTTTCTGTTTCTCCTCACTCAAATTTTGAAAGGGTTTTTGGTAGTTTTCAACTGTATCATTTTGGCAGGCCATTTTTCTATAAGGGATCAAATCAATATTTCCCAGTATTTGCCTTTCAGCTCCTTCAAGAAACTGTCATCTTGCAGTGCTGCAAAAAACTTTTGACTCTTAATTATCTCTTGTATCTATTATTAATCAAGATAGATAATCAGACATGAATATACATATGTGTGGAACTGGAAGAGCTTCTCAGCTGGAAAAGCTTGTGAAAAAAGACAGTATCTATCAATACCTGCCCTCTTGGACTAATCAATAAGCTGTCAGAAATACAATACTTATGTCATTTTTACATAAAATGCACCAAATACATTTGACCTATTAGGAAAAGTGACAACAAAAATGTTCATGAGCACTAAATTTTGTAATTCTTTCTTCATTGAGTAAGCAGTGGGCTATTTTTGTCATTTTATAAATGACATTGAAATGGGAAGCCTGTTATTTTGCTACTAGATTTTTCTGCTTTGATTAGAAAACAGCAGCTCATTAGCTCCTCTCCCTGTATATGTCCCCATCACCACTCTGAAGAACGCCAGCACTTGAAATAGGACATTTTTATTTTTTTCTCCCGAACTCAAGTGCATTTTGCCTTTGGACTTTACACAAAATTAATTATAATTTTCTCTTCTAATCTCTAGTACATCATTAGGACTCTGAGACTGGGAATCTGTTTTCTCTAACAAATGGCTAAATGCCAAACACCAGTGGCATTTTAAAATGGAACTGAGTAAATGCAGCAAAACACATTCTCCTTCTCTGGCATTTACCTTCTGTTTTAACTTGTGTTTCTGAGAATGTCCTCTAGAATGACTTTAGTTGCATTAACTTTTTCTCTGATTAAAAAAGTAGGAAGTATCTTAATAAAAGCAGAGCCTTCATGAGGGGGCATATGGAAAAACCCAACAAGAGTATACACGGACATGGAGACACTCATGCAAGTGTTTTGGTTAGCCAGTGATCACTTAGAATTTCCATCCCCAGGCTACCTTAACTGACACATCTGTTTTTTCCCCTTTCACAAATAATCAAACAGAAATGAGCTCCAGAAAGTCCCCTTGAGGTAGCTCAATATTGCAGAAGGTATCAGAACAAAGCTGAGGGCTCTTTACAGGGCTCTGCCTATAGATACCTCACTTTCCATGAAGGGAGCCACCACCTCAACACTTCTCCTCTGTGAAAAGCTGCTACACTAAAGCAAAATGCTGTGATCCCCTAACTATTCCTTAAATCTTTTCGCTCTCTCCTTTTCGGTGCTGGGGACCGAAGCAGGGAGGAAAACAAGGATTGTATAAAGAGGCATTTAGCACATGGGCCACAGTCTTGTTCGGGTTTACAACCAAGAATCTCTGCACACTGAAGGAGAGGGAGATAATGGAAGGTTCCAGAACGCTGCAACATTTTTTTTTACACCAGAGAGTATATTGATACTCTTTTTTGCAGTTGCATCATATTAAAAGGAGTGTAGAAGCTCCACAGCATTTAGAAAAAGTCTTCCTCAAATGGTAAAATAGTAGCACATCTTAGCCAAGAACAGGGACCTAACAGCTGACACAGCTAGTAGATTTGGATGAACATCTAATGCCTATTGATTAGACAAACAGATAAGTGTGGATTGTGCATGACACTCAAAAAGCAATCGGGTTTAGAAGGGCCAAAGTAGTCTTTTAAGCAAATAATTACTTATAAAAGGAATAAGCTTTTTTTCATCACCATATTCCTCCTGAAAGAACATATAATCTGGCCAGATATTGATTTCTTACCAATGCCAAGGGATAAAGTCTTTAACACTTTTATGGAATTTCTGTGCAGCATCTGTTGACCTTCTCTGTTCTTTACTCTGGTTAATAGAATTAAACCACCTTATATTTCAAATAAACTGCAGGAATAAGGAAAGGTCAAAGGGGGGTTGGCTAGTAAGTTGTAAGGGTTTTATGGGGTTTTTTTCAGGACTTTTAGTAACTGTGAGTTTAGTTATTTTACCCAAGAAATCAAAACCATTATATTCAGAAGAAAGTATCTGGAGTGTTGAGCATAGGAAAGAAAGAAAGCATGAAGAACAAGTAAACAAGGTCTGAGGTAGTCACATAAATAGCAACTTGTCAATGACAATTAAAACCTAATTATTCCTGATAGCAGTACTGCTCCTTCTCAAGGGTATAAAGAGCACTTAGTTTGCATTCTGAACATGAGTTCAAATATAACTTCATGTATTCTGTAGGAATTAAGAAGGTATAGATTGTTCAGAGCACTGATGAAAAATGTGAACAGAGGATAAAAATAATAAAAAGACAAAAATTAAACAAAAAGTAGCCCAAGCACCACATTAAATTACACACTGTGAAATCCTCTTCAAGTTAGCAGCAGTATAAGCCAAAGGAAAATACATTACCATACTTACATACACACATACTTCATTCAAATTTTCAGAAATTAAGACATTCAAAGAGTGCACAAATACTCAATACACCATATATAAAGGTTTCCATTCAGAAATTTCCAACCAAGTAGGAAGAAAAAGAGTTTATCAAAGTTATTGTAGTAAACTAGAAAGCAGTTCTGAACAAAACCTTCTCCTCTTAGATCACATTGATAAATGTTCTCATTAACCTTAATCTCAACAAGGTTAATTTAAATGATACCCAACAGCACTAAGATCTGCCTTATTAAAAGGACAGTGATAAACTGAAATGTTGCGGTATTCATTAGAAAACAAAGCTTGTTTTGTTTGGTTGGTTTCAACTGGGAAAAGCTGATTTATATTATTATTGTTTTAATGCTCAAACAATTGCATTAAATTAAATTAAAACTTCTAGGTACTATTACCCTTTCATTGTCACCTTATTCCTTTATTATCTCCAACATACTGAAATTCCTCATTGATCTGTTGCTCCTGACCACTGTCAGACATACAATATACATCCTACTTTACATTTGTAAACAGCATGTTTGAAATAAAAAGATACGAAGAGCAGAAAGAAAAGAAACATGCAATATTTAATTGTTAGTTACTTTACACTATGACCTCATCAAATTCCACTCCAGGTTATAGGACTATATAAAATACATGTCAAAGTTTCTATTGTCCATGTGCCATTTAAGAAACACCTATGTTTTATTCTTTAATTATTACAACACATTATATTGAGATCACTGGTACAGAGGAGATAGATTCACTTAATGCTTCAATAAACTGATAGGATCCATATCCACAGGTCATGAAGGCCTGTGTGTTTCAGACACGAAAGAAGAAGCTCTTAAAATTCTTATTGATCAAAAAATGTAGATTAAAAGCTAAATCACAACCTTTAAACCTCTCCAGAGCTTTTACTAGCAAATTGTCAAGGCTCACAGAAACTGCATCTTGACATACATACAAGAATCCCATTTTCAGGAATTTATCTTGGAAACCAAGCTCCCTCCAAGGAAGCACAGAGGGGCTGTTCTTCCATGTATGAGTCTTCAGATGCATAAGCCAATAGGAATTTTCAGCAAACAACATCTACTCTGTTTTCAAAGGAGAAGGATGCTCCTCCACCTAGCAAAACAAAACAAAAAAAACAAACAAACAATCTTTACCTCTCAAAAATGGGTTCAGAAGACAGCTCCTTCCATGATTATGATTTTCGTTTTTTAATCTGTGTTATTGTGCTGGTTTGGGTGGGGTAGTTAATATTCTTCACAGTGGCTGGTATGGGGCTGTGTTTGTGCTGAAAACAGTGTTGATAATATGAGGATGTTTTAATCCCTGTTGAGCAGGACTTCCACAGAGCCAAGGCCTTTTCTGCTCGTCACACCATCCTGACAGCAAGTGGGCAAGAAGTTGGGAGGGGACACAACCAGGACAGCTGATCCCTGAAAACAGAAGCCCTGTCTTCCTGGCAGTGGCTGAACATCTGCCTCTCCACGGGAAGTGCTGGATGAAAGCTTTGTTTTGGTGTGTCTTCATGAATGTCTTTTGCTTTACCTGTAAAACTTTCTTTACAGCAATCTATGAGTTTTCTTACTTTTACCTTTCTGATTTCCAAATCCCACTGAGATGGAGCGAGTGAGCGTCTCTGTGGGGCTGAGTTGCTGATTGGGCTTAAATCACAGCAGTTGTCATTCTTCTCAATGATTTTCAGATCCCCTTGTAGGTCCTAGTGTTTCCTTGCCTGAAATATATTCAGCTGTAGGCACTTGCTATTAGCAGAGAAGTGTGTTATGTATTTCTCTCGCTATTCTAGGAAGTATGCTGCCCTAGAGTTTTTCTAAGTATCTGAAAAGATACCAGACAGACTCCAAGTCTTCCAGTTAAAGAATTAAGATCACTGCAAGCAAAACAGAGTGCTTGTGTTACTATCATATGTCACAATTCACAATCATAATAAACGCATCAGTCCTAAATAAATGGTGATTGCTTGTAGTGAGTGTTCTAGAATCAGTTTTTCCTATCTTTACTTGATGTGGCAAAAATTTCCAACTATCTGTTCGTGCTCCTCGTTTATAATTTGTTTTGGTTGAAGAACCATAGCTATGACTTATTCAGATTGTATGTATTTTCCTGAAAAGTAAAAGTCTTTGGCAGTAGAATGGAACTGGCTGACAGGTATTCATTGTTAATTTTCCTTATATTCTCCCTCCCATTCGAGACAACCTTTATTAGGCTTCAAATACTAATACTATTTTAGAAATGGAACTTACTGATTTAAGAGGCCAGAGTTTAAGCCCTATTGAGACAGACAATACCAGATCACAGCTTCAGATAGGGATTTTGAAGCTATTCTCAAGTGCAATTTTACAGACAGCTGAAGGTTCACAAACCATCAGGAAATACCCTTCAGATCTCTCAAAATGTAGTATGGTAGTAACTGGGCTTGGGTCAGCAGGTTGAGGATGCCGTTTAATCCTGTCAATTATGGTCTCTTTTGAGAGTGGACACTTGTGACAGTGAAAGTTTTGATCGTCTCTGAATACTCCTTTACATGAAAGAACAGAAGAGACTGTGGCTTTCCAACCCAGACCCATTTTTATCTTTAGTTGGACAACAACCATTTACTTGAAAGCAAATTTTGACAAAAATTGGATGTGAGACTAAGGAAAAAGACAAAATGAGCAAGAAGCGTGTAGGTTCTCAGACACGGCAATATGGCATTTCCCTTTAAGATTCCAGATGTTTAAATGCCTGGGGAAAAAAACGCTCCTTACTTCAGCCTACTGCACATACCAAGTGTTAAGCATTTTGCTGCTTTGTTATACATAGGCACAGCAGGCTTCTCCATCTCTAACAGTTAAATTCTTTTTTTCCTTAAAGAAGCAATCCTAAATCCCAAACTTCCTTATATTGCCTGCTTCAAAAAATCCAGCAGCTTCCTAGAAGGAAAATCTCAAGATTACATAAAAATCAACATTTCACTGCATAAAATCTATTCTGTCCTTCACAAGCCAGTGCTGGCAGCCTGGATAGAAAGGAACCTCATCTTATATTCTCATCTGGATTTTTTCGGTTCTGGTTTTTTTTTTCTGATTTTCTTCAAATTAGAGAAATTCCGTTGTTATAAAATGTAGCATCATAGGTCCTTATACAGAGTTCTATTGCATTCTGTGTAGAACTACAGGAAAGGAAACAGGTTTTTCAAGCAGGAAAAGATAAAGGTGAACTGAGGAGTAATATAACCATCAGTATAATAATAGAAGGGATAATATAATCAGCAGCAAAGTAAGAGATTCCTTTAAATTTTTCATTTCATGAAATTATTCTCTCTGATCTCATAAAAATAAATGGAAAATATATTTTCCATTTGCCATTGACAAAGAGATCAAATTGGCTTACTTTCTACATTAATGACTTAATGCTGGCACTACTGTCTAGGTTATTATTAAAGTCTGTACTAGATTCCTATTTTGTTATGTATTCTATCAATATAGTGTACACAAACATCTCATCTAGCAAGTACATGACTAATTAGGCAGAAATACATGCATTCAATGTATTATGTAATTAGCTGTGCAAGTCTCTAGTTATGATCAATAAGCAATCTGAGTAATCATTCATCTGTGCATTGAAATACAGTAAGTATAGAGATGATTTCAAACCCCTTTTTTACATATATACTACTGCGAGAAGAGAGAAAGATCCTTCCTTTCAATAATACCTTCAGTCTTCCACTACTTAATATGCTTATTAAAAAACACAATGATTGACAATATAATGATGACTAGAAAGAAGCCAAGGTCAAAAATCTATAGATCTTCCTTCCTCATTCCCCTCTTCCCATCCTTCCTGTTGTGTAATGAATTATTATTTATTTTCACTCTTGAAATACAGAAGTAAAAGCATCCACAAAACACAAGTCTGCATTCCTTTTGTATAGGAGGCTTTGTCTCAGGAAAGAGAAAGAAAATGAAAAGTTGGTACAAGTTCACTTGTTATAGATTCTAAAAATATATTCATAAAATGAAGAAAAAGCTTTGAAAAATTCAAACTAAAATATTTTTTTCTCCAGATAACAAAAATCAAAACTAGGAGAACATGAGAGTTCCTTAGGAGTCCTTGGTCTTTAGGATTATGAAGTTGGCATAATCATATTCAGTGAAAACAAATTTATATTTAGACTAGATTTTGAGCCCCAAAAGAAATATATAATCAATGGCATACTAAAACCATCTGAAACAAGATAAGCACATCACTATCTGATCACCAATGTCAACATCATTTGTGAAAATTCAAATTATATGCAGTAAATGATCTAGGTCAGTCCATTCTTCGGATAATATCTTTGAAAAAATCAAGTTGACGAAGTCCTGGATGGTCTTAAAGTCAACAAACAAAGCATCCCTCTCACAATGATGTATTCTGAGACTTATCGATTAACTCTCTTACTGAGAACACTTGTGGCTGATTTTTCAGCAAGGATAAATAAATTATGCATGTAGATCACTGAGCATGTGTAAGAGCTACACACACTAAGAGGTGCTTAGGTTGTCAAGAAGAAAAAGTATCTGTACATTTTACATTTTATAGCCATAATACAGAAGAGGTTTATTAAGAGTAACAAATTAATGGCCTGACAGTGCAGAATTGTTCCCTTGAGTATTGTATGTTTTGAACATGTTACACAACCCTGTTACAAAAGTGTTAAGTGACAGGAGCATCATCATTTTCCCTTGGGAGGTCATTCCTCATACTTATTTGACAGGAATTGCTTTTGTCCCTCAAATTAATCCTATTTTTTCTCCTTTTATTAAGTACACTCAGTTTTTAAATATTTAAGTCTTGAAAAGAACATCCCTCTATGATTTTACACTCTTTCAAGAGTTGCAAGCTCTTTCTCTATGTCTCCTTTATTGCTGTTTTGTCCTATTGTGCAAATTTAATCCCAGATGTCTTTGTGAGTGTCAAGTCAGGGGCTTCATTCTTGGTGGGATATCACTGTGATCTGGATGATTCATATATCAAAAGTTATTTTACATTTGTATTCTTTCAGAGGTCAGAGAGAGGGGAAAAGAATTAAAAAAAAAATAAACACAAAAACCCAAACAAAAACAACAAACAAACAAACAAAACCTACCTTTGGTTATAGCTCTTCACAGCTTTTTTGTTGCTGTTAGTTTTGTTGCTCTTTCTCTAAGAGAATGAGGAAGGATGTTTGTTTTCAATTGAGTAAATAAATCCAGTATTTTTCTGTAATGTTTTTATCACCTATAATTACTTCCCTAGCTCTGCAACAGAACCAAAAGGCTTCTTGCTTTGGATATACTTATCAATGTTCCTCTTAATATTAGCTAATTGCTCCTCAAGTTTTCAGTTATTTTCCAATTTCCTTTTTTCATTTGAACTCCTACTGTTTATATGCCTTCTATTGCACTGCTTACTAAGCTTTTGAGACACTTTGCTCTGTATTTCTTTATATATTGTCACTTAACTAGAGGATTTTTGCCTTTCTTGCACCTGCCTCATCCATGTACAGATACTGCAGATGATATAAAAACCCCTACAAAATAAAACAACCCAAACCAACCAAACTCTACTTTGTGTGGGAAAATTTAATGTTCAGTAAAATGGATTTGAATTTATAGTGCAATATTTCTCACTGATACTTGGTTCCCTAAAACAGAACAGAGCAGGACACAACACAGAATTTGTTAGACATATTTTTGAGTAAATTTGTTCATAATTTAAGACCACCCAGGCTTAGCAGTCATGTGCCTATGAATGATATAAATTTTCTTTCAATGTTACAAATATTAGTTCATGTCTAGTAGTGTGAATCCAGACAGAGGTCATGTTGGTGTATCAGACTTTCAGGGCTTGCAAATCTGAAGCCTATAAAAGGTCTATCTGAATCTGTCAGTGGAGTTGGGTTAATGGGTCTTCACAAGGAAACCTACAGCTATGTGGCCTTGTACTATAATTTGAAGGGACCAGTAAAGTAATTTTACCCCATTCTGTGTCACATACGAACTTCCTGGAACAGGCAACCCTTACCAGCTTACAATGTGAAAAAATGATTTATAGCCACCATAGGAACCCATGCCTTTGTGTAATAATATACGCATAGGGGAATATAACCTCTGCTTGTGTGCAGCAAGCAGTAATTCAAAGTACCAGCAAACTACCTGTCTAAATATGTGCTGATGTGAAAGCAGGAATTTGATAGATACAGTCTCCTTGCAACCCATACATTGCTTTCTGCTGCCCTCCTAGCAACCAGTGGCACTGGAATACCCCTGACTCCCATGGTCAGCCCTTCTCTGTGAAAATTGCAGGGCACGGATTTCCATCTGTTTTAAAGGCAAAAGCAGAGAGCTACAAACTCAAGGGACACTACTGCTTTTTTAGGCATTTCAGGGCACTTGTTATCTCTGGCTTGGGTTTGAATGAGGTCATATTTCCAAACTTAGCAGCAGGCAGGGTGATTATTTTTCTTGCCACTTAATTGTCCTACAGCAAGGTTGATAGATACAGACTCCTTAAACAGACAGGAGTACAGACTACTCTGAATAAGGCACCTTATTCTATCGAGTCCTGCTGTACTAATATTGTTCTTGGCTGCACTAATGAAAACTGGACAATTCCTACCCACTTCCATTAACTCACATTCCACAGTGTTCAGGTTCAATGTTGTCCAGCTATTCTGGTCTCTAAGTACAGAAGACTTTGACTTTCAGACTCTTTAAAGTCTTGTCACTACAGGGAAAAAAAAAAAAAAAGAAAAAAAATTCAAGTAGCCAGCAGTTTCCAGTAACTTTAAAGAAAAAAAACTTCAGGTAAAGTTTTAACTCAAATCTTACTAAAAAAGTATTTTTAATAAACTTTACCTTTTATTTCTAGTAACTTTATCTTAACTGTCTGATATTGCACCCAGACATCCTAATGATGGACACATTTTCTATCACTCACAAAGCTTCCTTTAACTCCACTTCCTCTTTCACCTGATGATCTTTACAATACCAGTCTGAATCTCTTCCTACCATACACAAAAAAAAAGGCCAGGTAACATTAATATATGTGGAAATTTACAATTTTCATTTTTAAATAGCAGAATAAAGCTGTATACAGGGCACATTAAAAGACTAAGCATGAGAAGGGTAGTATTGCCACTGCTAATGATATTATTACTAAAATAGTGTCCCACATTTGGATCTGCCTTGTAGAAAGAACATTAATAAGCTGCTGTATGCTTCTCAGAGACTTGCAAGAACAATTGGTAGTACTGAAAACAGTACCAAAATATTGATGAAATAAATACTTATAAAAATTTGATTTTTCACAGCTTGAAGTACTAAAAAAAAAAAAAAAAAAGCTAATTTTAGTTTTTAATATTTTTCTGTAATCAGTCATAGTACAGATATAATGGAAATAAGTAAAATAATACTTTTTTTACAGTAAATATAAGAACATCAGGCCCTTCTGTTCTTAAAAAACAAAACAAACAGAATGACCATAATATTGACATAATATTTATATCAGGTGTTTATATCATGAAGGACCTAACACATAGTGTACATTTTCCCTCGTTCAGATACAATGTTTATAATCAATCTCCTGCTACACAGATTTTCTTGCTACAGAAGGAGCTGGAGGAAATGCCCCTTAACAAGTAAAACATTTATTCTTAACATAACTCACAGATTCACAGAATGGCTGAGTTTGGAAGATACCACTGGAGGGCATCTTATCCAACCCCTCTGCTCAAAGAGGATCACTTGGAGCTGGTTTCTCAGGACTGTGTCCACATGGCTTCTGATTATCTCCAAGAAAGGAGACTCCAGACTCTCTGGGCAACCTATGCCAGGGCTTGGTCACCCTCACAGTGAAAAAGTCTTGCTCTGACACTGGTTGCAAACCATATTTTTTATAGAACTCCAGTTTACCAATGCTTTCAGAAGACTGCAGATTTTCAATCTACAGAGGTTTCACATTCATCTGGAGTTCCTTTGAGTAAGCCAAAAAAATTAGAAAGCTATAGCTTTGAGTAGTTAGAAGTAATTAGTATTTTATCTTAAGATAAAGTAATTAGTAATTAGTATTTTATCTTAAGAGGTTTTAGTTTTATTTCAAACTGCTAATAACAGTTATGAGTTGCTAATTTAAAGAGGTTCAACCTTAAAAATTTCGTAAATTTTTGTGAAAGGCCTTCACTACTCACTACAATAAAAAAACAAGGCTGCAAAGAAGATATGAACAACAGCAAGGATTTCAAGCTACCAAGACACTATCAGCTATTCATTGTTTCCTTTTAAATGACAGGCAATTGTTAGTTAACTAGTTTTTTCAAAGCAGCATAAATCACACCAATATAAGTTCCATCAGTTTTGAGCTGGAAGAGCTCACTTTTCTCATAAATTTCAAACACTTACTGCATTTGTTCCATGTTTCCAGTCATAGCCAAACATTAATACAGAGACCTGCACTTTTTTCATCCATAACTAAAAAATAAGTAAATCACCCACAAACATAAGAGAACACAAAAGCTGTTCTGTTCTTATTGACAGGCTTGAAAACTGTTCTGTGTGTAAAGTCTGATCCAAACTTTTGAGTTTCAATCAGTTAGCATGTAAGATGTCATGCCTATTATCATTAGTTAAGTTTGTTGTTCGGGCTTTTTTTAAAGAAATGCTCAGCAGAATATCATATGTATGATCCCAAAGCTTTCCTTAAAATAAATAAATAAATAAGTATATAAAAGGCAGAGCACAAATATCTCCCATCAAAATTGATATGATGGTGGGATTTATTATCATCCCACAGCAAGAAAGTAGGAACTGTAAATGTTTATAAGCCTACGCTCGCTGGAACTCTTCCACCAAGAGTGGGTGTCAGCTGTGTGGAAAGATACAAATTGAGAAGGTTCCGTTCTGCCCTTGATGTGTGCACAGACTTTAACTTCAATTAGTGTCATTAATCAAGAGGAGAATCAGCTCCCAGGCCTACTGTAATTTGATGTTGGTGTCTCATCAGGTACTGTGTGCACTGCGAAAAGACACACCCCGGCGCTGACAGTGACGTATCGCCGGGCTGTTCGTTCAGTCAGATGCCATATGCTTAAACGGAGAGATAGGTGACAGCCACAACAGGACATCAATTATTGTCATCCAGCCACGTACCAAAACACACACAGGCTCATCCCAGCTTCCCTGTCATACCACTACAAGAACTCATTAAGTGTTCTGTATTTAAAGCCCTCGCATTTCTCTAGAAACCGCCATTAATCCAATTGTAGTTGACACAATGGGTCAGGTCAGGCAAGGATGGAGCCTGCAAGGTTAAGGCTGATGCCACCACAATCAGCACTCTGGAAGCCACTCCTCTGAAAACTGCTTCTGCAATTTGCCCCATTTGAATTTCAATGGAGTTTTAAAGATATACCTTGACTTTCTAACTCCATCTATAAATAAACGTGACAAGAAGATATCTGAAAATTGGTTTAGTGTCTTGCATGAGGGTAAGTTTTAAATCTGTGTGAAAACTTCAGTTGTGACTGGTCAGGAATTCAGAACCCAGCTCATGCAGAACACCAATCACATCCCACACTCACTGAGGCAGCAACATGGTCAGTAGGACCCAAAGCTCCATTTTTGCCCCCATGACTGATAGTGACAGGTTAAAAATATGCAAACTCTGCTCCCGAAGTCTGTTTCTCATACAAGAAGATCACTGTTTTAAGACTTTTAACCTGAGTACTTGATTATTATTTGCCTTTCTGGAATATATTTTTATCATTATAAAAGGGTCTGAACTAGAAAGACAATTACACCACACCTCTATTCCCTTTGCTCACTGACACAATTTCTCAGACTTAAATCAGAGCAAGCATGGGAACTGGAAGTGGCATAGATGCAAATACCCCCAACATGGGATCCATAAAAAAAATAAAATTAAACATTTTCTTAACTAAAATATCTACTATACATTGTAAAAATGAGCCTGAGTAAATCACACAACAGAAAATATTTATAAATTTTCTGTATTGCAACAGGACAATCTACTTGGTTTCCCCAACATTTTTGATGATTTTTGAGTTTCTGATTTCATCATTAACATTATTTCCACAATAAAACACATATATTGTAGCATTAATCACAGACAATCATCTCAAAAACTTCAATGCTCCTGTTTTGGTTCTGTAGCTAAAAAGCTGTTGAAAACATGATTTTTTGTAACTTATAATGGAAAAATATTAGGGGTTTTTTCCTGCTGTAGTCTAAACTTTCTTTCTCTAACTTATAAAATGGGACCAGTTTTTAAAAAATTAAATTTAATAAGTTTTGGGGAATTTTTAAAGTTTGTACATTTGCACTTCAAAACTTGTGTTGACTGTTTTTAATACTCCAGATTTAAGAAACCTATGTTCATCAGTATGAAAATGTATATTCCACATTAGATAAAAGTGCAACTTTGCATAGGATTTATATTCTTATATAAGGATTTCTTCATTTTCTAACATACTGAGTAAAATACTTAATTTAAAAGGAAACATTAATGAACTTGTGCAATAAATAAACATAATTTAAAATCCTGCTTTCAAAAAGCGTTTACAGATACTTATGTATTGATTCTATAAGGAGAATGCCTAGCTTTAAGAAGTTCTATCTAGTACTTATTTGAACTTTTGGAAATTATTTAGAATTACCATATACAAACAAGACATGCAGAGAAGTTACTGGATACCAGTGGCACTGGCAATTGCTGCCTCCATGGTGTGTGAAGTCATCTTTGCATTCCAACTGGGGATCAAATTACGGATTTTTTTTTTTTTTTTAACACCCCATCAGTCCTGGTATTAAAAGACAACTTGGATTTCACTTTTATGTACTTGATGGTAGGTTTGCTCTTTTTTTGTGTGTATGTGTGTACGTGATTTTGTCGTTAACTTTTACATTTTTTAAGGAGGCCTGAAGTAAGCTTGGTAGTTTGAAAAGATGCTTTTACAGAAGAGTTTTAACAGGCTATGTTCATTTCCTTTTTATTTCACTGCACACATTGAAATGCAGTAAGATTGAAGTGAAGAGGACACATCTACAACTGTCCTTGCTCTATGTGGAAATTCATTCTCCCATTTCAGCCTCTCCCTAAGAAGTCACTGTCTTGAGCACAATGTCTTCATCCTTTTGACATAAAGTTCTAGGATACCTGAAACATATAACTTCGGATTAGTTCCTATCTCAAAAATATTTGTAGATAACTGAAATTGCCACCTGAGAAAGCCAGACAGAAATGGCATTTACAGCTCTGGTTTTGTAAGGTCTTTGTGTCTCAGTAAAGTGCATTATTAGAGAATGAAGATAAGAAAGTCATGCAAAATTCATGATCCAACACAGCATAGGGATTCTTAAAAGACTGAAATCTTAGAAAAGACAGAAGGAAAACCTACACATCAAATAGTTGCATATGAAATTCAAGAGGTATTCCTCGAAAATATCTATGATGTGATATATTACCATCACTTCTGACCACAGACTCTGCCTGCTCTCCTGTTGCTGCCTTGCAGATCTCTCACCCCTTCCACATGGTTACTCTGAGAATCCCAACCGGGTTTCACTGACTCCTATCAGGGGAAAATTATGTTTGCTTCCTTTATCTCACCAAACAGAGGTAAGGTGCTGAGGCTCAGTAAGCAGCCTATGCAAAGAACCACTAGAATTCAGTTATAAAAGGTCAGCAATGATTTTGAAAAGCAAACATCGAGGATTACTTTCTGACTGGTATTTTTAAGTGTCAGGCAGACACTGCATACAGCACAAAAGGTAGCTCTAAAACAAGCTTATCCTATTTACATGAAAAAATAAAAGCACTCAATAGTTTAAATACAGCAAACGGTGTCAGACAAGATCCTGATGGATGGCTCCTAGTGGGGAAGGGGAGATGACCATCTTGCAGAGTCTTAGTGCCATTCAGCTTACATGCAGTAATTCCTGACTAATTCCCACTAGCTTCCATATGTACTACGTGGAAACACTTTGAAATACAGTGTAAATATACAAAAACATATAAAACCTTATCCGGATGTGTCTATTTGGCAAGACCACTAACTCATCCTACTTTCAGGTACCTTTTTGCTAGTTTTGTATCAAAGTTTTTGTACCAACAGCTGCTTCATTCCACTTCATGTTCGTGAGTGGTAAGCTCACGTTCATAGGCTTGTGTCAGCCTGAGCTGATGTGTTAACAGCTGGAAAGTAGCAGCCTACAGACTGCACAACTTACAAATTGAGTTTGTTGACCTATTTCTGTGCTTGAACATCTATACTTTCAGATGGCTACTGAAAAAAAAAAAAAAAGAAAAGCTGGATTCTACATGTGGAGATGCACATTTCAAATCCTGAGGTAGTACTGGGCAGTGAGATGGTACATTAGCAAGAAGTTCTTTGTAGAACAGATTTTTTTTTAACAGATTTTAAGTGTCAATTATCAAACAGGAAAATTTTGTAGGAGTCCACATGTTAAATGATTAGAGTGTATACCACTAATTAGTCTAATGGCACCCAGTGTTAAATATTTATAACCATTAAGAAGGCTAAACCATCAACAGCAATATGATTGCAACTCACAGAATTCAGAGTCTAGAGATTAAGAACATTTTCAGTCAAAATTAGGTACTCTAGGGATGTGGATAAAAAATAAAGTAGGAAAGGGGAGTAAAAATTGATGATTAGGAAGGCCTAAAGAGTAATTTAACTTTGTATTCTGATATTACCCATAAGAAGGTGAAATCGGCAAGTAATCTCTAAAAGCAGTTAAAAGTTTAGGCACTTTGTAAAGAAGAAAAAAAAAGGCAAGTAAAGGCTTCATACTGAATAGTACTTTATCATCATGTAAGTTCGCCTTTGTTTGAAAAAAACACAAATATTTAGGCTAAGATTTATGTTTAGATCCCATTGTGATTTCAGAGGCAAGGAGGTAAAAAAGGGCATAGGTCATCTCAAACATGTGAAAGTGAAGAAATGGATTGGTTTAATTGTAAGTATTATATATCAATTTCATTCAATAGCAAACACATTCAACTGTTTTAAGATTGATTAACCAGATACTGCTGGTATAAACACCTTTCAGATATTCGATTGCATCTTCATTCACTGAAGATAGTTTGCAAGGCTAATCTTCCTAAGAACACAAGTCTTTGCTGATGCATTTTGATAGGTTAATTCTAGTAAATAAAAATATCCATGATACAACACCTATGCATGCAAACAAATCCCCGTGGCACCTCGGTATTTGAGAGGGGACCACAGAGACTTCTCACAAGCTGCGTTTCATCTTGTGCCCATTGCGTGCCACTGGGTAACGCTAAAAAGAGCCTGTATCCATCTTTACAGTCTTGCCAGACCTATCAAAATTAGTCTTTAATTGGCCTCAGTGGATTGAGATTCATACCAAAAGAGAAAATACCCTCTATCTTTCTATATGACATGACACACACTAACTACTGTCTTCAACAAATAACATCACAACAAGTTTTAATATTTCTCAAAACCAGTAGCAAAGTCACAGAAAAAAAAATGCTTAATGGTAATCCTTCTACAGCTTTAAAAAATTGTATTCTGAAATGTAATTTATATTCATCACATTTTTAGTGTTTGTATTGCTATGTGCCCAATTCCCTATTTGTATGAAGAAACTCTAAGCAAGTACTTGGAATGACTATTTTTTAATATCTGTGCTTCACTTAGCATTTTGATCTACTTAATCAGAACTGACATATTAAAAAAAAAATCAGTCATCTAACTTTTTTGTAAGAATTATGCTCTTACAAAACAAAGATATTTTGCTTTAGTTTTCCTGCAATATTTGTCAGAAAAGCTTAGTTTCCCTTCTAAAATTCTCCATGGTCAGTGGCATTGCAAATAAGCTCATTAATGCATTTTGCATTCTCAAGTATTACATTTGTTCAACAGATTTAAAAATATGTAACTCCACATGCTCATTATCTTTTTCAGTTTGGTTAGGAGGCTGTCAACCTTGTCAATTATATTACTTCAGAGATTTCCTCTTTATTTCTTCCTCCCATGTTTTCTAAGCTTTCTGATCATGTTCCACAAAAAATTTCTCTATACCCACACTTTGTCTTCAAATAGCCTTTTTTGAAAGAATCTCACCTTTAATTTTTCATCAGACTTGGCAGTGCACAGGTAGTATTATCTTTATTATTCCAGTGTTGCTTTCCATCTTTTATGGATTCAGTTTTCACTATGTATTATATTCTGCAGACCTATTGTCCTCTTCACCTCCTTAGTTCATCCCTCTGTTCTACCTTTTTTACCTGTAAGCCCCTTTTCCATACTGTGACCTTTCCCAGTCCTTTGAAATCTTCTCAGTTTGTGCCTGTCCTTCAAGTCACACTGCTACCCTTCAAAACAATTTTTTTGACTGCAGCCTGGACCTCTTTTTGAAGATTTTATCCTAAACTGCTTTTCAGACATATTGTAATTGGAGACAACCCAGAAAAAAAAAAAAAATCAACTGTCTTTTAATCTGAGAACCTAGCAAACCAGGGAAGCGATCCCATGCTGCTCAGGCCTCTGATTACTGCCAAAGAAGTTCTGCTTTCTCTGAAGAGTTTCAATAGTCAGAAGGTAAAAGTGCTGAACTTCACTGGAAAGAAGACCGGGGAGAGAAGAAATGAGGATATTCAAGTAACTCACTTAAAATATAGCTATTTAATCAATGTTCCATTTCAGATTTTCACACAATCCCAGGTGTGGGTTTTTAATCACTCCTGTAAAACCTGTATTTAACATTATTGATGAAGAGATGGAATAAATAATATGTTTGCAATTTTAGCTCCACCAGTGCTACATGCAGACTAAGCAAATTTGATCTTTAAGCTTTGATTCTGTCAGACAAACTTAGATGTAGTTAAGCAATAAGCATAACCTTATTATATGGGATGTCATACCGCTTTTCTGGGACACTAACTTCATGCTGAACCTGTGTTCACCAAATGCTCACAAATGAGCAAGCTTTCTTAGAGGCTGCAGCCATATTCTGTCAGTTTTAATTTTCATTTCGTGCTTATCGCTGCAATTTGAGCTGTGAAAATGTCCAGGTCAAATACTGCAGAAGAAACATGCTTTGTCTCCAGTGACAACCTGGCAGATCCTATTTCCTCTGGATGTTCTCCCACTTGTTATGAAAATCATATATTCCATGCACAAAATTTTATGCATGCCTCAGTACCTCAGGTATTTGGTTTGACCAAATTTGCTCCCTCCTCATCTTTTACAGTACAAGCCTGATCTAGCATCAAATGAACAAAGCATTAGGAAATAGAAAAATAATTCTGAAATAGACTGGAAAGTTTTGGAGGATACAAAACATTGATCTGACACAAATCTAAACAGAAATCACATTCACTAATAACTGTTCCATTTCTATTGATGTTACAGTAAAAGATACCAAAAGGTTCATTTGCCTAGTACACCAATAGTACCTATGTCAAAGTTGTCTAAATGAGTAAGGAAACCCAACTTTATTTTCTGTCACTGGCTTTCAGCTTTTGGACTTGCCCTCTTTCTAGCTTTATTTATTCTTTTCCACTCCTTTTTAGTTTGTGAACTGTTTCTTTGCAATTTAGACCTGTGTGCATACTTCTATGAGTCTTGCACGTTTTCAGCCACTCCTAATATTCCTGGGTCTGGTGGCGCAGGAGCTGACAATAGTTGGAACTAGACTTTTGGAATTAATAAAAGCTATACCGCTTTATGATGAAATCATTATGCAGGGCCAGGGACTTCTGATACAATAAATATCTTAAAAGCAATACCTTCTTATATCCTAAAGGATTCATTTTTTAGGGTACAATGAAAGAAAAGATATGCTATTAATTAATAGCTATGATGTTCTTATGTTACAGTTATTGTAAAGTATTTGTTTTAAGCATTAATTGTCAAAACAATGTCATACCATAATTGGCTCTAGTGGTTTAATGCAAAGATAGGAAGAGGCTTCATAATAATGGTGTTAACTTCTAAAAAGCTTTGTCAGTTCCCTTTGTTACCAGAGATGAAATTTCAGTTCACAAGGAATATGATTTCAATACCCAGGCACTGATAATCCAGGTAAAAAGAGACCTATTCAACTTGATCCATTGAAGCTGAAAAGTGCATTGAAAAGTTCTAATGCAGTTTATTCCTTTTTTTTTTTTTTTTTGTGAACTAGGAAAAAGGAACCCTGCACTAAGAATTATTTTAAGGCATTATATGGAAACTTTTTTGTTTACTTTCAAGATTTTATGTCCCTTGTATATTCCATTGTAGTCCATGTATTTTCCTAATTAAAGTGGATTACTTCACCCTTTTGAGAGTTAAAACTGTACAGTATTGTTAGGTTTGAATTAGGAAAAAAAAGGAAATCAATATTAATATAAACTACACATATACTAAAATCAAAGGAAACTTAATATGGCATATTCAGGAACATAGCAATCTCTAAAATAGCTTGATGGCTGTTTCATACCTCATCCTGACAGGTATGGAAACACTGATATTTCTTTCTGAAATAAAAGCTACAGAAACAATAAGGCTTATGAAAACTTTGAGTACCCGAATCAAGGCAGATGAAGTCCTGAGACCAGGAGCTGGTCCCTAAAGTCAGCACTCAACCATGCATCAATATTTTCCTTAGATCCAAGTGGATCCAGACATAAAAGATTTATTCAGGAAGGACAATGTACTATTCTCTAACAAACAGTCTAGCAGGCTAAAGAGAAACAACAATAGTCCCTAAAATTAATAGAATTCCTCATACTGGGTTTTAAATTACTACTATCTTTTATAGGGGAAGATAAAAACAGAAAAAGAAAGTGATTTTTCACTCTTCAAGAAGTATTTCAGTATGTCATCAAGGAAATAAAAAAAAGTATAGAAAAGAAATTTTTAAAGACATGAAATATATAAATCAATGTAAATACTTTAACAACCAACATAAATAACTGCAGATATTATCAACAAAGTCAGAAAGTATAATTGAACTCCAGCCTATCTCTAAATAAAAATCTTAGTGTCTTGTGACCCAGGTCTGATATTTCTAGTCCGGTGAACAAAGTTTTTCATTATTTTAAAATGAAAGTGATAAAATTTCACATTGTATGCAAGTATGTAACACTTCCCTTGTAAGAATTCTGAAGAAAATGGGAAATGATAGATGCTAAATTTACTTGCGTTGTTCACCTAAAATTTTTATGTTTACTGGTTGCACCATTATTTACTAATGTAATTACGAAAACTGTTAGTCACTAACCATTCATTAAAATATTTAAAGGCAGGAAGAAATTAAATTTTAATTGAACTCTAAGCCTTTCATATTGGTGAATAATTTAATTTTCTTGCAACTAATAATGTAAAATAAGTTATTTCTCTAGATTCTTACATTTGTTTCCTTTTGTCTTACAGTCTGTTCTCATTTCCAGCACTTTCAATATTCCTCATCATAGGAAAAATACTTATTTTGCTTGTTTTATAGTAAAAATTTTGCTCTGATGCCCTAGTGAATGGTGCAACCCTGCCTAAAAAAAGTCACTTAAATTTAATAGGACTTCTTGGAGGCAGTAAGACTTGTTCTTTCATATACAACACAATATCGACTCGACATCTTACAATACAATTGTTATATTTTCCTGTTTATGACTGGGAAAGTGAATTGTGTGTTTATGCCAGTACATATAAATGCTACAAATTTCAACGTGCCTTTCCCTTCAGATGAAACATCCATATACTTGCAGTAAACATTTAATTCAGCTAGTAAAATCCTGACACCACTTTAAACTACTTTATAACTTTATCTCTGTCAAATGACATTTTTCATACTCTATTTTACTTATTCTGAATTATTTATGTTAAATTATATCAAGAAGAGTTTTAGAATGAATGACAATAAGGTTCCCATGGAATAATCAGACATCTGTTGTTGTTTTTCACTCAAAGACATTTTTCTAACCTCAGCTTTTTAAAAATCCTGGTCCGTCTTTCTACAGTGAACTAAAAACACATAAGTGATATTCCAGAGAAGATTATTTTACCCCCTGGTGGTGCAGTGGCTAAACCACAGCGTTGTCTATGCTGAGATCTGGGTTCGATTCCCGGTTAGGACACTCCCCGGGCAGATGGAGCTCGTTAGCCCATAAGGCAATCCATCTACGTCCTGAGGACCTCGCTGCCACCGTCCAAGCGTGCTTGGCCCTGGCAGATGAACCTCAGGATTAAAGGGTGGGCTCAGTTCCGCGCACACTGTGTCTCACCTAAAAAATCCAATGCGCAGGCTGGAAGGTGGAAAGACCTTCCCCGGTTCTTCGTTCGCGAAGAGACTGGCCATTACATTATTTTACCCCATAAAAACAAAGATTGAGCTGTAAATATACTATTCTGAGATTACAGTGCCATGAATTCAGAACATATAATTAAAGGATTTTCTGTCTTCCTCTGTGGTTTGTGATTGAAAATGTGTGTTGAAGAAGGGCTGGCCACAGCTACTAAAGCAGAGGACAGTCAATTTAAGCATCATTATTCCATCATATTTTCTCCTATTTTTTTGCTGTTTGTCATTACAGGTCTTCAGTCCTGAGTTTATTTTCAGTTACTTTTCTTTCCCAACACCCACAACTGATTACATCATCACCCAATCTCAGCGAAGTATAAAACATCTTGAGGTACACTATATTTGTTTAGTTTTTGCTTCTTTTCCCAAGGAAAATGTAGATATCCTCAGGGTCATTTTCTCAGTACACAAAGTATATATACTGCAGGCACTTGAATGCATAATTGATAAGGTGAGAGAGAAAGAGGAACAGATTCTTAAGAGAATTCATGTAATCTAATCACATTTTCTTGGGAAGTTTCAAAAATATAAGCTATCTCCAGTACTTATGCCTTCCCCCTTTCTCTTCCTGCTGACACACACTGGAAATACAGGGGTTTTGAGTCTCTTTCTGGATGTGAAAACTATTTCTACTGAATTCAAAAACACATGCCAACATACACCAAAAATTTACCCAGTTTGCACAGTAGGATATACCTTTAATGTAATGTAAATGTGCTTGTAAAGGTCATTTTCATTCGAAGAAGGTGCATGAGCTCAGCCCTAGACTGACCCCTTGTCCTCCCTGGGAATTGGCTCTGCAGAACTGACTGACCGTGAAATCCATACCAAATCAAGCACTGGTAACATTTTCAGAAAGGTAAGCAAATATAAACAGTTCTTCTTATACACATTAGGACCTACATTCCATACCTGGCAACAGGGATCAGAATTGATAAACTGAGCTATTTATTTATTTAATCAAAGTCCATATTTGTAATCGCTGAGTTATGAACACTTGGCATCAATGGTGAGGAAAAAAAAAAAAGGATTTCTGGTTTTTTTATGGGATTCATTATAGATCATATGCTGATACTCACTGAGTAACTAATCACTCCCTCTACAGTAACAAAATGTAAGGGATTTCTTTCTAGTAAAAATTTAGATTTCTTTGGAAATTAAAAACTAAGGACAATTTTGCATGTAGCCATTTTCAGAACTTAGTTATGAAAGATACATGCAAGAAAAAAAAAATCAGAAAACCTCAGAACTTGTCTGATATGAAAACACAGACTTCTTAAAAGAAGCTCTTTGATATCCAGAACTATGGGGATATAAAATTAACTGCTGAAGTATGAGGCACCAGAAAAAACTGTGTTCACGGACTGCATAATTTAAAAGATTGAGCAATTAAAGATCTGTATAACTCTTCATAACATTCTAACTGCACTTTCCATAAAACCTATAAACTAGATGGCAGCTTACAATTATTAGACCAGCATTTATGACTTTGCTTATTATAGCACTGTTATTTTCACCCCATTATTAATAGAACTGTGCTAAGGAAGCACAGATCCTAAGTATTAATAAGCATTTGCATGACATTCTGCATCAGTGCAAGTCAACACAACTTTTTGGAGAAGAGTAAGCAAGGCAAAGATCATTCTTGGGAAAAAAATGTGTTGGCTTGTGGGGTTATGTCATTGTTTTTTTAAGGAAAAAGAAACCCTGTTGATGCAGTAAATTATATATAGGAATAGGGTGGTGGTACTCTTTTTAGAGGAATATCTTACCTTCAACAGAAAAAAAAGAAGCAATGCCAGTCCAAATGTAGGAACCTTTGAGGGGTTATATGTTGTTTATCCTATTCCTTAACATACGTACCACCAGCACACTAATACCAGAAAATCACCATGTCAACAAGAACTGAAACATGCCCTACCAATCCACCCTCACAATCAGTGAGGATGGAAGGAAGAAGGAAACGTTTATCCTCTTAGTTTCCTCCTAATCTATTAGATTTAGTTTTGTGGTGACTTTGTTTGTTCCAATCTAAGGCTTTCTTCACTAAGCATGGATTCTGCAAGCTGTCCTCAAGTAATATCCCGGTGATAATGATGAGCACCAAGTCCTACATGTTTTCCATAATCTCACTGGTTGTGGAAACTCAGCCCCGTAGCTTTTGGGTTTCAGTGTATGTGAGAAATTCTTACCCTTTCTAAAGATGACTTTTAGCTGTAAGGCAAGTTGATCGTTTTTCTTTGGTTGCTTCTAACCTGGACTGTGATATCTTGCACTTTCAGTGTTTTATAAAGCTTGTTGTAGGTATCGTTCATTTCTAGGAAGGTATCAATCATTTCTAGAAAGACTTCTAGAAAGGAATTGCACAACATTGTTGTTTAGAGGAATAACATGGGGAAGAGTAGTTTTCTCTCCTTTTTTCTTAAGCCATGTGAAATGTGAACTTATAGTGAAACACGAGTCAAAATCTAAGCTATCTTTATAGTTTGAGTTGCTTCTACCTTCCTTTTTTTCGTGTGTGTTTGAAATCTTAGCTCATCTACATTATCTAAGAAACACAATGGTTAATTTGTTAATTTTGGAGGTAACAAGATTACAAGACTGATCTTATGGTTTTTCATATTCTCAATGTTTATGTGAAAGCAATAACACGATTTTGAAGGTGAGTTATTCCACAAGAAGTGTATTTAATGCCCTTTTTCCCTTGCAGTCTTTTCACCAGTGGAGAGGGTAGTCAGCATCATTAGTTGATGGAAAAGAAAGTGTAGTTAATGTTCATTGCTATTCTTTATCATAGTGTTGAAAGATGACATAAGTAGTCAACAAATAAATAGGAGTTATCCTTGGAAATCTTTGTTATGTTATGTCTAGATTCCTTTAAGTAAAACTGCATGTTTTAGCAGTGCTCAGGGCTACAGAAAGAGGCAATTGGTCTTTTATACCTTCAATATCTGGAATAATCAACCTAAACCACTTTGTACACAGAAAAATTGTGCCACTGATGGTATATATTAGAAAGATCAAACCTCGCGATTAAAGAAGTCCCCCGATCTGTTATTTTTTGGCAAACTGAAGATCTTTCTAAGGCAAAATAAAGAACATAGTAGATTATATTGATGGTTCAAGACCTCAAGATAAAACAAGAAACCTGGTTCAATACAAGAAGAGAGATTATACAGACTGCTTGGCTATTCAGAAAAATGCTAGCAATAAATATTTTCACTGTTATGGCTGAGGGAATGAGAGTTTGCTGCCTGGAAACCTGCCTGCATTCTTTTTCCCAACTGCATCAGCTCATTTATTAATGATATTTATTTTCCCTACTAATCTTATGTCTTTTGAAACTGTAGTTTAGACAAAATATGGTTTAGACTATCCAACTGCATCAATTTTATTAAAATCTAACTTTGAGTTACTCTTTCATAGACTTAAAATTTAACTCAGGACTTCCAAACAGTAATTTATATATATTCATATAAGCACAATTCAGTATACTAAAAGTAGTTTAAAATTTTCCTCCTCATAGTTAACTGAAAGACTCACAGTTATTAAAAAATATACCGGACTAACAATCAAATACAAAAATTGATTAAAACTCAATGCTATTGCATTTTAGTTGCACTTTTTCATATATGTAAATTTTTTTTTTAATTTAAAAAGACACCTAAAATAATGAGAGGGAAAATGAGTTTGTATGGAATGGTAGAGACAGAAAGCAACAGGAATAAGCAAAAAGCATGTATTAGGGAGTCTGCATATTCCTTTATCCACTTTGTTACATTAATATATATTGCAAAAGGAAAAGACAGTGTACAAGAAGCAATGGAGAGAGGAGGTGAGAATGGAAGTTAAAACTTATTTCTGCCTTGAATTTAAAAAGAAAAAATTAAACTTTTCATTGAAGTAATAAAAGATTTTATAATGTTTCTAAGCCAGAATCAACAATGATATTAGTACTGTTTATCTACACTTGACAGACAATAGCTAGAGATTTGAGATATAGATCTCTGGCTATGCCAATTTTCTACTTTCATGTATTTTTATCTCCATAAAATATCAGCCTTGAAAACTGAACTCTTCCAAAAGCTATTTTCTTTTCAGAGGTAAGATATCAAAACAGTTCGAATCGAATTCAGCAGGATAAAGAGAAAAGTAATCCTACTGTATTTATTTGAACCTGTTGAGAACTTTCTGATCACATTTTTAGTTTTCAATTACATGTTGCAGGATTAAAGGTAAATAGCAATTTGCTGACAAAGATATCCTATGCAGTGAAGGCTTCTCTTGAGATCTTATTGTATGGCTAAGAGAAAATTAGGAGGAAAACAAGAAAAAATTAATCTACTAACAACACTAGAAGACATCTTCTGGACAAGATCTGCATGTGTATGTGTATTTCTCAAAATGGTTTGGGCGTCTCTGGATGTTCCTATACAAACACACTCTAAACACCTCAAAATTCTTGAAAACACAGTTAAATGCTTTTCCCCATTACACAAAGCCTGGAAATTTTAGGTAATTTCTCTTAAATTCAGACTTTCTCTGATGTCTCAGATTGGGCACTTCTAGCCTTTTTGGAAACCTCCAACTTTGCCTTTGAAGAAAGTCCCAAAGAACGAAATGTAGGAGGAAATCTATGGAACTTTTTATTTATAGAAAGTCCATCTGGTTTCAGTAAAACATTTGCATGATAAGGTAGTTTCCATCAGCATGGGCAGCACAGGAATAATATTCTGTTGTGCAGTTGTGTTTATTTAAATAGAAATCAGGACATTAAACTAATTAACTCAAACAACTGACGTACTTGGAAGCAAAACAATGATTTCAAACTCCAAAGGTGTGAGATTTACTTTTGCCTTTTGAGGTAGCATTTCACATTTAAATTTAAAGAATTAAAAGGTAAGCATGTATTATTTTTCTCAGTTTTTTTTTCAGTTTAACTATTCCCATAGCTCCATTTAGAAATTCTGTCACAGATGTCTGAAACTGTTCATTTATTTATATATTTATTTTTATCTCCAACGTGCAGAATACTTATTTAAATAAATTGACTCACTTCTGTATAACACAATTCAGTGGCAATATGTATTTCTAAAGGGAAAGAAATTATTTAAAGTACTTCAAACAGACTAAAAGACTACTTATAAAATGCAGTGAACCTTCAAGAGCAGACACTGGGATTCATCTTACCAAAACTGAATCGACACTCTTAGCACATCCTTCCTGATTTTTCTGGCTAATATGAAAGAAACAATAGTTATAGTAAAGATATAATTAGGGGAAAAAAAAAAAAAGAGTTCTATTTTGATAATCCTGCTTAGAACTGTTTCACAAATTAGTACAGTAACTTTCCTGACAAGCATGTAACACCCTATTGTAAACTATTGGCACAAGTTCAAAGTAGATAGAGGAATAATGAAGACCAAAAATCCTAAACAAATAAAAAGTAGCATCAACTGCCTTTACTAATCCTCCCTTGTAGAAGCAATGGATATGCCATGCCATCATAAGCAGTAAACAGCTGATCTGCTTGGGGACAGAAAAACAGCTGCAGAAAAGAACCTGCACATCTGGAACAGGAAGCAGAAGGAAATTATGTACCTCCTCTAGAAAACCAGCTTTGTTCACTTCTTTCTAGGGTAAGAAAGGTTAGGAAAGAGACACAAAAATGTTCATAGCATTACAGAATCATTTAGGTTGGAAAAGATCTCCAAGTCCAACCACTGACCTAACACTGCCAAGTTCACGACCCCATGTGCCACATCTACTTGTGATATGGATGAACGTGGTTCACCTCATGAGAGACTTCAAGGACTGCCAGTCTGAGTGAAGGCAAGAATTTCTGAAATTCTAGTTTGTTCCTTAAGTCTTAGCAAAACATATAAGTGTGCTCCTTATTCCCACCACGCTGTCATTAAACAATCTTCAATTACCATGGTTTCATTCAGGATTGTATAGGGGTGTACTGCTTACACACACACTCTGTATGGGAAAATTATGAATCCAACACAGAGTTCTTGATTTTCATGCAATGGCTTAGTACTTAGTGGGGAAAAACGGCAATGCAAAAATTTTAAGAGCCAGAAGTCAGGAATACTTGATCCTAATTTTAATTATCTATGTAAAGACAGAAGTCTTTCTTCAAACTAATTAGTAATATATATTAATTGAAAGAAACATAAATTATACATTATATAAGTGTGAAATTACACACTTATAGAAACTAGAAACACCTGCAGTTTCCACGTTTACTTAGAATAGGAGGTGTAGGAAAATTTCAGTTTTCACACACTTAAGTATAATTCCAAAATATCTCATGTTGACGGCACTATTTGTGTTTTGCAACTGAATAGCAAGTCCCCTGCACTTGACATCACAGCCATTCTGGAAAAAGAAGTGAAAAAAAGAAGACTGCTTCCCTTTCACCCTCTACTGAACTGAATTAAAAGGATGGGTTTTGTTGTTTTATTTCAGAGGAAGAATGATAGGTGTCCTGCAACAGAAAGTGTCAAAAGAGATACTTATAAAACACAATTTTGCAATGCAGCATGCACCATGAAGGAGAGATGTTTGAAACCCCCAAAGCAAAATTACACATCTTTTGCTTCATTATGGACTTTATGATAAACCACTTGTCCAGACAACCTTACTCACCAGGTGTCATTTAGTAAACTTCAGAATTGCACAGGAGTTTTTCATCTATATTAAAAAAAGACAACCCAAGCAAGGTACTAGCATATTTTTCAGGAGGGTACATATTTTGAAAAAAAAAAAAAAAAAAACAAACTCATGTAAACTTAAGGAACAGATGGAGTAGGAAACGATGGGACTGGAATGATAAGGCAAAGCTGACAGGAACACAGAAAAGGAGCAGAAAGCAGAGACAGGACAAGGTCGAGAATATCTTCAGACAAGAGCTGATAAGAGAGATTTACCACAGACAGAAAATGTCTATTCCAGATTTTGGAATTTCACAGGGTCACACCATTCCTCTGTTACCTAGGAAATAGTTTTTGATCTCTTCTTTGATCTCTGTAGAAAAACATGCTTCCTGTTCCTGAGATACTAAGAAGATACACAGGTGAATAAAATACTGCCACCATTTTATCTTACACACAGATTCGTGCATTGCTGACTCTACGGTGCAAAGCACTGGAAACCTGGACCTCATCCCACAAAGTTGCCACTTAATATAGCGTAACATAATAACTGAAGCTATCATAACTATGCATTAATTCGTTTTTCAGGATGCTTACTCTGAAAGGCAGAGATTTGGTCGAGCTGACTACTCTCAGCTACACAGGAAGAAAAGGAGAACAGTTCCTTCAGCACACAAAATCACTTGCTCCAGACAAGTCTGCTCTCTGACTTACCAGCTTTTCTCCCCACAATTTTCAATCTAAATTCTCATCGTCTCCCTTCTACACCTCTAAAATGAGTGCAACACTAACTTGCTTAGAAATTCTCCACTGGAGCTGCTTGCTTGTTGTTCCCCAGTGGCAAGTGTCATTTCATCAACCTTGAAACATGCCAAAGCAGGTGAAATAGATGCCATCCCTTCAGATGGGTGTGCATACGTGTGCACCCAGCCCCGTGGCTGAGGCTCCATGGACAGCATGTCAGGCTCCCCACAGAGAAGGAAGGCTCCTGCCTTCCAAACACAAACCCCTGATCCCCCAGAGTGTGGGATCCATCATCCATGCAAAGCTGTAGCTCTGGAGTTTTAAACTAGCCTCTCCTTTTTATGGTAGGGGGATGACAACAATACTGTGAATATCTGCACATACAGTAACACTCTGTGCATGGACTCTGAAAGGGGAAAGAGAGAGTGACCACCTAATAAAAGATAACACACATGGAAAGGCCAATTAAGCTTGCATGGAAAAAAAAAATTCTTCGTTCTGGTATTTCCTACATTTTAAATGAGATATTTTTCTTCTTAATAATATTCTCATATTATTTCCCCTGAATGTGTATCTCTGTATATTACTTGTGTACATACAAATTATTGTACTTAATAAAAAGACTGCTGTTAGATATAAAATGGAGTCCTTTCTGCAATAATAACAATTCAGTGAAAGCAAGTGAAAAAATCTAGGGAAGAAATGAAAACTAGCAGAAGATTGAATTGCAATTGTGTTGGGCTAAAGAATCCATAGAAAAAAAATAAAAAAAAGCTGCAGCATTACAGAATGAAACCACTGCCAAAGCTAATGTCCAGCAAAAAGACCACAGCAAAAGATAAATTAAAAAAATCCTATTTTTCAATAGCACATTAGTCTTTAGAATTAGTGAAAGTGTCTAATTGACAGATAATTTGATATTCTTGAGATGAGATAGCTTTAACATCACAGACAAGATCACTGAATGGAAACTTAATCTCCATGGATAAAACAGATTAAAAATTGAATCTGATGTACGTATCACTCCAATTACCAAACTAAATGTTACAGCAATGGGCACAAGCAGATACGTGACAAAATTCTGTGTGAGACTGGTAATATTACCTTTAGCTCAAACAGATAAATGAAACAACCTCCTCAGAAAAATATTATGTGTAACAGAAGGGTTGATAGGATTTTTAGCAGAACCAATTGTATACTGAGTTGCTAAAATATGTATCAACATTAGAAGATAAATGTACAAGGCTTTCATATGCCTAGAGTTGAAAAAGCAGAGAAAGTGCATTAAACAAGCCTGAAGTCATCTGTTATACTCCTTTCTTTTTGCATTTACATGAAATCCTTATAACTTTGGTGGCAAGAGATTGAATATGCATACAGTTTCCCTTGATAGATGAATCCATTATCCTCAGTTTAGAACCAGCTGCCAGTGGAAATATCTGCATTAGCGATGTCTCCCATAAAAACATTTTTGAAGTAAGAAAAACTTCTTACAGCTGACCAGATGTTATCTCTAATGAACCAAAATATTTCCTAAAGTTCTGTAGAAAGTAAACATTCTCATTACAGGAATTCCACTGAGTTAGTTCCATGAACTTAATGAATCAACAGTCTTTTTATTTATTATTTAAACTTGAACTTAGTTTCAATAGAAAATACTGCTTGGTTTTTTTGAATATTTCGTGTAAGGCAGCATCATCTATGTTAATTTGGGAAAAAAAGTTTTATTTCATAAATATATAAAAACAAGCCATGTAATTCCTAAATCCTATGAAGGTTAGTGAGAGTTCAGTTCTGTCTGAAATTTTTAATTCATCTAGCAAAGCTACTGTAAGATTAAGCAGATCTCTTTCACAGACACTATCAGCCCCAGATCCCTCTTATCTCTCCCAAAATCTGTAATTTTCATGTAGTATCTGTCAGTTCTCAGTCCACACTCCAAGCACACTAGCCACTGTTGGTATCATTTAAGAGAAATGTTCAGTCAGAAGCAGCTGTGGGAGTGCAGAAACCACAGAAACAGAATAATTATTTCTTTTGGGGAAACAAACACTTAGCAGTCACTCACTGTGCTATGTTGAGGGGAGAAGTAGACACATAAGGAGATGTCTGCTTTCTGCTTACAGGCTCAAGGCTGCCAAAGAAATATGATCAGGACCTTGGTTTTGGTTTCAGTTATGGTTCAAACTCCCTACAGCAAAATTTGTATATACTGGCTTTTATTTTCAAATATTGCAAAATATTGCTAAGCATTTTAATAGATCAGTGATGAGTGGCTGCTTTTAAGAAGAATATTAGTTTGATTTTTTTTTATCTTTCTTTTTTTCTCAAGACAAGATAACAAATCTAATTCTCACAGCACTGTCATAATGTCTTCCCTTCCTCTCTGCATGCTGACACAGAGAGTGGTGACATCAGTAATTACAATTACCAACACCCAGGTGGTACACAAGGCTTTTGGTACCTGGCCACTTCTTCATCTTGTGGACAATAATGTTAATCAGGAAGTAATCCAGGCTTCCACCAGAGAAAAAATCATGACCTGCCCTATTTGAATTAGGGCTGGATAACTCCCAGAGGAGTTAGTACAGCTGAAGCCTAATTAAATCATATCCCTTGCACTGTGTTGCTGTGTGTCTAGGACAATGAATGAGCACATGCCTTTTAGGGATAGATCTTAAAAAAAAAAAAAAAACCAAACTAAAGATATTAAACCCCTTCTTTTAGATTAAATATCAGCCAGAGCACAAAGATTTCAGCCGTAGTTGTTGTGATTTGTCTGTCCAAAATGAACGTCTCCATGCAGGTATAAGAGTGGGCTCTGTCAAAAGCTCCTATTAAGCTGCCACTAAAAGAAAGAAACAACTTCAGAAGAAGAAGCTTTTAGTTCTGGCATCTGAGTTAAGGAAGTTAGAGAAGAACTGCTGAAGGTCAAGGCTGCTAGAAACTTTTATGAAAATGTCAAAAAGTTGTTAAAGGAGAGTTCATCCACTAGCATTCTTGCAAACAGCAAAGAAATTCAGCTTCATTTAAGAAGGTTACTTCTAAGAGCTTTCAGGTTATTTAGTTAACAGTAAGACAAAATAAGGTTTTAGGGTTCAGAAGCAAAACCAGGATACAATTATCCAGAGAAAGAACAAACAATAGACTCTGAAGGAAGAGACAAAGTTATTCCATAGATAGAATAAATTTCTGTACTTCCCTTCTGCTTACCTGAGCTGGTCTGTCCCAGGAAAGTCTCAGGCTAGTGCACCTCCTTCTTACTCAGGTTACAGCTGAACATGGATCACAAAGAATCCAAGCAACCACTACTCCCCACAAAAGGCAAGCCCTTCTGCAAAGAATCACAGACTACATTGCCCATCTGGTATCAATCGTAAGACACTGCAAGAAGCACAGACATCTTATGAGGAAAGACCTGCCCAGCTTGCACAAAGAATGCTCCCAGGTGTGCTTTCTCCAGGTCATTCCCTGCCTGTTTCAGTTGAGCTGCTCCATACCTGACCTAGGAACTATCAAACTATGGACAGCAAATGTAGCAATATAATGCAGCTGCTCACCAGAGAGCCATCACTACATGCCATTCAGCAACAAGGAGAGATGTTTTCTTACAGAGAGCACCAGTAGGAGCACTAGGACAGGAATGATGGGGCCAGGTGGGCGTGGAAGTCACAGGAAGAACACACCCTGGAGAAGGGCTGTCAGAGTGGCAGGACGTAGCAGCCACAACATCAGCCTCTCTGTAAATGAGTAGCACTGCACACATCTCCTATGCTGCTTCTCTGAATATCCAGAAGAGAGGCAGCAAAGAAGTCCTGATAGCTCTCAGGAATGAGATTCATTCCAGTGGGCTCCAACAGTGGACAGAGAGGTTCTCTCAGAATTGCACGGTTGGCCAGCCTGGCTGGTGGACAGGGACCACCTGGTGGTGTATGTGGCAGCAGGACCACCCCACTCCACAGCATCCAGTAGCAGATACAGATTGGACAGGCTGCCTGTGTACAAAGAGCATCTGAGCACCTGACTTCCAGCCCTGGTATTGGAAAGACATGCATCCTGCTGCTAGGTACTGTGTGGGTGAAGATCAATAAGTCAAACCAGTTTTCTTTTTAAAAGAAATCCTGTTTTCCTCCTGTAAAATCTTTCTCTAAGATTTGCTATGCTGGCACCCATGTTGCAATATTAAGTCCCATGTTTGAGACATAAACCTCTCCCACAGGCAGTTTTGAACTGATTGCCCTTATAAAAATGGCATCCACATAAGCCATTTGAGAACTGGCATCCACAAAAAAAGGGTTGTTGCCCCAAACTTTCCTGATCTCTGTCAACTGCCTCACTGAAGTTTACATGCATGGTAATTCACATTTTAGCTAGAGAGATATTTTTAAAGTCTGCCACAAGAATCTGCAGCCTATGAGAAGGATTTGTGGTATGCTGCTCATAGAGGATCCTGTCACAGCTATCTCAGCAGCATGTGTCACAGAAATACCTGTGTCTGTAGCATATGTGGCCCATCTTGAGGAAATATGAAAGGAGAATGCTGAGATGAAAATTCAGAATCACAGAATCATTAAGGTTGGAAAAGACCCTTAAGATCATCGAGTCCAACCATTAACCTGACACTGCTAAGTCTACCACTAAACTGTATCCCTAAATTCCACATCTACATGTCTTTTAGATATCTCCAGAGATGGTGACTCAATCACTGCCTGACAATCCTTCTGGAGAAGAAATTTTTCATAATATCTAACCTAAACCTCACCTGTGGCAGCTTGAGGCCATTTCCTCTTGTCCTATTGTTTAGCAATAAAGAAACTTAAGATCTTTGCTATGGGAATGCATTTCTTGGGCTGACCAAAGGCAAAGGGTCATCCTTGTATCAGTTCTGATGTTCCTAAGACCATACCAGTTATAGGTTCATCAACAAAATTAAGTGTGGCTTAAGCTGCACAGGCACATAGCCTACTGTGATCTACTATTTTGTTTGGAAAGTGTTATAAATGAAAGTACATCAAAGACCAACAGTATCTTATCAGAATTCTGAGCTTCAGAATCAAACTTCCACCCATACAGTCTTAACATGATGCCACTTGAAATTGGTTTTGGAGGAAGATTTAGTTTGGGTTAAGAAATTAAAAAAAACCCCACAACTCTTGTATTGCTGTCATTTAGTCTTTTCCAACCTGACATTAAAATCTAAATTATTTAATTTCTATATTAAGAGATATGTAAAGGTAAAACTGTAAAGTCCTGGTATATCAGTTTCAGGCCTTCAGGGAGCCTTTGCAGTTACTCTTTTCCAAGAAACACGGCTGATGAGTCTGAGTTTTTACTCCATGGAATAGAAAGAAAAAAATGTCTTTTAATAAGACAATTTATGAGACTGTCCTTTAATTCTTTGTAAATCTGAGTCACAGCTCCTTACAGTTTTGCTCTTTCTTATTAGTGCTTGTGTGCACATACATATTTCTAACTTGTTTTGTTATATTTAATTTACTTCTATTTGACATTTTAGAGTAGAAAGTATTAGGAAACCTACTTAAAAAGGTTCTGAAAATTCACTGTTGTCATCTGGAAAGCAGCAATGCGATCTCTATTTAGGGTGCACATTCTTAACAGCAGCTGTTTTGGTATCAGAATCTTCTCTGAAGCATCCATAATGTCATGGCAACCTAGCAGTTATATTGCATATAAATTCAATTATTTAATAGCTTTCAGTGTACTATCTGCAAACGCCTATTTTATTAAGCAAACAAAAATTCTTTGTCCTTACATGTGCATTTCCAAAATAATTCTTAATTCTGCACTACTTTTTATAATTAATAGTGCAATACTATTTTTAACCTCTGAATAATTTCTAACTTTGCTTTTGTTAAGCAATCTAAATATCTGAGCTTTAAAAACAAGCTAAAGTATATTATTGCAGGGGAAGTGAACTGAATATTTGTGTTTGGCTTAGTGAATTTTCCAATTTCATCAACATTTGCAAAAGAAATAGAGTAATAAGTATATTTTTAGAGTTATGTAGACATATTGTATACAGACACACCCATTCTACTAGGATTACTTGAAAAAAAGTAGAATGTAGATGGCAACACTGCCTGTAATATCAGTGAGTCAAGCAGAGAACTGTTTTCATGTTTCCTCATACCACAACAGCATCAGAACATTTAGTTAGACAGTGATATTTCTGGATTAAATCAATGTTGTAAATAAATGTATTCTTTAGGCATATAATCTGTATTCTTTAAATAGATCACTTTACTAGTTCTTACTCTTTTTGCCTCAGGTCAAACCTTAGCACTTCTCTAAGATTAGGCATCCTATCTTGCATCAAAAACTTCTCTGGAATTTGAATCTTACTATTTTCCCTCCCTCTACAAAACAAACAAACAAACAAACAAACGAAAAAGAAACAACAACAACAAAAACTAAAAACCAAGCATGTATTTACACAAATTATTTTGGTGTTTGAATCCACAAATTTGCATAAAACTGTTAAGGTAAAAATCACGCAATCCCATGTAAGCTTTCCAAGAAGATGCATAAGTACATAAGTATATATGAATCTGTAAATGTAATGAGAAACTCTTGGTAGGAAAGGCTTTTTCTGAGGAATTTCTTATCACATAGCACTCACTCACTCACTTTGGAAAGACCTCGAGACCAAAAAGAGACAAGAATGGAAATAATTTAAGGAAGGAAATCTGAAATCTTGCTTAAGGTATGCTAACACCTAAGCCACAGTGTCACTGTTAAAAACATTTTTGAAACAGCTCTTAGGATAAAAAAAAATCATGCTTTCTTGTGCATGCTGTTTCAATACATTTCTTTTCACATCAGTTTAATATAAATTGATTTTTAGATACAAACTCCATCAATAACACTGTCATCATTATTTCCCAAAAGGGCAATGTATGTCACATGCAAGTTAAGAATTACACTGAGTTATTAAAGGAAATATGATTTCAAGTAGAGTCCCAAGGTATATTCAAAACAAACAAGGAGCTTCTTTCTCAGGTGTAGAGATTCCATGTAATTAAAATGTTACTGAGCTATGTTTAACAAGAGAAAGTGGGATAGGATGTTTTTAATAGAAAGAAGGTTTTTATGAAGAACTTTTTCAGTTGGCTATCTTCTTTTGGATTTAGGCATCAGATAATGAACAGAAGCATCCTGCTTCCTTTGTGCATGGAAAATGTTACTGATGTAACACTCATCTGGATAGTATGATTCACTATAAATCACTATTATAATTTTGTCATTTAGACAAACATAAGAACACAATGCATGATGATTAATTCTCATACAGGTAATGTTACTATATACATATTTTAAAATTTATTTATTCTAAAATATTTTCATCAAAAAGTTTGCACCCTTCACTTCCTTCCACATAAATATCTCTTATTTTGGTGAATCATTTTTATATAAAAGCTGTGTTAGGAATATTAAGTACTAAGTCACTAAGTCCTCTGTTTTTCGTGCATTTGTAAAGACTGAAATATACTTACAGGTGTGAATTTTGAAAAAAAAATTGAAAAAAATTTTAGTGGCTAGTTTTATTAGTTGAAACATCTTAGATAATTAAAGTAACCCCTAGAAAATCAGTGCTTTTTAAGAAACCAGCAGGTTGCAAAAACTTCAAGGAGAATACTATCTCTGCTTTGTAAATTGTATCACTTCCTACCATTAGTATTTTCTTTCATATGATTAACTGAAGTGTTACTAAAAAGCCGTATCATCATGAAGTATTACTGACTGCCTTTCATAAAGAGCATTCTGATTTATGGATCAAAGTATTACTGACTAAGTGTAAGGTTTGCTTAGCCAAAATGTTAACATCCTTCAGGGAATATCCAGACACATTTCAAGGCTGTTTAATGTGAAAAGTTTTGGATAGGATTTGTTTTGAATGTGTCTTAAAATCTTAATAATCTTTCTTTCAACTACTACATAGAGAAAAAAGTTTTATTTTTTCCTACAACATAAGCATATTGGATATAAAAAGGAGTTTATATTTTCAAATTTTTTAAATGATATCATTCACTTGCATCTAAAGTAAGTGAAAGTTTACAAAAACAATATTACATAGCTGCATACTCTCTTATCATTTAATCAGATTCCCAGTTCCTAACATAATTATTTAAATAAAGAGTATGGCTGCATTCAATTGTGAAATATGCAGGAAATTCCAGTAGACTCTAGAAAAGTAAGCACCACTAATACAGGTTGAGATGCTTCCTCTATCCAGGTTAAATCCAGGTAGTTCACATGCCTACACACATGTAGACACATCATTGCCATGCAAAACAAGCATCTCAGTAACAACAATTTAGTGAAATATCTGAACAAAAGACTGTACATAAGAACAAACTAAACTCCATATTATGAAAGTGTTCATAAACACCAGATGTTCTCCTGATATATGGGTGTGTGTGTCAGCAGAGAAGGTACTGATGAACTCAAAAGGCTCAGTGAATTAAATTAGAAAGAGATACTCAGATTCAAGAGAACTAATATCTTAATACTCATCTTAATACTTGAGAAAGCAACAAATAAGAATTCACTATACCAAATCAAAGTCTAAAATTTTAACTGTGAGAAGTTTCTAAATTAGGGTAAAAATTAGATTCTCACAATACTAACAAAATAATAAAAGTAATAAATTAAGCATAGAGTGCCGGAATGGAATTCAATCTTACTATGACTTTAGCTATTGCCATTCTAATCTCACTCTTTAAACAGTGGTTTTCTACCAGTAACTTTCCTTTAGAAGCCTCCTGACAGAATTTCTTAATTCCAGGCAGTTTGCAGACATACTCAAGAGCTACAGTGTTATAGCTAAATGGTAAAGAAAACTCTGACAGGGTTTGAATACAGACATAATTTAACCTTTAGGAACAGAGTAATGAAACCCTAGCACCTTACAATGGTTATTTCTCTCAGTCAGACATATTTGCATCACTTATCAGTTTCAGTCTAGAGGATGCAAAACTCAGCCTGTGAAATATATAGACATCTGAACACGATATTCTTGATGTTTTGCCCTAGAAAACACTGCGGTAAATTCATGTATCTGGTCAATAGAGAAAGGTCAACCCGTCCTGAGAGCCTCTAAAAAGCAATCCAGACACTCTAAATAAACAGCTGAGATAAAATGGGAGCCATCAAGATGCAATTAGGAAACAGCAGGTTCAGGAACACCAGCAGAATTCAGACCATTTGGATGCAGATCCATTTTCTCTTTTGAGTACATTTGATTTCTATTTAAAGCTGCAATAACATAGATACAATGACCATGTACATAAGTTAATTATGACTTCAATTTTCCAAGTTGTCTGATGCAGACTGATGGGGACAAATTGCTATAAAAAGGTATTATTAATATATGTATTACACTGAACAACAGCTTTTATATGGCAAACTCCAAGAATTATATATTTTATGAAGTATATGGTAAATTTAGAGGGCTTTTTTTGTAAAGCCTCAGCTTGCAGTACCAAAGCAATGCACATTTTCTAAGATTAGGATTCCTTCTTAAACTAATACCTGTATTCCCCTACCATGGATGATCATTCAAAAGGGAATGTTTCAGTGGAAATTACTGAATATATACATGAAAGACAGGGACAGTTACAAGATTGTATGTACAGAAGAAAATGTTTTCAAAAAGTTTGGATTTACACAATTTCATTCTTTCTTGGTCTAAAGTAGAGGAATTACAGATTTAAGCAAAGGAATTAATGTATGCAAACAAACAAACACATGCATGCAAACATTTGAAACAAATATTATTTGCTATTTATTAAACCATAGCAAATCTAAATTGTATTAAAAATCCACTTTAGGTTTGCTACATAGCAATAAGTGTACCTTACTTAGCAAACATAGTCTATTATCCTACAGACTATATATTATCCTGCCTACCTATTATCCAAAAGAAGGCAACTCAGTTATCTCCCCTAGAACTATATGTAAGAAAAAACAGTGTACACAGCACTAAATGGACTCACTGAATCAGAGAATAAAAAAGCATCATCTTATCTTTGCCAAAAATACTGAGGTGAATTTTTCGTTTGTTTGTTTCATTTTGGGTTTACACCATTTTCTCTTGGTTAGCTTTTTTTTTTTCTTTTTCTAATAGGTTCAAAGTTCATTCCTATCTTTCAAAAAGGCAGCTGTTGATTACTCTTTTTGTTTTAAAAGTCTTTAGAAGAAATATTTTCATTCAAGTGCAAATAAAGCAATATCAAGACATCAGTCTACTTGATGTCATCTTTTCTCCCATACAAGCCGAATTACATAGCACTGACAAAACAGCATCCTCAGTGCAAGCCTTCAGACAACAGATCTTGTGTAGAGGGTCAGTAAGAGCACACAAGAGGCCATCAGAATTTCTAGCTAGTTCCCCTAATCCATGCAAAGCAAACACAACAGCCAGTGCCATGCAACCGGTGAAGTTAACCTCTGAAGCTCAAACAAAAGAAAACAAAAAACAGACAATTTAGAAAAAAAAAAATATTAATTTGTAATCCAACAAGAGGCACAATACAAATGCAGACAAATTTTGTCCTGTGTATATCCAGAGAGCTCACCCATAGAAACAAGCTACCCAAAAGCAGGCACATAGTATTTACCAGGGGAATAGCTTTGCATGACGGGATCTCACATTTCTTCAGGTGAAAGTTTCGTAGAAAGTCTCAGCAGAGAGGTCAGTCCCCTGATTTTAAGGCAACATTTTAGGGCAACTGAGTATCCTGATGTCTGAGATAGGAAGGCTATAACTGCTTGGTGGATTCCCTGACTTTTCCATGGTTAAGGTTAGATGAGATCAGCCCTATCTTGGGGGCATTCAGATGTAAGACATACATATGTTCTAGAAAGAAAGTAAAACACTGGCCTATGCCAGATGTAGCGGGACATTTCCAAACTAACCAGCCAGGATGCACACTTAATTCTGCCTCTTTACAGGGGATACAAACGTTGCTTACAAGAACAAGAGAGGGAAAAGAAGTGACAGTGCTGCACAGAGCAAAAGCACAGTTCCCATCCTTCAGTGATTAAGTAGATTTGCCAAGACAACACGCTTTGTTACCGTCCTAACATTGTAACTCTCAGCAGATTAGAAAAGACAGCACACTATGGAGCATGGAGGGAAGGGGATGAGGGGGGGAAAACACCTTGATTGTGCTCTTGTACCAACTGTTATTAATCCACTGGATAAGCATCAGCACCCACAAGTCCCATCCACTTTTGGGCCTCGTCCATCAAGAGCTGTGATAATTGGCCTTTTGTTAGAAACAGTTTCAAGCAAAACACAACCTAAAAGTATGTATATATATATATTTAAAAGAGGAGTTTATTCATTAAAATATCAGAGAGCAGACCTTTCTATTAAAGAATAACTGAGAAACGAGCCCTAAATTCCCCTTTATTACATGTTACTGCATTCTTTAATTGAGGTGACAGTTGCTGTAACATGGATTCCAGACAACTGTCAATAACAAAGTCTTTACATTTTCCTGCCAGGCCTACAGATCTTACTGAAGCATCAGTCTCTTCATTAAAACACTGATTGTATCCCAGCACTTCTAATCTAAGGCTTTATTGACGATATTGTCAGCATTCAGATATGGACACATACTTCTAATGGAAAAGCAAACTAAAAAGAAAACAAATATTGGTATAATAATGAGCTCTATATTCTGCTGAAATTCTGCGCTTACAATTTTATTTAAACAAATGACACACAAGTGACAGGAGTGTTAATTGACCCAGACATTTCTCATTTCTAAAGCAGCTCATTTGCTGGAACCACTATCAAATAAAATTCTGTAATGGTTAAATTATAGGGCATTTCAAGGCAGCAAATTGATCAAAGTGGTTATTTTTTTTCTTGCTCCAAACACAAACAGCCGATAATTTTAGTGTGGTGGGTGCTTGCATACTTGTACTTGAAATGTAATGCAGTGGGAATTTATGTTCCAAAGTAAAATGAGGGTCCCTTTTTCTTCCTGAGTACAGTTTAAACAAGTAATAGTAATAAATATCTGAAGATATATAAAGAAAATGATCCTATCAGAATTTCTGCAATTAGATTGCTGAGATGCAATAACAGAAGCTGTATCCATCTGAAAAGCTTTCTGAAACCCTGGTTGAAAGGTAATATTCACAGTCAGATGTGCATGTTCTCTTCTGAAAAATTCTTTTCTAATTTTTGACTGAAGGTTCACCAGTATTTCCATTTGTCAATATTTCCATCCTCACTATGGTCACTAATGGCACAAGATTGCAAGGTAAACTGTAATCACATCTAAGCGATGTTTCAGATCTGATCATATGTATTTCTCAAATAAAATCTTAAAGTTTTCAGTATTTGCTAAGGTTAAAATTGAATGCACCGAGATACAGCTTCCTAATGGAACAAAAGGATTACAAACCAACAAAAGGTGATAATAGGCAAGAAAATATTCATGTTTACCTCAGATATCTCTCTTAGTCATAGTACTTTAATGTAGAAATCTGAAATTCTTCCCCAGTTTGAGAACAACAAAAAATAAAACCACTATAGACTTAAAATACTAAAATCTGCCTTCTTAATGCTTAGTTTCCTGATAATATTTCTCATTTTGTGTCCCAGGCACACATACACATCCAAAATGTGCTTAGGCACTGAAATCAATCAGATTCTCGACCCCTACCACAAACTGCTGTGAGACAGCAGCTCAGGCCAGACCAAAAAAAACAAACAAAGAACACCAAACCCCTCACTGGAAACATGGAAAACCCTTTCCTGAGTTTCCTGGGCCAAGGTAAAAGAAAGTGAAACATGTTCGAAGAATCAGCCCTCTTTTAACAGCAAAACCAACACATTTCCCTTCTCTACTCAAACCTAACTCAGAACTTTGCTTCATTTCATGCAGGTGCCATTTCTTGGGTATTCCCCTCCTCTGGAAAAATAAATGGGTAAACATTGCCTGATAGTACAGAGGAGAGCTAAGAACTGAGAAAACAGAAAACAGCTGCAAAATAATCAGGAGGAAAATAGGCACCAAAAATGAAAAGAATGTCTTCTAACTAAAGAAGGACTATTTCAAACTAAAACTATTCTAAATTATTCCTTGTACTCCTAGTTATATAACTTTGCTTTCATGAGCTTTATGACCAGAGTGCTGACCAGATTACTGTCAGTTAAAAAAAAAAAAAAAAAAGGCATATTAGATGTTGATACCATCTTTTCCTTAACTCTCTACCATCTCTCACTCTCTGCTTCAGTGAATACCAACTAATTTCCCCTGGGGAAAGGGAAGTGTTTAGCTGAAATAGCTTTACATTTTTATTTATTTTAAAAAAATCTCAATACTGTTTATTTAAACTCTACAGGTTCTGTGAAACCCCAAATTATATTCCCTCTAGTCTAAAATGATTTGCCTTAAAATGCATTTTTCTGATAGCTCTCTGGTTAGCAAACTCTCTTCTTTTTTCTATGTTTCCAGATACAGGGACCCAAAAGGGTTTTTATTTAACAACAGCTCAATAATTACCTTTTTTAAATTCCCATCTCTCCACTATTGTTTCTGGCATATTAGTTTTCAAGGTCTCAAAGTTCATGGCAGGTTTTTTTGCAAGAATAGTGATAAAGTGCTTGCATTATGAATAGTAATTTTATTCTCTACTACTGTAGCTGAAGACAGTGACATACAGGTTACCTGGTTTCAATATTCCATTCCAAATTCCTTAGGGTTCTGTGTCAGCAGCAACATATTTAGCAACCTTGAAAAAACCTTTTCTTCATGTTAATGGTTTTATTTATTTCAAAGCCATCCTCATCAGTGTAGCCACATGATGCACAAGGACTCACCTGCGGGAAGATCCAATGGTATGGAAAATGTTCTAAAATTCTCAACAGCTGTTAAATCAGATTAAAAAATGAGCATAGTTTCAAATGCTCGTTAGCTATTGTATTTTAATGAGACAAGCACATCACATCATTATTCTGCTTTGAATGTCTTTGATCTGGGATGTGAGGATCTGAAGGATCTTGCAGACATTAACAGTGTAGCATGCTCTTGCTTAGCTGGTGTTAATTAATTAATTAAATAAATCTTGTTATGCTGAGCTACTGCTGTCTCCAATTTGAAATTTGAAGCAGGTACTTTCTTCTTTATACAGTTTACAACTTTTGGCTACACATACATTTAATTTCAGGTTTAGGTGATTGTATGGAATTACAGAATCTTGCCAAAATCGTAATTTAAAAGAAATATTTTCATTGACATAAATTGCTTATGAAAAAGAAACAATATGTATTGAGAAGTTTTTTTTTTCTGTTAGTAAAATAAAGTATCAGTTTTATGCTTAAGCCAAACCTCACAAATGACACACTATTTCATTTATGCAAATGTAAAAATATTCTATACTATTCCTTTTCCCCCCATATACAGTATATAATGGAAATAATACATCAGTTTCCACAAGCTATACTGTTGAAACTATCCATCTGAAAGGTGATTTTCATTATATAGATTTAAATTTTAAGACTCAAATACAATAGTTTTCCCCTGTTATAACAGTTTTCCCCTACCATACTATGCGAACTATATATATTTGTAGTTTGAACTACAAAACATTGTATAAAATGAGAAATTTTTAAAACAAATTAAATTCCTAAACTCAATCAGACCTTCTTAAAATGTCATCTTCTGTAAATATGCATAACTGACCAAGAGGAAATCTTTCTTTACATGTGTCACGGACACATGTACAAATTTATTACTGAATTTTAGAATTTATTCTTGTAAGATATTACCATAGATTTCCAGATATTTTTAAGATGGTTAACATTCATTGGTTTAAGTTAGACAGCAAAAATTTCAGTGGAAATCAGTTTGTTATAATGTTGCTGCTGTAAATACAACAGCAACTGGTTTCCAAACTGTGAATTATTTTTTTCTATATGTAGTTAAGTTAGTCTCAAATGCTAATATCACAAAGTTAATTACAAGAAATAACTCGACACTAAAAACAGCTACTTGAGTTTCAACTTTCTACAACTCCTTAGGAATGCTTATTTCCTCATGCAGTGTAATTTCTGCCGCCCCTGTGTTTATATCACAATTCATCCAACCTAATGCAGTGTAACTGGATGGACAAGGCAGCAGGTGAGAAGGGCTTCAGCTCTGGGCAAGCCTTCAGCACTCCCACGCTCATGCAGCAAAGTGTAAAACCTGAAGCTAATTTAAATGGATAGAATTGCACAATATCTCAATGAACATATTTTTTTGATCAGAAAGTGACAGGCTTTGAATATATTATGGACAGTTACAGTCAGGATATTCTATTGCTCTTCCTTATGCTTGATGGGCTGTGCCAGTTAACACACCTGATTTCACACTCTGAAGCTCCACTACCTTCCCAAATTAGGTGGGGTGGAAAAAGCATTAAGTGAGTCAGGTTATTCTGTTCAGCCACCTGGTTTGAAAAATAAAAGTAAATACTGAACTGGTTAGGCAGAGAAAATTCACTAGCCAAGTTTCACCCTATATCAGAAATAAATGAGAATGAGTTCTTTCAGCTGTGTTATCTATGTTTAGAAGTTTCTCCATAGCAATAATTTATAGCTGTCTCTAGCCCACTAAAAATAAACTACATTCTCAAAGTTAAAACTGTCTCTACCCCTCAAGAGCTGGAATTCAAATTTAGGAGCACCATATTCCTACCCTGAATCACAACATGAGTTCTAATTTTGAATATTGAGAATATTATTAAAAGATCTGAATATACACACTATATGTGAAACAGATGAACTAAGGTTTTACGGAAACTTTGGGAACATTTTGTTTAACAAACTGCTTTAATAAATTCAGTAGATCACACTTTAACCATTCCAGGCCTACTTGATTTCTTGTCTGAACAGTAAATGATGAACAACACAGACACTTGATGTACAGTAAGCTGTATTTTGGTATAAATCCAAACTATCTAGTAGCCAGAAAAACTGTACATTCAGATGCTTGGTCATTTTTTAATGAATGAGTATGGCAATTCCATAGTGTCCACACATAACTGCCAAATTTGCATTTCGTTGACGCAAAATGAACACCACATCAAATTAAGTTTCTTTATATATTTCTTGTACTGCATGTTCACAACACTGGCTTAACTTATAATCACTAGTTTAACACATAATAATTTTAGTATCATTTGCCCTCCTGAAAATATCTTTAAATACTTGCAAGAACATACATTTCCTGTCACATTTTATGTTAATCATCATTAATAGTAATATAAATATCATTTTAAAAATTAGAAATAAGTTAAAGCTACAAGACTGTTTCAGTGGAAAGGACAGGGAAGGGATAGATACAAAGATTTGGGGTCTTTGACAATAAGAAAGGATAATTAGAGATTATTAACATACTCCAATTTTTCTCCCCTCCAGTGAAATTCTTATAGAAGTAGGTCAACTGAGATTGGTTTTGCAGTGGCTTTGAGCTGTTTTCACACCACATGCCCATCTTTTTGAAGGGCAGAAATGCAATCTAAGTGCTAAAAAAGTGTTTACAGAGGGCAGAGTAAAGTAGATTTTCCAGAGATACACAGCTAAGTAAAGTCATCTATCAGCTCAACTCCAGCACTGCATCTGCAGTACCAGGTCAAGTAAGGTTGATGTCCCACCATGAATTGGGTGCAGCATGCAATATTCTAGCAAATCTCTCTGCATATAAATAAATTTATTTCTGCACCACTTCATCCCTGGAAATTTTCTTACGAACTTTCAGAATATTTGCTTCAACATAATTCCAAGTCAGATAAACTATCAGATAAACTATGAGATACAGAGACTAAAGGAGAAGTGCAGGTAGACAATTTAGGCCTGAAGAATTAGGCTATTTAGGTCAGAATAACCAACTGCATAGATACAGGGTGAAAAATAAGAGTCTGGGACAATTTCTTTTCAGAAAATTACCTGTGGGATATAATGGATTACATACGAGACATGATGTAGTGAAAAAGGCAAAATGTTTTCTTTAGCTACATCTATAGAGTCTTCAGAACATGTGAAGTTATTTCTTTCTGCTTTTCTCAGCTCAATATTGCATTTGGTTTAGGACACTGCATTTAAAGACTGATACAAATGAATCAGAAAGAGTCTAAGAAAAGCACTGAAAATAAGCACAGGTTTAGCAAATAAGATCTCTCTTATAGACTGCATAAACTGGAGTTATTCATAACAAGAAGGAAGAGCAATAGAGAAGATACCGATACTCAAAAATATAAAAATGCCACAAATGAAAGGAATATATCATGTTTTCGATGACCACAGTGAGTGGTTCAAGAACTGACAAGGTTAAGAAGATTCAAATTAGATGATGAATCAGAAAAAAACCCCAAACATATTCTAATTTTGAAAAGAGGTTTCAGTTTTCTAAGAATAGAAGGGATTTAACTGGAAATTAAACTAAGGACTTCAAGAGTGTTGGATTATGATCTATAATATATTGCATGTGTGTTATTAACATTGTTTTGGGATCAAGATCAAGACTAGTTGGCCTTTGGAAGTCAACATGGAGTTCCACTTCCTTACGTTTCAAGAGCTTAATGATAACAAGGTAACATCCCCTGGGAAATAAATTCCACTCAGCACCCACTTCAAAATAATCTATTCCTAAGTAAGACAAACTGCATGCAACTGCTTTTATTTTCTCTGTAACTGCCTTGAAGAGAGCAAATAAAGCATATTCCTGATTTCTAAGCAAAGAGGATAAAATAACTTCTTTCTGTGGGTTTCAAGGCAGTGAATATTTTTAATCGGAACATGAGATGTATTACAATTTATAACAAGACAGCTCTGCCTGAAATTATGACTACAACTTAAATACTTGCCACAGTAATTTGCCACACTAAAATTGATACAGCAGAAAGGAAAAGGCAAACTAGCAGAAGACAGAAGAAATGTTTTGAAAACCTTCAGATATGGTAGAAAGAAGGATAGGAGAATTTCAGAGAGGGTTTTGGAAACTATCCTCTGGGGGCACTCTAGTTACAACTTTCTTTCACATAGTTGTGAAAGTAGTATGCCACTTCTTGAAGGGCACAGCCAAAGCAAATGAGCCTTTTGCCTGATTAAGGACAAAAGATCAAAGTAGTAATAATTAAAATCAGGGCCCTAATACTTATACAATTCATCTCATTTGGACTAATCAAAGTGGCAGAATTAAACACTTGTTCCTGCAGTATCAATGATTAGGTGCATATATAAAGTAATTCTCAAAGTAAGTTCTAGTATAAATGTAAACTACTGACAAAGTAACAAAGATGAGATTAATAAATAGGCTTGGATGATCCAGGTAATGCTTGAGCTTAGAAAGATATATATTTCAAGACTACTTTAAATATTAATGATTGATTTGTTCATTACAACTTTTTATGACTGGCTGTAAATTTATTAACAGAATATTAATAAAAATTACACATTAAAATCTTTTTGACTTGCATTTTCAAATGTTGTTGTATGCAAATATCTCCATTGCAATATGGTTTGTTGTTGACTATTTTTTGTTGTATTTGTTGAAAATCTATGTACTAACAACTAACATTTTTTTCCAATACCAGTGGTACATTACTTAAGAATTCCGTTCATTATTCATGCATTCCATTTTGTTCTAAATTATATTTTGGTTAGAAAGTTATTCTTAGCTCATTTTTCCTTTCATTAATATAAAGGCACATATGATATGAAGTAACTTGCAGCATTTCTGCTAGAACATCTTGTTCATGTGCTTTAATCTTTTGTGCTTAATAGCCCCATCAGACTGAAGTACTCAAACCACTGTTCTAAATATTGTGTTCTCAGCAGTAGCTGTCAGACTTGGATTTAGTTACACTAGAGTTAGGTAGAGTTTTGCACTGGTACCTGCAGTTTACCTTCCCATAATTTTTGGTGCCAAAAATACACTCTCAGATTTCAGATGAAAGTGAGATTGATGTTTCTTGATGAAACCAAAAAGCTCAAACATTACTTTTCCCAGTAGCTGGCTTTAAAATCATCACAAAACCGGGGGGGGGTGGGGGGGGGATAAAAACCTGCAGAGTGAATAATTTTACAGAGTGTTACATAAAGCATTTTGGTTTTCAACATTACAGTCAAGCTTGAGGAAGAGATTCTAGAGGCAGATATAGATATTTCAGGAGCTTTGGTTAGGAACATTTAAATGCCTCCTTGTTTGTAGAAAATACAATGAGTGAGCACCTTAGGACGCCAGCTGTGCTTACCCATAGTAAGCACTATGGGTTAGCACTATCTCTTGGCAGGAAATGTAATTTTTAAGAGTCCTAAGCCTCTACCTTGAAGCAGGGAAGAGAGAAAGGTGTCACTGTTGGTTTTGATATGTTTGGTTTATAAACATCTTTGCTCACCTTGAGTCCTAAATCAAGGAAACTTCTGAGAGCACTGGAAATCCTACCTGCTAATGGGAGAACCTGAGTTTTTAATTGAAACCCTTCTACACCATAAATCAGAAACACGTCACAATGAAAAACTACCACCTACTCCAAGCCATAGAAACATTTTATTTTTTTTTACCACAGTTATGCACTGCTCATTTTACTTGAAAAACTATCTTTGTTTTTCTAAATTCTATTTCTAATTTAAACACTATAATGATAACAGTTCTTGCCAAAGAATATTTATTCTATAACTTGGAACCTTCTCTACATGATCTGACTTCAGAATACTTTATTATCTTTAAAAGGCACAAGAAAATACCTATTTATTAACTTTTATTCAACTTCTTTTACTAGATAAACTTTCCTTAAAGAAGATTTACAGAACAGGCACTTTCCCAGTCCAGAGCAAGGATGAGTAGAAGCAAGCTGGGGATGACAAGGTGTTATTTGATAGGTTTTCACTTTATCATCTCTATCTCTGTGATTGTTTAAACTTACCCAGCAATGCCATTTGCAGTGAGCCACAACCAGTATGCTTTGCCCTAATTACTTTTGTCATAATCTTACACACTAGTAGCTGGCATTTTGTATCTTCCAGCCTTTTGACATAGTGTGCTGTAATGAATATAACCTTTAACATGTTACTTCCAGGGTAGTGAACACTATTGACTTCAGTGCCTCTTCTGGTTGAACTTGTCAGCAAGAAGACATAAACTATGACAATACAACTTGTCCTATGAAATGTTAAACCACAAAAAAGGTCCACTCTCTGTAAAGGACTGACTGACCATAAGATGCACACTAAAATACACTCTCTGCATGTAGGTTGTAAAGTACAATCTATACTGATTTATGGCTGGTTTATTTAGTGTTACACTAGAAAATATCATATATTCTAACAGAAACATTGAGATGTTTGAATTTCGTGTCATTTTGTAAATCATCTCAAACTTCTCTGAGAACAAAATGATGCTGTTGTTTCATCCTACCTTGAAGCATAGCCAAGAAGGAATTTGTCACCTACAAGTCTGCAGACAGCAAGAATATAATTTAGCAATGGAGATGAAAAAAAGTATTGCCTCTGGTTGAAAAGGCAAGATAAAAGAGATAGGAATATAATATGTAAATCAAAATTTGTTGAAGGAAACAGTTAACTTTCAGCACTTTCTGAAAAGAACCATAGGGTTTCAACACATCATTTCTCATCTGTGTGTGAGGTCCTGATTGATTCTAAATAATTTTATCACCGCTTCCCAAAACTACACGTACTACAGCACAGCTCAGGAAATTAATGTAGCCTCTGAAAATATAGAAATAATTTAATCTTAATCTTGTAGCAATGATTCCAAACCATAAGGATTTCTTTTCTCTTTAAACTCAGTAGAACAAATTTCTTTCTCTGTTCCTTAGAAAGAAAAACATGTTGGAGTCTTGTGTATATATCTAATAGCACAGGCCTACTGTGGTTTCTTGAAGGTATACAATAGATTTTGGGAAATATGGATGAAATACAAGAATAACTAAGAAAATAGTGCTTGAATGCAGATTCCCCAAAGGAATGTCATATAACATTAAAACTGATGTGCTCCTGTGTGATAGCTAAGGGAAAAAAAGATTAAGGAAAGTAGTACATGGTATGATTCTGATTAATTCATATTGGTTTTCTGGGAGATTCAAAGGCAAAGACTCACACACAAAAATGCTAAATATGATGACGTGAAAGTCTTTAATGAATTCGGGTGAAAAAAAAAAAAACACACACAAAACCTCAAATTTTTTTTAAAAGCCTTACCAAAGAGAATTATTCCCAGCAAAGAATTTGGAAATCTGCCACAGTAGATATGGGTTAGTAAGTCAGAAATTTATTCAGGACGCAAAGCTAAGCACCTTGCAAGTCAATATGTTAATCCTGAATTCAGTCTTCCTTTTAACAGTCACCTGGGGTGAAGTTCCTGTAAAACTGATAGGATAGGAATTGAACAGTTAGACTGAATAATACTGGGTTTTACCTACTGGAACTCTGGAGGTGTAGAGAATGACATACATTACGGAGCATTAATCTTGTGGTATAAATATTATTCTTTAGGGAGGCAAGAAAAAAGGAAAATATGATCTCTCATTGCACTTAATGACTCAGAGTTTGCTGCAAAGTCAACAAATTATTTAAAAAAAAAGTTCTCTAAAAGATGGTAAATTACAAACAGCTTGACACACACAGGTAGCTAGAAATGAGTTTAAAAATAACAGCAGCAGTAATGGTGAAATTAAGTTCTTTTCATATGTATATTTGTCTCATCAATAAGAATAATAATTATATTTTTTCACACAGAAGTTATTTTCACCAATTACAAAGCACCCTTTCAAGCACACAAAACTACCTAACCCTAACTTTGGCTTGGTCAATAAGAGTGACTTTTAATTATATGTGTCCCATGAAGCCTCAAAATAATTTCTTCTTACAGACAGACATAAAGACCATAATTGCATGAGTTGAGTATGACGTTGGGAAAACTCACCCATGGTGATTTATTTCACAATTAATTGGTTTTGAATTTCTTTTTCTTCTCACCTAGGGATTCCCTTGGGAACCTCAGACTGACCTCTGGACATGTAAATACTTAGAATTTTTGAGGCGGCAGACATTGCTTCACAGATGCTGTTAACTGTGGTACTGCCCAGGCTGTCCAGGTTGCTTCAGTTCTTCTTGTGCACACTAATATTTGCTTTTTAATGCAACTCATAGAAGGTATAGCAATATCACCAATGTAGCAATAGCCATAGTTCATAAAATAATGGATTCAAACACTTTACAGAAAAAAAATCTCAAAAATGAAAAGAATTATATAGTGGAGGCTGTCAGAGCACACAAAGTTCAAAGACTGACAGAAGTTACCAAAAGCCATTTTCATGAAAAGTCTGTAACATAATGATATATTATGTAGTAGCAGAAGAGATGCAAGACAGAGAACCCCAATGTGAGACCAAACTGAAATAATTACATCTTCCCCCGATAAGAGTTATAGGGCAAAGCAATGCATTACAAAACAATACACAGCCCTGGGAAAACATTGGCCTGGAAATAAATCTAAAAAAATCTAATTACTTGTTCTAAGCCTGTAGCACATCCCGCTAAGTAGTGACAAACATCATAAGGGCACTATCAAATTGAAAGTCTTATAATACACAATTTGTCTTCATTAACACATATCTATTATTTTGTAACACGTATCCAATCCTTTGTTTGTTATATATCCCTTTCACATTTTCCAGTATTTCAACAGTGTCAGGGTTTTCAATGTCATACTGGAGTATTTATTTACTGGATTTTTTTAATACTGTGTACAACAGAAGTTAATTGTTACAGAAGCCAAATTTAAAACAATTCAGTGATGACCCACTCTACCATGGTGAACTGTGTAAATATTATTCTGAGCTTAATTTCTATTATAGTAACACTTTTTTTTCTGAGATTTTAACAATTAGGGTGGGTTTTTTTAATTAATAATTACTTCTGGTGACTCATCAATAGTCTGGTTTTGTGCTCTGTCTTTCCAGTGCTCCTTCTCACAGCTGAAGAGGCTCTGAAAAATATATTTTTTTTCCTTTATTCTCTTCTGATGAAACAAGCAGGATCAAACATTTACACTGAAAGTATTAGTTCTTATGCACTGGTTGTATTTCATGGAGTTGCACGTTAGCATGATCAGAAATACTTCATTTATACTACGTGGGGCTACTGCATCTCCCTAGGAGCTGTGTGCTTACCAAACAGAATATGATGAAGTATTATTGTGTTTCTTCATCTGGAAACTGACAACTTTTCCTACCACTGAAATGTTTGCTGTGCATTACAAATCCCTCCAAGAACCACAGGAAGGAAAGAACAAGTGTACAGGTCAAAAAGGCATGCTTTAGGAAACTTGGAAAGAATGAGTAATGTCATAAACCAAATAGGTTTACAAGTGCCTCTGAGAACTACTTCATCAAATCGTCCTCCTCAAGGAAATAACAAAATTAACTACTGCTCTGGACTCAAAAAAAACCACCAAATGTCCCTTTAAGAAATAGTTTTCCCAAATGTTTGTGGGGCTTTTTTTCCTAAGAAAGTTCCAGAGTGTCAAGAAAATACACATTTTGATTCATCAAAAGAACAATAAAATATTTTTGCAAGAACGTGCTCTTTCCTCCCGTTAAATGTTAACATCTATTGAGAGGCTTCAATTGAGATGCAAATTTTAATAGATTTTTATATTAACTCAGGTCCAAAAATTACAAAACGAACATCCTGGGGAACTCCTATAGAATGTAAACCAGATTACATACAGTAAAATACGCATTCTTATTCTTTTGACAGGCAATTTTCTTCATGGCATGACTTCTGCAGACCCTTGCGAATCGCTGCTTGCTTTGGGGGATGAAAATATGCCTCCAGCAGGTTACAATAGTTAATCTAGTTACAAGAACAAGCTGAGGTTCATTTTGCTCTAACTTTTGTATTGTTTTGTTCTTTTAACAGAGCTCGTGCTTTGGAATTTCATTATATTGTACAGGAGAGAGCTGAAGTATTACCTGGATTAAAATCATAAACACAGATATTCTGGCTCCACTGCAGTAGTGCCTTGTGTACATATTAAGTAATTGCTATCTCAAATATATTTTCTAAGGCCTTACAAATTAACACGTTGCCCTGCAGCAACTTCTTGATTGGTCAGTCAAGAAGATCAGTATGTCTTCAAAAGGTGGAGGGATGTATTTGGCTGATATAAATAGCAGGATTGGAATCTGACTGGGCAAAACAAATGAAATAAATGTCTTTTTCCACAGACATTTAACATTCAGAGAATATTAACAAATATTAACCTTTTGTTTTCCTCTGAACTGTGATCAACTGTTTGACCTTATCTCAGTGACAATTCTCTCACACTATCATTAAACAGGTCCAGTTAAACTTCACGAGAAGGACTGTGAGTAAAGTTAAGCACTGTTCACCTGGGATAAGAACAGTTTGCTCAAGGTCATATGAAATTATTAACAAAGGTGGCATTTTGAGACTTCTAGTTAAAATCTAGTGCTCTAAGCATGAGCTCTTCTTTTATTTAAATAACATTTTCATCCACAGATACTTGTGACTGCACCAATGGGTCTGCAATGTACTACAGTTGCTG
>NW_020955509.1:440069-607332 GCF_003031625.1 Empidonax traillii
CACCTGGGATAAGAACAGTTTGCTCAAGGTCATATGAAATTATTAACAAAGGTGGCATTTTGAGACTTCTAGTTAAAATCTAGTGCTCTAAGCATGAGCTCTTCTTTTATTTAAATAACATTTTCATCCACAGATACTTGTGACTGCACCAATGGGTCTGCAATGTACTACAGTTGCTGAACTTCCTTACTGTTTATATGGAATCCTGCCATGCAAATGAGTAAGGGTGAGAAATTACCAAGAGAGTGTGTAAGGCACAGATATCTTTTCCTAATTGCTATGACTGGGACAGAAAGCTACCTTTGTTGAATTCTCATGAATCTATAAAGATTCCTTATCCTAGACATAATTATCAAGATTTTAAGTGCAACAATTAGGATGTAACAGTTAGTGAGTCAGCCAAAAAGAAAAGTCCTCCATGCTCATCCCTATTGGATTCCCTGAAAATCTGCAGTGCTTCATGTAATCATTGCAGATTTTCATTTCAAGAACTTTATTTGAAGTCTGATGATAGCTGAACTTATTCACCCTCATTACTAGGAAAAAATATTACAAATCCTGGGAGGAGTGAAACTCTTTACTAGAGTTGCAATTGTCAGAATGTTCATAAAATACCATCATCCAGCTATTCCATGTAAATGAATCCTTGTTCTTCAGGATATTCTTTTAATACTTTTACCCTTCAGGACTCCTCTTCTATTAAATTTGAACATGGCACACAAGAATGGTGTGGCCAGTCTCTTCGCAAACGAAGAACTGGGGAAGGTCTTTCCACCTTCCAGCCTGCGCATTGGATTTTTTAGGTGAGACACAGTGTGCGCGGAACTAAGCCCACCCTTTAATCCTGAGGTTCATCTGCCGGGGCCAAGCACGCTTGGACGGTGGCAGCGAGGTCCTCAGGACGTAGATGGATTGCCTTTACGGGCTAACGAGCTCCATCTGCCCGGGGAGGGGCCCTGACCGGGAATCGAACCCGGGTCTCTGCAGCGACAGTGCAGTGTGTTTTCCTCTACACCACCGGGGGCTCCCGCACACAAGAATAATGCCTTGTGAAATCAAAATCCAAATCAGAAAGAGAGGTTTTTTTTAGCTGACCTGATACAGTGGATGCAGCCACAACAAATGGGATCTACAATGTGTGGTAAACAAAGAATACTTCTCAACAAGTTCTTTCCTATACTTTCTTAGTGCTAAGGGAATGGAGTTCTGAAGGACTCTAAGAATATTTTTTTTTTTGTGATATCCAAGCTAACCTAAGATTATGAATCAAACAGATAATGTTGAAGTCTAGCATTAAAGCTCTTCTTTGTGCTACACACACCCCACGCCCCACCCCCCATAACTGAGCAGAACTTGCAATTTCTGCAGCTCCATTTTGGGGTAATTTTTAACATCTAAATTCAAGACCATGCAGTGTGTGCAGATGTTTCACAGAACATAAGATCTGCCAAGATAATATTCTAATTGGCTTCTGAAGATGAGATTTTCTATGCCAAGCTATGTATTTTGTCTTGCTTTTCATTCAGCACATCCATAACTGAATCAAATGAATTCATAATACTACTATTTCCTAAAACAAACATCTCACAAACTGGAGTTTTCCTTATTAGGAAAATAGTGGCCTCAGCACTTCAAACTTCACAAGCCAAAATCACAAGATAAAAAAATTAATATTGTATTTTGCTTATTATGTCCCAGGTCCTCAGTTTCACGATGACTCATGTATTGGACTAAGCTGTGAATCAATGTTATCAAATTCAAAAGCACCTTTAAAAGCACACACGTGGGTGTGACAGATGGTGAATAAACCTTTATTTTCTTGGCACTCTCCCGGCATTAAAGCAGATGGAGACATTTGCAAATAGTGGATGGTAAATCCCTGGAAGGTCAGGCATTCTCACCACTTCTGTGTTGCTCAGAATCTGCAGGTGAATCAGTATTTCAAACACATATTTGGGGGTTAACTTTCAACTTTCAACACAGTATCTAAATTTCCATTTATAATCTTTACCTGTTTCTTTTCTCTTCCAATACAGACCACTGGTGTCAAGCAAACTTTCCAGTCGCGGTTTGCAGTATGGATACCACAGGACAGTCATGAAGCAGAGCTGATTGCCTGCAGAGGTTGTGCAGTCTTTATCCTGGAGACTTTGAAAGACTAATGTAACACAGCGAAATCATCTGTCAAATGCTTTTTTTCTGCTTATATTTCCATATTTTATCAGAACTTAGTCAGCTATAAGTCGGCTTTCTGAATTGATATTGCCATAAAAAAAAAGAATATTTTTATTGCATGCCAGATTTATTAGGCCCAGATCTGAAGTGCTTTTCTTCTTAATTCTCTCATAACTTCTCCTTCTTCCTAACTTTCAGGATCTTTTCACACTACAGCAAGAAATACAGTGCCTTTCAGTATGTGAAGAACAGACAGCTGATATTTCATTGTAATTTTACCCCAGCTCAGTTTTGTAAAACTTTTCTAAGGAGCTTTAACTAGCATTTCTTGCCACACTTATTTCCAGATGAGTCAAGCTCTTCTCTATATTGCATTTCTTAAAGTTAACTGAGATATTTCCAAGAACAGAATTAAGTATTCCCTGTTGGTTCATTTGGCCTTATTACTGCCTTCTTGATCAAACCCACAGATAAGAGCAGTTTAAGCTGTCCATGCCAATTATGAACAACATATCAAGCCTAACTTGATCAACCTCATCTAGTGAAAGGTGTTCCTGTCCAGCACATAGGGGGTTGGAATGAGATGATATTTACAGTCCCTTCCAACCCAAACCATTCTATGACTCACAAATAAAAATATACTTAATCATAAATTAAAATAAGCAACCCTAATGAATGATAATGCTCACTGGTTTTAGATTCCCCACAGAGAATTTCTTGTATCTCTTTAAATTTTCTTTTTAGTGGTTTAGACTCAATTTCTCTGCTGGCAAAACTCAGTTTCTTGAACATATGTGTTGAGTAGAGTTCCTATTCTTTTGCCCAACATTGGGAATGTATAGAAAGGAAAGGAGATCATTCTGTCCTGCTTGGGAAGAAGCCATTCCATACCATCATCTACCAACTGAATGAGTCTACGTGAAAATGTCAAAGCATTTACTGAATGCAACTTTCGTTGATGAAATTTTTCCTGTTATTCAGCAGAATCCAGGAAACATGCATGCCAGGTTATTTGTAAAATAGGTTGCTTTCAGACCTGTGTGAATAGGAACATTGTGAGATCTTCAAATGTTTGGCTGCAATATTGTAGTTGATACAGAGTATATATACTTAAAGCAAAAATTGGATGTGCTTATGATTTCCAGAATAAATTTCTTGATGGGGTTTTAACTAGGGAGGAAACTTTCCTAGAGAATATAGTTAAGGATATCTTGTACATCCAACAGTCCACTCATTAAAACTATTTCTCTCCAATTTAGAAAATAGGATGTTGTTGTACACCATGTAAAAGGTTGTACATAAGTCCAGATAAATGACATCTGTAACCCTTCTCTTGTTCACTGGTGTAGTCACCCCATCACAGAAGGCTACTGGGTTGATCAGGCAGGACTTACCCTTGGTGACTTTGTGCTGGCTGTCCCAAATCACCTCCCTGTCTTCCATGTGCCTTAGCAGAGCTTCTAGGGGGATCTGTTCCATAATCCTCCTAGGCACAAAGGTGAGACTGATGGGTCAGTAGTTCCCAGGGTCCTCCTTTTGACCCTTTTTAAAGATGAGTAAAGCATTTCCCCTTTTCCAGTCACCTAGGACTTCTCCTGACAGCCATGAATTTTCAAATATCATGGAGAGTGTTCTGGGCAACTACAACAGGACCCTGGGATGCACCTCCTCAGGTCCCATAGACTCAGGTTCCTCAGGTGGGCACAAATCTGATCTTCTCTTACAGTGGGAGGGACTTTGTTCCCCCAGTCCCCATCCTGCTGTCCATCCACTCAGGAAGTGTGGGAAGAGAGGTTGCCATTGAAGACTGAGGAAATAAAGCTGTTGAGTACCTCAGCCTTCTCCTCACCCATTTTTACCTGTTTTCCAGTGCTGTTTATCACAGGAGGTCCACCTTCTTTGACCTTCCTTTTCTGTTTAACATACCTGTAGAAGCTGATGCATTATCTACCTTTGCATATATGGAATTAAAATACCTCTCTAGGGCATTATTACTACATTTAAAGTGGCTTGTTCATATACTTCCTTCTGCATTTCAGGAAGTTTGTGGGGGCTTTTCCATCTTGAAAAATTGCATTTGATGATTTTAGTCTTAGCAGTACTAAATGATAACAGATTAAATAACAAGGGAATTTTTGCTTTCAAGTTCAACATTCCCCATGTGTACTGAACTCTGAAGAGTTCTTTATTATGCATCCAGATGTATATATAGTGAGTTTAAAATTAGAGTCAAGACTTTTAGAAGATAAGTACCTAAAATCAGCTTCCTAAATTCTATTTCAACACTGAAGTAAATGGTCATGTTATCAAACTCCTATCTCTTGGCTTGACAGATACTACTAAAAAAAACCAATCCTTTGCAATGCAGTTTTGTGTTTGCTATCGGAATTTATGAATCTGCAGAAGATAAAATCTGAGAATGAACCATTTATCTTCACACACTTTGTGCTCAATTAGTTTTGAAAATGTTTTAAGTCTGACCTAGCCATAACCTAAAAGCATATTCCAGCAGTATTAGTTTATGTTTTAAACATATCCATATGCCACATGTAACACAAAAGCAGAATCTGACAACTTATTCTTTCCAAAGAATGTTTTATTTTCTCTTCATCTATACTAACACTCTGAAAGAAAGAGATAAAACATGTGAGAGATTAATCACAGAATGAGAAAAAAATCCATTCCAACTAGAAATTAGGCATTACTTTTTACAGTCACGTTAAGAAGAGTATCTTATTTGAATAAAACAGACTTCCCTACAAAAAAAAAAAAACACAAAACACAAAAAAACCCCAAACCAAACAAAAAAACCCCCACACTTCAATGTACATATATTTTCAGTAAAAAACAATCATTTTTACATTATTTTACATATTATTGGTACTGCAAACATTTTCCTTCATATCTTTTAGAAAATGCAACTGAAAAATCCTTTGGAGAAAAATCTTTTTTTCTTTCTACTGAAAGTAGGATTTTCAGGTTCTTTCTAGTCTACACAGTGGAAGTGATAATTCTTTATTTTAAACTGATATTTATTTCTTCACTGAGGAACTCTTGTTAGATAATGTAATGTTACTTCATTTTCTAAAAGACTCTTTCTTCATTGAAATTTGGCATTGACATTTAAAAACATATACTGGTATCACTTTCCATTCACTAACATTTCAGATATCATCTTAAACTGGTTTGCAGATAAAATGACTGACAGATTTTTGTCTCAGAGAAAACAAACCTCCCGCTTGATACTAATAAAAATGAAATTATTTAAACTTAAAAGCAAAAATATACAAATCTAGGGTATTTTCCCATAAGTGCAGTCTAGTTTCACTGGCACTGTCTTGTTTTTTTCCCTTTACAAACTGTATGTTTAAAACAGCTTTAAGGCACAGCATTCTTCAGAATATAATTTTGTTACTGGATAATATTGGTTATGCCCAGACTTTGTGTTCTCATAGATTCATAAAATGTAAACTTTTTTGTGTGTGTGCTTTATTTTAGACTTATTTTTATCTCCATGTTGGTATTTACTTGACCATAGCAAATTGTACCATCCTCATCATTTGAGGAATTGATGGAACTCTCCACATATTGAGTGCTTTGCATTTCCTACAGACCTCATGGGTCAGAGACCTCCCTAACACCCACAAGGCTGTTTGGCACATGCAGGGCAGGAGCTGCACCTATGGATATAGTTTTATATGGCTGACCTGTGAACTCCTGTAACAACCATGCACTGACAGAAACAGCTACGAGTTTGCAGGTCAGTGAATGGCACTGTGGATTTCATGCTTTTTAGTGTTCAGCAACATGGATAAATTCAGCTCTTTGCTCAAAATTCCTGCAAAAACATACTTTCTGAAATAAAAATCAGCCCAAAACACAGATGGCACAGTAGGATACGTGCATATTAAGCTGACAGAACTTTGTAAAATACCATCCTTTCAATGCAATCTGCAACTACTGAACAAAGTAATTCCTTAACTTGAGAAAGCCATTCATTATCAAAAAAGGTTCAGCTCGAAGGATGTGAGAACAAGGGAGATTAATCCAATGTAAAATCCATTATTGATATTTGTGGGGAGCAAACAAATAGTATTAGCACTAGACATTAATAACCATTGTTTCAAAATAAAACAAAACTATGCCTCTAACTTCTAAAACAGATCTTGGAGTCACTAGGTTCTCAGCTCGGATTGTTGCTGTAACTGAAGATTGAAAAAAATGAGGAATACAAGAGCTATAGAGACTGGCTTCTTAAACATTATATGACTTGAATATCTTATTTTCAATTTTGGAAGAGTCAGAAGAAGATGTCGAGTCTGTAGTAAAAGATAAGAGTTAGAACTGAGGTTAATGTTCAGGTTTAGAAAGACTGGAGTTGTGCAGCTTGAACCATCGCTAAATCCTATCAGGTTTGTGAGCAAAGCTGACAGCTGACATCAGGAGATAAAAGTGCCTCAGTTTTAAGTTTTTAGTTTAGTTCTTACTCCGCCACCTCAGTGAAGGCTGGGTTTGGAATTAGAATCTGAGAAAGCAAGGGATGAAATTAGTGCTATACTTAGCAAAAGCTATAGAAGAGAACTGCAAGCTAGTATACACAGCTCTGAGTATCCAATTTTTCATTTCCAGGCTTCAACTGGTTCCTAATCTTGGATAAAGTTTACCAATCAAATTGCAATGAGTTTGTAAGGCAATACACCTGAAGAAAGCATTATTGATTAATTTTTCCAGGACTGCAATGATAAACAGATTACTACCTTCAGGAGGCTCAGAAATCTCAATTTAGGAGCATCAGTCTCATTTCCAGCACAGGATTATGGTTTCTCTTCAAAATGAAGTTCATGAAGGCAAGGATGCTAAAACTCCAATTTGACAAGCCAACAGAAGTCAATTCCTGACAGGTGTGAAGCAGCTGTAGGGCACTGGGGAACATCAGTACCTGTGGCAGCTGTACAAAGGCACAGATAGAACTGCTTTCACTGTCTTTCATATTTCTGCCCACTCTTCTCAACCCATGATTGTTAAATAGCCCAAAAGGACTGTACATAGTATTTGTGCAGCTTGGGAAGATTTAGTTCCATCACTACTGCTGTTCTGATCATATCTGTGGTGATTTGGGGACAATTTCAGTTAATCGTAAGTAGGACTGTTCTCATCATTGGGAAGCAACTGGTCAAAATCTCAAACTGCTGGAAGATGCCTTTGGGTAGGATCCTTTATTGCCTCTTTTTATTGCTTGTAATTCCAAGTATCAGAGTAAACTAAGTTTGAGGCTGGATTCGCAACAAGAGATTTCTCTGCGAGTGCCATTTGCCCTCTTACCTCCTTAAGAACCTATTCTGTTTGCTTCTTCAGTAATTCTTCCCTACAACACTGAAGGGATCAGTAAAATAGTGGGAGTGAGGAGACTGAAAGGGTACACTATATTTGTTTTGACTTACTAGGCTACAATGATAATTACAGAACCATTTATTTTTGTGGGTACAGGAGTTCCATCTCCCCTCTAGTAGATCTAAGATTTTATAGACCCTAAAGGCTACAGCAAAAGTCACAGTGGGATAGACTCCTACACATTTACTGGATTAAAAAACAAAACCAAAACAAACAAACAAACAAAACAAACAAAACCACCAACAAAAGAACACAAAACCTCATGGTTTTTTAACCATAAAGAAATAAAATGTTAACCCAGAGTATACCTTGTTGTATGAATTTGTTATTAACAGCATTATTAAGAATTATTATTGCTTTTTAACAATGTGAAAAAGTAATACAATCTTAACAGTGAATTGTTAGAATACCATAGTGAATACAACAACAGTTAAAATCTCTCAGAAAGATATGATAAATCCATTAGCAGCTATTAAGCATAATGATCTGGAATGCAATTTCTCAAGAAATTGTTAATATCATTGATTGCACATGTGAGGAAAGGATCATCCTACTCTGCTTCACTCCTTTTATATTTGTCTATCAGATGCTTTTGAAGAGGTTAAGATATTAGGAGACATGAGCCTACACTCTAAAATAATACAGTGTTTGATTTGTCTTTAAAGCTCAAGATTTGAGCCTGAGACTCCTCATAACCATTAAACTTCCTGGTGCATGTAGGATATTGATGCAAGTGATGGTCAGAAAATGTGGAGATACAATAAGTGCTTGACTCTTCAAGCCAGGCTAAAGAAAAGAATGATACTGGAAATTCTTAGACGCAAACAAGAATAAGGAATGAGAAAAATAATTGGATATGCTGACACCTACCTGTTGTGGAGATCAAGATAGCATTTTTATAAGGGTTACATCAGCATCCAGAGGCAGACAGAGAAATTGTTCTACCAAACTTGAATGCTGGTTAAAACAGCCTGACAATTCACAACAGCTGGCAAGGAGACTGCTAACCAAGCAAATACAGTACATCTGGAAGTTATGAGCAAGGCTGAAAAGGATGCTGCCTGCCGCTTAAAACCATACTTAGGAGGGTCAAGGAATGAGCCCAATGGAATCTCATGAGGATTAATAGGACCAAGTGCAAGGTGCTGCACCTGGGTCAGGGCAATGCCCAGTATCAATCCAAACTGGGGGATGAACAGATCAAGAGCAGCCCTGCTGAGAAGGATGTGGGGTGCTGGTGGGTGAGAGGCTGGACATGAGCTGCAATGTGCATTCACAGCCCAGAAATCAAATGTGTCCTGGGCTGCATCAAAAGCATCGTGGGCAGAAGGTGGAGGGAGGTGATTCTGCCCCTCTACTCCACTCTGGTGAGACCCAACCTCCAGTGCTGCATCCAGCTCTGGGGTCCCAGCAAAGGAAGGACATGGACCTGTCAGAGCAAGTACAGAGGAGGCCACCAAGTTGATTAGAGGGATAGAGCACCTCTCCTACAAGGAAAAGCTGAGAGAATTAGGTTTGTTCAGCATGGAAAAGACAAGGTTTTGAGGTGACCTCATTGAGGTCTTCCAGTGCCTGAAGGGAGCCAACAAGAAAGAAGAGGAGGTACCTTTTACAAGAGCATGTAATGACAGGACAAGGAGGAACAGCTTCAAACTGAGAGAGGAGGTTTAGATTAGATAGTAGCAAAAAATTCTTTCCTGTGAGGATGTTGAAACACTGCAACAGGTTGCTTAGTAAAGCTGTGGATGTCCCGTCCCTGGAAGGATTTAAGGCCAAATTGGATGGAGCTCTGAGCAACCTGATCTAATGGAAGGTGTCTCTGTCAACAGCAGGGGGTTTGGAACTAGATCTTTAGGGTGCTGTCCAACCCAGGCCACTCTATGATTCTGTGACAATTCTATCAGTACTATACAGTGTTGTCAAAGCTTAGACTAATTTGAATTTAGAACAGATGAGCAGCTATATGCCCAAAGCAGCTTTGAAGCAAAAGTCATTAGTCAAATATAAATCTAAGTATGATTCCTTGGAAGTTAAATTTAGGGGCTATGTTATGCAACATATCAATCATTAAGAAATTAAAAAATTATGGATGATGAGCTCAAAAATGGTAGCATGGTAAATGATGTTGAGAACAGGCATTATAAAGAAAGATCTCAAGACATTCAGAGGGAGGTAAAAAATGTATTTCACTGCTGCTTGTAAAAATGTTCAGAGACGTCAGTCTGCTCACTTCATCAAAGAAAATTTGAAAGGTGACTTGACAGCAGTATACGAGCACTTCCAAAGAGAGAAAATATGGGCTTCTACAGGTCTCTAACACAAAAAGGTTTAATATAATTCCATAGCTGGAAGCCAAAGCCAGAAAAACTCAAACTATGCATTAGGAAAAGCCTACCAAGAAAAGTAATTCATTTTCTACATCTTGATATCTTCAAATGAAAACTAGACAGCTATCTAAAAAATACACTTTAATCAAACACAAGCTATTCTATGAAGTGCCTGAATACACTAGTGAAGGGACTGTTTTCTATATATATAAGATCAAAATATATATTCACAGGTCAGGCTTAGTCTTACACTTTACACACCTAGTTTCAGAAACTATGTATAGGTAACATTGTTCTTTTGTTTCGTTTTCTTTGTCATGAAATGTTTTTTTAATCATGCCAATTCCTGTTCTTGGAAACATTTACAGAGAGAGACCCCCTATAGTGATATTTATGTTCTTTCTAATGTTCTGATATACCATTTCTTACTGTTAATAGCCTGAAAACTATATATAACTGTTCTACACTTCAGCTTACTCAATTTACCTGAGATTCTCTTTTTTTCTTCTGCCAAATACGCATTCTGCAACTTTGTTATTTGAATTCAAGAATATAACTTGAATGTTTCTTTCACAGTTTTCTATGTAAGAAATTCAGTTTTTGTTGTTCAGTTTGATACTTCTATTCCTTTCCACCCTCACAAAGAGTTACAGCGTGTTCAAATCATTATAATTCTTTTTCCATGACTTACATTTCACCCTATAATTCTGTTCCAAATTATATGATGTGTAAAATACATACTCAACAAAATGTGTGAATATTCTCAGCTCTATTACAAACCAGTCTAACTTCTTTGGTATTTCTTTCTCAATACCAAGTGTATTATGCTCAAAAATTCCTTGGGATTTTTACAATACTATGACTCTGAGCAAGCAACAATTTTCTCTCTTACCCACACTCCTTTTTCTCAAATATGAATGCATAAAGTTCTGCAGAGTTCTGGAGGTGTGGACCATCTGACTTTCACATTTACCATGAAAAAGCCTGATTTATTTCTATGAAAGCTTAACAATTTTAGGTTGGTGAGCTCCAGTTACTTTTTTTTTTTTTTTTTTAATCTTAAATAGTACCTTTATATTTCATGCTGACACCACGGAATATTAACAATAAAAGTTCACTCACATTTCTGGTCAGTCAACCATCTTTCTTCAACTGCTTTCGAGGCAGTGCCACTACTGCCTGCCAGTTCAGCAGCAGGCACATCACATACCTGCAAACTGCTGAGTGAAAAGAGCTGCAGTCTCTGCCAATACAACAGAAAAGTCTAATTTGACAGAACCACATCATTGTCCAAAATAGCATTATTGAACTGTTGTTTGTTCACCATGCCTTGAATATTAATAAAGGCATCCAGGTATGCTAGAAGGCTTAGAGAGCTGTGCTGGACTTTTTGAGTATTACTCTGCATCAGTACGTGAATTAGGCAACTTAACCACAAAGTTTGAATTGCTTGCTTTTGTGCTATCCAGATGTTTCCACTTATTCAGGATGGAGATAATCTATTTGGAGAAGCACACGGTGCGATGTTTATTGAACAAATGCTGTATAAACGTGAGTTCGTCAAATACTTGATTACAGAGTTGATACTTACAAAGAACAAAAATTATCAACTGCAATCATAGACCCTTGTGACCATAGATCTCATAAAATACAGCTCATTATCAGTGGTCCCTTGAAGCCAACAAGACTATTGGTGGAGAAAAGTGACAGTAAATCACAGTAAAAGTACCAGGCTTAGGAATCATACAACATGCTGAGTTGAAAAAGACCCATCAGGATCACTGAGTCCAGCTCCTGGCCCTGCAAAGGATATATTTGACAACTGACAGGTTTTCCCTATGCTAATAGAGGAATTCTGTATGTGCTGTGCAACAGGGAGCTTAAGAAGAAAGAAGCCACAGACAGTTAAGCCTGTGAAGTTTTACTCTGTTTCATTGCAAACTGAACTATGCCTCTGCAGGTGACTTGGGAGCCTTTTGTTCCTCAGTTTCCCCATCCATATAGTCTCCACATTGTCTACATAATGTTTAAGAACTTGCTTCTCAGACAAGTATACCTAAATATTTAATACTTCTCTCAATACTGGTGTTTCTGTAATATAAATTCTGTAATGACTGACTGAATAAAACAAGCAAATAAATTTTAACTCATGATTTAAAGAAACTCCTACTTTTTGTTCTTCACATTCATATTAATTGTGACATATTTTTTCCTATATGTAAGATTAACTTTTTGAAATTTATTTACTCTGTGCCTTCTGATTCAAAATATAAAATTTTCCAATTCTTTTGTGCTTCAGTCACAGAAGTCAAAATAATACCATCAATTTTGCAGAAAACAAACTATAAGGTAGTAGTATTCACATTAGTATCATAGAATCATACAATATCCTGTATAGGATGGGAACCACAAGGACCATCAAAGTCCAACTCCTGGCTTTCCGCACAATATCCCAAGAGTCACACCACGTGCCTGAGAGCTTTGTCCAAACTCTTCTTGAACTCTGTCAGGCTTGTGCTGTGACCACTTCCCTGGGGAGCCTGTTCAGTGCCCAACCACCCTCTGGGTGAAGAACCTTTTTCTAATATCCACCCTACGCCTGTCCTGACACAACTTCAGCCCATTCCCTCACATCCTGTCACTGGTGTCACCACAGAGAAGAGATCAGTGCCTGCCACTCCTCTTTCCCCTTTCCTTCACGAGGAAGTTGTAACTGCAATGAGGTCTCACTTCAGTCTCCTCTCCCCATGGCTGAACAGACCAAGTGCCCTCAGCTGCTCCTTGCACGGCTTCCCCTCAAGGCTCTTCATCATCCTCCCTTGGACACTCCCTAATAGCTTAATATCTTTTTTATATTGTGGTGCCCAAAACTGCCACAATGTTCAAGGTGAGGCCGCCCCAGTGCAGAGCAGAGCGGGACGATCCCCTCCCTTGACCTGCTGGCGATGCTTTGCCTGATGCCCCCCAGGACAGGGCTGGCCCTCCTGGCTGCCAGGGCACTGCTGACTCATAGTCAACTTGCCACTGACCAGGACCCCGAGGTCCCTTTCTGCAGTGCTGCTCTCCAGCCTCTTGTTCCCCAGTCTATACACACAGCCAAGGTTGCCACGCTCAAGATAGGGAATCTGGCATTTGCCCTTGTTATAGTTCACATAATTGGTGATTGTCTATCTTTCTAATTTGTTAAGGTTTGTCTGTGGGGCCTCTCTGCCTTTGAGGGACTCAACAGCTTCTCCCAGTTTCGGACTTTCTTTGAGTCCTGTGTCCAAGCCATTTATAAAGAACTGGGCCAAGGATGAAGCCCTGAGGCAACCCACTAGTAACCAGTAAGACTTATTTCTGCCTGGAGGTATCCAAGTGACCAAAATCAAACTGCACAAATACCAGTGAAGAACATGCAAAAGCAGTAGAATAAAGAAATTTTGAAAATCAAGAGAAGTTTAAAATTAAATTAAAACCTGTGAAATTCAGTTAATCCTTATTTAGCTGACACATATGCATAAAGATTAACACGTCCACTCCAGTAACTATATACAGTAGGAAACAGTCAATCTTTACCAGGATCAGAGCCAACATTACCCAAATTACAACCATATTTTTCTCTTACAGCACACTAAAAATTTTAGATTTATACTAAGTGAGACTATTATATAGATTGTGCTGCCATTTAACAGATGAAGGGTCCAAATGTAAATATGAAATTAGTTAAAAACCAGCTACAGAAAACTCATTAATCACTAGAGCTGAGCAGCCAAAAATTCTGCAAAATCAAAGCTATTTTTTACATTTATAGTGGAAATTCAAGAAGCATTTTACATATTGGACAAGGACATTGTTTTAATTCTATTTTCCAGATACAGTATGGTAAAACCAAACTATTGCATTAAAAGGTTACTATGCAGGGAACAGCTTCTTCTTCATCAATTGTAAATATCTAATTTACTATCTTAAGACTAGAAAGCAGATTTGCGTAACTCATATTACTAAATCTGATGTTCACAAAACCATTATAAAGATCACTATGTTACCTTAATATCCTGCAGTGGTCACAATTTTAGGGAAAGAAAGAAGATTAAAGAAGGATTTTGTGCCCATTCTCTATATAGTTAAATCCCTAAACTAATGATTAGGCATAAAAAGTCCATTAGCTAAACATTATAATAAGGGGCTACCATCTTGATTATATAATATTCTTTGAATGGCAGACTATAGAACTTTAGCATTTTAGATTGATGAACACTCATACTTTGCTAACTTTTTGTGCTCTTCCAACAGTAATTATTTTAAAACTGTAAAATAACATAAGTTTCTAGAACCTCTTTCTAATTCTAAGGTCAGTATTGGAACTCGCTAGAGTGTTTCTGATGAAATAGCAATGGATTTTTTAAAAAAGGAATACATTTAAAAGTTTCCAGATTATTATTAAAGAAATTTGAAAATCTCCTTGTGTATTATTAACATTACCTTTAAACAGAAGGAAAATGTTATGAGACAGTGGGAGGGCTGCTGCCCATTGGTACATAAATTTGTACCTCCACTCCACAGAGATCTAAAGTGCTTGCTGCTTTTCCCTGTATTCTTAGAGGAACTACAATAACAGGTGGGCATATCTGAATTCCTTATTTGTTCACTGTTTAGCTGAAACATTTTCCATTTCATTAGTATGTGCAAAAACACCATTCAATCCATTTCTTCGGATCCATCATGATAAGCAACTTGCAAGAGTGACCAGGCACATGGCAGTATTACTAAAAGTTGAAGATGACACTGTTCTCAAGGCTTAGCGTGCCACTACCATCAAACCACTGAGATAATTCTAGTAAATGGTGTTTATTTGATTACTTACTGTGGCAGGCTGGTGATTTTACAAAATACCTTTGCATCCGTATTCCTTTCATTCAGTTGCTTAGAATCACCAGGAACATTTTCACAAAGAAAACACACACAGACAAGGTCTATTTCTTTCTTGCTTATTAGTTCTTGTCATTATTCTTCCTTTAAGGTGGTGGATTTGATTTTACATAAATAGGTAAACCTTTACCAGAAGTAATTAGAACTGTAGGGTGGTATAATAAGCAGCAAATGATTTCAAGCAAAATACAACAGACAGATGGGTAAACAACTGATGTATTTCCCTAGATACTTTCCCAAATTAAAAAAATAATAATAAGGAAAAAAAAGAAAATCATTAGCAAATGTTTTTGCAAGTCTTTTTCAAGCTTTCCTAATTTTTCCACAGGCAAATTTAATACAAATGTAATACAAGATTTCAGCTATTCACACTGAAGTTACATGACATGGTAATTTAAAGACAGCTAAATCAAACTGATGTCTTTGTTCTCTTTTCTGTGGATTGAGCTGTGGGTTAGGCCAGCAATCACAAGTTGGTGGTAGAGCAATACACTGAGTGCTAAAATCTTTGTGAACCCAGTCAGGATAATTTTTTTAAAAGCAGTACACTCTGATCACCAGGTGATGGAAAGTCTTTTCCTCATGTATGCGAACACTGATGATAAGAGGATGAAGGGGAAGATTTAGGGCACGAAAAATAAATCTCTTTGCTTCCTCTTGCAGAAATTAATAACAATAACACCCCCTCCAAATTACAAATCAAATTTGAAATAATATATGCAGGATTTTCTATGGTATCAGTTCTGTCTCACAGAACATTTTAACACAGCTCTTCATTTTCAATCTAATGTAGTAGATAGGAATGCAGATCCATGTTTTATTGTTTTTAATTAAAATACAAAGCATATTGCACAACATGTGCTCATAATTTATTCACTTAAGAAGTAATATCTTCCAAATATGTGACTGAAATCTGTACAAGTAAAGAAAATGAGTCATATGGAAGAGTCACATGTAACTAAGAATTGGTAACCAAGAACTGGTACTAAAGCTTTCTCTTGTTTATTACTTGAAAGATCTGAACAACAATTTCTGACACTTTAGCACATCATTTGTATCTCAGTTGCACCAGTAGCATCAAATCTCTGCCTCATTTTACCATAGCATAATATTAAACAAAACTGAACAGTAGAAAGTACAATTTTGGTTGAAAAGTATGTCTACAGGAATTTTCAAAACAGTTACAAGAATGAAGCAAAAACTTTGGTAATTTAACTGTTACAGAATGGGACTTATCTGCTTCTTGGGTTTAATTTTTTTTTTTAATTGCTTTGTATTTCCCATGAAAAAATCCAGATTGTTGAATTCTCTTTGCTGTGCTCTGTCAAATCACATTTCTTCTTTAAAAAAATGAGATCCTAAAGGATTTTGCATGAATAGAGGTTAGAATTACAGGTTACTATTTCGTCCGAGGGATGCAGAGAAAGCACTAATGGGCAGTGAATAACGGTAACTAAAAGAAAGCATAAAATCTGAGTAGAACCTAAATCACAAGTGCTACTTGTGATATTAAAACAGTAAATACTGAACACATAATGAAAAACACTATAAAAATCAGCAAAAATTGTGGATGTATGCAAACACACCTGAGACTGAAGTTTGTTACATAAGGATGGTACTGGCAGTGAAAAATTCTGCAACATCCAATGAACTTAAAAAAATGTAAATTTAGATGAAGTAACAAAAAACCCTTTAGTGATAATCAGAAATGTTATTTGGAGAAAAAATACGGAAATTCCTTTTTTTTTATAAGCTATTTAAAATTGCCAATGAGCTAGAGAACATGTTAAATAAAAAACCCCGTGCTAAGAAGTAATTGAGGAAGGATACATTGACAGGATGACAGATCGGTTTGTTTCTAATATCTGTGATTTCTAAAGGACAGTCAATATCCTGCAGGAATATGCCACTAAAGCTTTGCAGAATACATATTGTTAGGAAACAATACATACATTGCACTATGTGTACTTCATTTTTTTTTTCAATGACCAGCTGAACTTTATGAATGGCTGATGAAGTCTGCAGTCAATTCCAAAGTTGGTTTCTACTCTGCCTTACAATTTTTCAGTTCTTGAATGGATTTTACTAATATCTCTTTTGAAAGCTTTGCAACTCCACTTCTCCTAACCAATAAACACATTTCAAAGACTGTTATGGATCTTGTAACGTTTTAAAACAAGCCAGAAACACGCATATTTGCATTGCTTAATGAATAAATTTCTGATGTTTTATGTCTTGCTGGGTCAAGGCAGGGCACCACAAAGGTTAAAAAACCGCAAGCCCTGACCCTTATTAATGTTGCTGTTGGCAGTAGGAACAGAACACACAGTTGCAGATCATTTTTTCACTACTTCAGAACATACAGAAATGGGTAGACACTCATGATGATTTGCTAGATCAGTATCAGAACAATTTAGATGTAAAATCTCTCATTGGGTTTATACACCACCCTGAAGACAAAGTCTCCCTTAATTTAAAACCATTCTGGAAGCATTTTGAAGAAGAATAGCCGATGTGCTATGGAGACAATATTCCATGCTTCCATGGGTAAAAGGAGAGGCTTCAGTTCTAAAAATTACTTTCAACTCCAACCCAGATGAACAGAAGGGGGGTCATCAACACAGGTATTCACAGCAAGCACAAGGTGAGCATGGCAACCATCTGCTCCTCATGTCATGCCACTGATATTATCACAAACAACAAAGCCAAAACCATCATAGGGGGATGGTTTTTGGCTGCCTATAAAGTATGATTAGGAAATGTGATGATTGCCTTGAGCAGATTACAAAGACACCACCATTCTAGCCCACTCATCTGATTTGGATTAGCCACTTGAACACAGATATCGTGATAGGTTTCTTAATGATTGGGTTCATATGGAATTGTTGATCACAAGTTGTCTAAGCTCTACTGTATCATTTCGACAGACTTTTTCATTAACTCTACAAATACAAAAATACAAGGCATTTTTTCCACTGAATTCTAGTGCATGTCCTCATATAGTATATGTATTAGTCTCTCCTGGAAAGCCAAAGTATTGATTCTGGATAGGCAGTACTCTATAATAATATGGCAGTAAAAAGGACATCTTGACAATATGTAGCACTAAGATGATACCCCATATCAAACACAGGATCAATTCTCTACTACCAAAGGCTAATGAAAAAAACTTTATGAGATAAATAAAATTGTAAGTTTATGTCGTATCTGACATCCTATTTTAGAAATATATGCTGAAAACCACCTGTTAACATTAGTGGTTTAGTGAAATGTACATACTTATAGAGGAAAAACATGTTTCATCCACCTTTTAGTTCTATGACACAACAAAATCTAAATAACAGCTTCCACAACAACAGTTTCAGTTAAATATTGAAACATACTTTTGGTATTAATAATCACTTTCATGCCAAAATGACTTTCAGGCTTTTCATATAAATTAATGATCTAAATTGTGAAATCTATTTAGTAATATAGTAAACATTTATCTAGAAATATTCCTTTATAAATTAAGCATACAGTCACAGGCACTGCAACTTTATCACAAGTCTCACACTATTCAACTTTTTTCTTTCTCAATAATTCATGATACTGGAGTTCTGAATGTACATGAAAAATTCAAGTTTCAGTTAAAAGCAAAGAAATGAGTTTCATAAGCAAGGAGAAAAGGATTAAATCCAACATTAAAAACCAAATACCATATTTTCCTACCTGCTAATCAAATCTCATGCTCCCTTACTGACAAGGTAACAATCATTTATCATTTAAACATTGACAGAGAGAATGTGGTAGCATATCCATAGAAATAGAGCAGCACCTTATCACCATTTTAAAAAGAACTAAAAAAAATAAAAACAAACGAATAAAAATACAACAAAAACAACACACAATATTTTTTTTTGATGGAGATGCATCACTTGAACACCTAATTTTCAAAAGGGTATTCCTGAATTTTAGAAACTTACTACTATAGGCATTGATGTAAGAAGTAGCCAAACAGAGATTCTAATCAGATTTGAAACTTCCTGAATTTGACTCATACTATTATCTCCATTTGATTTCCTACAGCTGCTCTGAAGAGGAGTAAAGAGCTGCTTAGATTGGAGACTGAAACATTTTCAGCAGGTGGAAGTAGAGAGCAGAAAAAACCCAGGCTTTCTGGTACACAAAGCAGACAATTTTGGGGGTTATCTCTTTTTGAAAGTCTATGTCAGTTTTTGTAAAACCATTAACAAAAGCTGAAGAATGATTTACCATGGTTTTATTACATAAAGTCTGTGAAAGACCTAAGAACTATGTTTTTCATAAGAAATCAGTTCTGTCCTGTAGGACAGCCCCTCATTAAACGTCCATCTCATGTTTTCCTGCTTTTCTCTGAAATAGCACAACTTACACTGTAACTTATTACCCACCAACACCAGTATTTCACATTGTAGTAAGACCCACTACGTGGCTCTAGTAATGAGTATTTTAGCTAAATTCTGATTCAGTCCTGTGGTAACTGGGATCCAGTGCCTTAGAGCACTACACAGTCACCTTGCTGAAGGAGGACAACCTCAAGACTGATGACATATAAAGCACATGATACACTACCTTATTAAATGTATGTGTTACACTTGCCTTCTGCTTCTTCTTTACTTTGTCACTAAAATGGCATTAGATTTCTTATATATCTTTCTGTACTGTCTCTCTTGGCTGACCTGCTACTTGAATTAATTGTTTTGCTGGCAGTAAATGAATGATACCTTTCCCAGTCATTCTTCAAAGCCAAGCCAGATAAAATTTTTGAAGTTAATCAAACCACTTTTGAATATTAACAACTCCCTTTATTCCAACTGAGATTTGTTTCTTTTTTAGCGTCCAAGGAAAAATACTGAAAAATATATGCATCTGCAAATGCAAATATATGTAATAGGTTGAAATCAGTATTATAATGTGTATATGTAGAGTATTGCACAAAGCACAATTCCCCCTACTTTTATCTGCTTTCTTTTGTTAATAGACCTAGGTATTTATAACAATTCTATGAGTTCAGCAAGGAGAGGATACAAAAGATTCTGTAACTCCAATATTAAAGCTATTGATTAATTTCAAACTACAAGATTCAGTCCTGTACTGTCTTGATTAAAAATATTAGGTGCAGATTCCAAGTTAAAAATGTACACCCAAATCAAACATTCTGATCCAGATTAGTGTTACTTTGCAATTTCATTAAAATTCATTGAAATAATGCAAATGGAACAGCCAAAACAATACAATAAATAAACCCATTTTTCTAAATCTAGTCTCTATCTCCAGTTGATTGAATCAATTTAGAATATTAAAACTAAAACAAAAAAAAAAAAAACCAAAAACACCACTAAATTTAAAAATTAAATAAATCATGTCTATGCTTCTTTAGTTCAGAAAAGCAAACTAGCAGTTAATCAGGTAATCTAAACACTTCTGTCCACAAAAATGGTATGCCAACAGAAGCCAACTCAAACCACAGGGATTTTTGCACCCTTATAGTACAGATGCAGAGAGAGGTAAGGAAAGCTAATTCTCTCCTCTGGCTTAAAAGCGGCACAGTGATGCCATCACAAGCTTTTTCTTGTGAGACACGGACCATGTCATAAAGACAAATGAATTCTCCTCAGCCCCAGAAGTCTGCATACAGATATCTCCAATGCCCAGCATGACCCTAGAGTTTACAGAAAAAAAAAGAAGTCCAGAGTGAGGCCCTCTTTCATATTGTAAAAAAATCAATATCACTTTGTTATACATAAATAAAAATACATAATTCAAACTTGTAATTTTTTTCAGTCAAGTTATATGTATATATATCAAAACAAAGTTCACATTATGCAAGACAGGCTGAGCCTAAAATCACATTTTGTGCCCTGATAAACACAAGAAAAAAAATACCTTGGAGATGGCATAGGGGAAGCGTATTTCCTTTTCTCTTCAGACTTTTTGGAAAGCTCAGTTAGTTACAGCACAGTGCTAATAACGCCAAGGTTGTGGGTTTGATCCCTGTGGGGGCCATTCGCTTAAGAATTGAACTCGATGATCCTCGTGGGTCCCTTCCAACTCAGAATATTCTGCTATTCTGTGAAAACTGAAAGCACGTGTTGTAGAGGCATGTCTGCACAGCTCAACAGAACCCTGAACGTATTCCTTTGCCGAATATTTCCTGCTGTACTACTGGAAAATCCCTACTGTGGAAGCAGTTTCCATTGCAAGGCTGTTTGGCAGGGCAGCCATGCAGCACGGCCTCCAGGAGCTGCTGTCAAGTTGAAAGTGACACCCTGCGCCTCTGCCCTCAGGGCGAGTCAAAGCAGCAGCAACTTTCATCTCTGCTAGCACACAATTCTGCCTCCAGGGCAGGCTTCTATCTTTATAGCAGATATTTTTTCACACGAGCCCCACAGCTCGGCATCCAAAGCCCAGCAAGGTTTACAGCCTAGAGTGACACAGCTCTGGCTCCAGCAACAAACCCAGACCGTGCTGTGCCTCCAGGTAGGAGCTCCGACCACGCTTTTATCTATTGCAATGATTTGACTTCTCTTTCCATCACTGAGCTTTGTCTGAAATGGAAGACCTAATTCCACACCGACGAGCTGCCCTGGAAGACAAGATGCGCCTGCTGCAGCAGGACGAGGCACCAGGGTGGGCGTGGGAGTCCCCACTGGTGGCCTGGAGGTCCCATAAGCCCTGGAGCAGAGCTGTCAGCACTGCCACCTTCTGGGACACGATCATCTGGCTGTTTTGTCAGCATCAGCAGCTCTTTCTTTGCAGAAGCTGCACAAAACCAGCGGCTGCAATCCCAGTTTGGAAGCACATTGGCAAATGACACTTGGCATGCCCGCTGCCTGCAGGGCACATACTGCTCTGGAAGAAGATGTATTTCGCATCACAGGAATGACCCAACTTCCCTATTCTGGTAGCATACTAAAGTCCCACCCTGGGTCACAAACACTGCAATTTCTGCTTTTCAAGGTAAAGCTCTCACTGCTAAGCAATTGGTATTGCAGGTACACTACAACACTGGGAGGGAAATTTGGAGGCAATGTTGCAGTGCTTCCCTAGAAACAAAGAGTGAGACTCATTAGTAGGATGATTAGTGAAACTAAGACATAAAAATCCATAAGACTGGTCATTTGAACTTAGCCTCACTGGAGGGAAGGACTTTGATGAGCACCACTCCTTATTTCTGCCAGAAATGTCTTATTTGGTCCTTAAAAAGAGCCTCACAAACAAGAAACAGAGCTGCTTCTGTGGAATGTGTAGATCCCTTCCCAGATCTTATGTTGCATTAATTAAAACATTACATTTTCCATGCATGGCTTAAATTAAATACAATACTTTCTTTGCCAAAATATGAGTTTTTTCTTTTCTAAACCTGCAATAGATTCTTCCATCTTTACTCAAAATAAGCGAATTTTTTCATTATATTAATTAAACCACACCATCTGAGGCAACTGCATATGTAAAGGCACCTATTTGCCCATAAAAATTATATTTATAAATACATTTATTTACATACTCATACATACCTACATTTAAAGCAAAAACTTGTAGCACCCCCACAGATAAGACACTGCTCAAAATAGTTGAACCTATGGTTACTCATGACCGGTTTTAGTGCGTTACAAGTGTTAGAGCTGTTAACGTTTCACTGGATGATCTGCTGTTTCAAAACCACAAGGAGATGATCTAACTCAATTATAACCCACAGCTGACCTGTGAAGCTGTATTAGCTGAACTTACAAAAGAACCACCAGTACCACAAAATAACTCAGTACACACGAGTCTGATTTTCATGGTTCATGTCTCATGTTTCACTGGTCATGGAGAGAGCTCTATAAGGAGATTCTGACAGGGTAAGTACAGTATGTAAGATTAATAGAGCAAATAAAAACAAAATAATGCTTTTCTGCTTGCAAGTACAACAGAGAAGTTTATTCTTTTAGAAAATCTTTTTGCCACATCACAGCATATCCTTTTTGATGGAAATAAACACTTTTCCTGCAAGAGGTACTGCTTTTCTCAAACCACCTAAAATGCTATATATATTACTGTCATATTGTTTGCAAAGTTTCATCAGACAGTCTATGTCAGTTTGTAATTTATGGAGAAACTGAAATGACTTTTAAGTACTGTGTGTAAACAAGAAAAAAATCTATTAAATGCCCAAGAAATCCTTCAATTTGTTTTTCTCCCATCCTATTCTTCTTCCAGTCCTTGAAAGCAATGAAACACGGAGAAAGAAGGAATTAGATCACATGTCATTCTGAATATTTTACAATGATGTTAATTAAAGGTGTTACATTTTGTAGTTCCCAACAATCCAATGTTGCAATCACAAGGTCATACATACACACAGAAGCAAACATCTGGTGTAAACTACCACTGAAAAGTGGTAATATTAGAAACAAATGCTAATGAGCATTGGATCTTTGGAAGGCATTCCAAGACAATACAAAATTGAATGTTACCCTGCTGGCTAGTGATACCAGCAGCAGCATCTCTACATCCAGCTTAAAAATACTGACTGCCAAGTCTTTGCTATATATTTATAGTACATTTGTACGTGTATGAACATTTCTATATTACACAAACATTTGTAATGTTTGCCCATCATTTATATACTTTCCTGTATGAACCTGCTAAGAAGAGATTTGATTTATATAGGGACAAAGTGCTCCTTGAGACGTGGGGGCCAAATCTACCATCAGAAACGAGCATTTGTATTACATCTGTGAATGCTCAGATGGGCTTCTGCTCCACAAAGACCATGCCCCTTGTGTGAGCATGTGTAAAATTGTGCTCAAACACCCTCAAACATTCACATTAACCCAAGGGGGTTTAGCCTACAGGCATTTAAGATAAAAACTCAAATCTCTCAACCTTATCTAGGTGTAATAACGCTGCACTACAACTTTTTGCCCTGCATTTGTAGAAGTGCTATTTTACACAGCGCTTATGGATTTCAACAAGAGCAGCGTCTTTTTAGTGCTAGTGAATATGAGACCACATGAATTTATCAGTGTATGACAAAAATTCAACCCACCTTAATCTGAGAGGTCCTTTTGGGGTGCAAAAAGACCAATAAAATAATTTAAACAAGTTCTGCAAGACTTTTCCTCTGCACTTTCCTGACAACAGTCCTTTTGTCACTGACACTAGAAATATGTTTCAGCAGGAAAAACTCTTAACTTATTTTTATTCTTTTCAGTGTGATTTAGCAAGAATCCAAATTTCTAGTAGTAAGTTGTCCAAATCCTAGATTTAAGGGAACATTTTATTCATCATTTCATATATATGAAAGAACAGCTCCTGCACAGAAGAGAAAAACTCATAATTTTTAGATATCTTCATAGAATTATTGCTGATGGGACAAGATTATTATTAAGAGAGGACTTACTTTAAAGGCAGATAGAGTGTATTTTAAAAATTGGTTTATTGGAAGGCTTGAATCTCACATAAAACAACGTGATGCTTACAGATGTCATCCCAGTGCAGTTGCTATTGTAAAACCAAAAGCTAAACATTCAAAGCAGAGAAAATATGTTCCTTTCTACTCAAAGCTCTTAGTAGGGTGATAAATATTTTGAAAGTGATTATACATTTGCTAAGGTAGTCTGTTTATTTAAAACCATTCAGGAAAAGAATAGCTGCCCATGGATATTAAGATTTATCTCACCTGGTTTTAGACTGTAATACTAAAGACATTAATTTTTCAGCTAATTACCCTGAGTGCTCTCTAAAATTGCTGAGGATAAACAGACATTTTTTGTGATGTATGTGGTCTGCTTCATAAATCTACCTCATGATGAGATAAACTATATCTTAGTAGCGCTTATTTCTCTCCAGTTGTTGTAAAAGTTATTATAACAAGCTACTAGTCTAGTTTAAAGAAAATAAATGTCTACAGTTTGGTGGGATGGAACCTGTGAAAAATGTAAAGTCAACTTAAATCCAGCAATATTGTCAATATCCTAGAGTAGGCCTACCTCATATATCTGACCTTGGTGCCACAGCCTAATTATCGTAAAGAGACAGAAGAAATAATCTGGTTAAAATTTAAATATTTCAGACTTGGGGTTTTATTAATGAAGATAAAAAAATTAGCAAAATTCTAAATAATTTTAAATAAATGCTAAAACTATAATTTTATTCTAAGGAATTTTTAGCTCTTTGAGAATTCAAATACTTGCTAGGCTAGATCAATTTTCAAACAAAACCTGCTGCTTTAAAAGGAGAAGTCAAATGTATTGCTTTGCTTATACTGAACTGAAATGGTCACCATTTCTGATAGAAACCATTTATTTAAATGAATTTAAAATGCTTTTCTTTTTATGGGATAAAAAAGTTGTCAGATATTTGAGTTTGCAATAATTACAAGTTCCTGTTCTGTTCAATGTTTACTTGTACTTCACAGATACACTTTACATAGATTCATAGTATTTGCTTAAAAATCCAGAAATGTTGCCAAAAGGCCCTACATTATCTATGAAAGCAAAAAACATGTGGAGAGTTCAAAGTATACTTTTCCTTGGTCCAAGTAGTTTCCTAAAATAATCTAAAGACTATATTCTCACACTGATTCAGAAATAAATTGCCATATTTAATGACAAGATTATCCTGATTAAAAATAATATAGGTTACGTGGAATCAAAATTTACATTTAAATGCACTTAATCAATGAAATGTGAGATAATGCAAGTTCAATAATATTCAATAGTTTAATTCAATAGTTTAATTAAAGTCACACTTGCACTGACTGTGCTTTAATCTTCGTTCCTTTACATTTACTGAAATGTCAGCAAAAGGATAATGGAAGACTCAAAACAATTAAAAATATGGTAAAATAAAAGAAAAAAATAAATAGATTTACTAACCCAAAATTAATACATGTGCTGGGATTCTGTGTTTTTCTTCCTGAAATGAGAAGACGACTAGATTTCCATTGTTCCGTGGTCTCAAAGAGTCTCCCATATGGAAAGCTGTGGTACAAGGACGGTGATGTGAACCACTGAGTACACTCTGAAGCTCCTATACAGTCCTGAGCTTCTAATAAGGCTAGAGAACTGGAAAAAAGAAGATTTTTTTGTAAAACAGTTTAAGGATTTGAATAAACTTACAACTTTGCAGACAACTACAATTGACTCTTTAAGACTTTTGCCCCATTTTTCATTCAATGGAGCCATACAGATTCTTCAACGTAATGTAAGATTGAAGCTAGCTTTGTATCAAGGGAAATACAGTAAATTATAGTATTCATTTACAAGACTGCAGAAGGCAGCAATGAAAAAAAAATTGTTAACTTGAGGAAACAAAACCAGAATTAATCAGGGAATGATTAATATGAGAGGTCCAGCAATACATATTCAGACTTCATCAAGCAGAAAAACCTGTGCTGAACTGACAATGTAGACTTAGTAATACAGAAGAAAGCCCAGTTCTCTCCACAGTTGTGTGACAGAAAGATTAGTAACGTGCAGACATTAAAAAGGAAAAATGTGTGTTCGAAAAAACCAACCCACAACATGGTGAGAGCATTCACCACGGTGAGAGGTGGAAGGGACCAACAAGGATCATCAAGTCCATCTCCAGCCCCAACAGTCACAGCACGTCCCAAAGAGCATTGTCCAAATTCTTCTTGAACTCAGACAGGCTTGGTGCTCTGACCACTTCCCTGAGGAGCCTGTTCCAGAGCCCAACCACCCTCTGGGTGAAATACCTTTTCCTGATATCTAAACTAAACCTCTTCTGACTCAGCTTCAGCCATTTCCTTGAGTCCTGTGACTGGTCATGAGAGTGAAGAGATCAGTACCTGTTGCCTCCCTCCCTGTTAGTGAGGTGACCACCCTCATCCTGTAGCAGGCCAATGTTATTTCTACACTGCCTTTTCCCATTAATGTTTATATTATTTTAGTATTAATACATTCATAAAATTTGAGGAAAGGCAGTTGAGGAGTTACCAACCAGCAGCTCTTTTTCCACCAGCATCAAAGGAAAATACTTGATGTAACTTTAATGTCTCTTCAAAATATAAGAATTTTAACTGAAGACCAGAGTTGTCATCACAGGTTAGAGGGAAACACAAGCATCTGAAAGAGCAGTGGAAAGGAGTGGTTTACATATTGTGGATGGGTGGATGAGCAAATCAACAATTAAAGCTGCTTAGGTATCTCAGTAATACTCAGAATTGCTGTACAATGCACTGAGAAATAGCATGGTGAGTAGCAATCACTGAAAGAAAAAATAATTTAAAATTTACTATAAACCTGGAGTAACCTATCATTGCTGAAACCTTAATCTTTATAAAGAAGAGCTCCATGAACCATAACAAATGTCACCCATTATTTAATGTCTTGAAATTAAGTGTGATTGTTCCATCCTGAGGGCTAACCAAATTCTTTTCAGATTCCCCCTGTATCTGCATCACTGGGGAAAGAGAAAAGTGATTTAGGACAAATTTCAAGTCAGTTTCCCTTTCATTTTAGTGCTTTGAATTTAATAGGAAGATTATGCAAGTCTCACTGCCTTTTCCTTCCATCTCATGTCAGTCGGAGTGGAAGAGTTTGCATTATTCAAGGTCAATTAAGCCATGCAAATGCATTCTAAATGATTTTACAGTAGTAATAATAACTCTCTCCTCAGAAGAACATGCTGAATTTGTTAAAAAAAATAACTTACAGTAAAAAATACCATAGGTGTTTGAGAATTTTATTCTCTGCTCAAAATAACCAAATAGATGTATGAATATAATAACCTTGAACTGTTAGTGATACAGGTTTTAGGTACAAATCCCTCAGAACCTTGAGACCCTAGCCTTGGAGCTACAGTGATGCAAGTCACAAAAAATGCCTCACCTTGAGTATTGTGTTCAGCTCTGGGCCCCTCAGTTCAGGAAGGATATTGAGGTGCTGGAGCAGGTCCATAGAAGAAGGGACTGGAGCACAAGTCCTATGAGGAGAGGCTGAGGGAGCTGGGGTTGTTTAGTCTGGAGAAGAGGAGGCTCAGGGGAGACCTCATCACTCTCTACAACTACCTGGGAGGACGTTGTAGCCAGGTGGGGGTCGGTCTCTTCTCCCAGGCAATCAGCAGTAGGACAAGAGGGCACGGGCTTAAGCTCTGCCAGGGGAGGTTTAGGTGGGATATTAGAAAGAAGTTCTTTACAGAGAGAGTGATCAGGCATTGGAATGGCCTGCCCAGAGAGGTGGTGGATTCACCATCCCTGGAGGTTTTTAAGATGAGGCTGGATGTGGCACTGAGTGCCATGATCTAGTAATCACAGTGGGGTTGGATCAAGGGTTGGACTTGATGATCTCAGAGGTCTCTTCCAACCCAGTTAAATCTATGATTCTACGATTCTGCTGCTTGCATTTCACAAAACAATTGTGTGTTTATTTAGCTAGCAAATTATAGCAATTTTTTAACTTGAAATCAAGTTTTCAAAAACATGCCTTGACAACATTCAGTCCTGAATGTACATTATGGAAAAACGGAGATAAATAATTTATTAGCTTTATAACTCCTAAAATTATGTATTTTGACAAACATTGCTAGAAATAAAAACCACACTTGAAATCCTTATCTCCATGAAGATGGCTTTGCTAACATAAATGTACCATTATGTCATGAGAAAATGTTCTGAGTCAACATGATTATTTAAACCCAACGAAATGACACTTCCAACGCAGCTTAGTCCAAGCCTCTCTCCAAAGAAGAAAGACAGGTACACTGGTCAAAGTTCAGTTTTGCAGCAAACATCCTCTGTTTGAATAGTGTGACCCAGCACAATAAGGGGCATACCTGCAGCACTGTGAAATCAAGCTCCTGAATATAAACTCAGTTGTGCTGTGTCCATACTTAATGAACAAGCACAGTAGATACATAGCAGTTACACTTGCAGTCACATTGACGTGGATTCTCACCCCAAGGATCACAACAGTTGGAAAAGGCAAGGAAACCATCTCAATCTGCTTTTTTGCTTTATCTGGCAATACAAACACGTCTAATCCCTTTCAGAACAGAAACGTTGCGGGGTTAGGCTTAAAACCACTGAAGATGGTTGAAATAAACATTTGATCTTCCCTTGACATGGCCAAATTATAACACAGTGGAATTGCCAATTCAAGACCAGTTGACCATATACTTCAGCCTGTTCCATTCCAGTACAGACCGAGAGTAAATAAGCAACACAAGACAGACTGAAGAGAAGGGATCATGCAGAATACACTATTCTTATCCAGAAGACAAATACCTTTCAGGTGAAACAACAGCCAATTCCATGACCAACTGGCTCTGCTCCATACCAACATAAAACAGCCCTTGAGAAGGAGCAGTGGATGCAGTCAGGGTCTTCTTTCAGGTGGGAGGCAGCAAATTGTTTTTTCATCTCAACCATGCCTACCAGAGCGTGCCAGGGGATAGCTATACAGTGGGAGTCACTCCTAAAAAATACAAGTGTTTGCATTAACAATTTTTTTTTTTTTTAAGTTTATATGCAGTGGCTATTTCTCTTCACCAAACACTGGTGTGCTCTACACATTGTAGAACTGAAACCTGTAAAACTATTTAAGCAAGAATTTCATTCAGGTCAATCCTTTTAATAAAAATACAACTTTGAAAGCCATTTCTTGGGAAATAAAGGTTAGGAATTTGGAGGTAAGAGGTAGGGGGTTTTTTTAGTGGAATTTATTGCACTTTTCTTTGAAAAATATAGTGGAAAGATAAAATGAAAGCAAATCATTTTATATTGATGAGATCTAAATGGAACATTCCATGCTGATTAGATATTTTACAAATAACACTTGGAAATTACACCTCTTCTCAACACTCATTGTATTTAGCCCATGTCCCCTTTAATAGAGAGCTAACAATATTTACCACATATTTATATTAAAATCACAGATTCAAGGATTCATTCTTTTATGCAATTATGATTGTGAAAAACGCAGATGCCTCATTGAATGTGCACACTTAAAATGCTGTGATTGTATTCACATCTGGACAATATTTAAAGCCATATAATACATATAAATAGAGTCCTCAAGCCAGTCTGAAATGCCTAACACCTGGCAAATGAGATAGCAACTCATAGTAGTTTAAATACTGTATTTTAATTCACTTTTCTGAGGCAGTCAGGCTATGTAATTAGGAACTCATAAAGTTGAAAACATGACTGCATAAAACATTCCCCTTCAGATACATCTGACAGAGTGCACAGGTAATGTTTAAACACTTGTACTTGATGTCTTATGTCTTAACATATGCCTCCTTCATCTTCTTGATTACTCTTTTCAGTTTCTTTTTCATGCCCTTTTGCATTTTGCTGCCATTTGTGTGGCCAATTACCTGGCATCCCCTCATTCTTTTTGATTACTCTTCCATTCCCCGTTATGTTCTTCCTCACTTTGCTTCATTTTGTTCTGAAAATTTCATCCTGTACTTTCCACATTCCTTTGAGTATGCTCGACGGAAAATGAGTGCTTTTATTCTGTGTTACCACCTGAGTCTAAATTGTGGTTGCGTCTAATGAAAGAAGCCAGGCCTCCTTGTCATTTGGAGTGGCTGTGTCAGATAATCCCATGCTGTGACCACAAGAAACAGATAAGAGGAAGTTTTGTGCATCTCTTCCAGACTGAAGTAAGAGGAATAGGAATGAGAACTTGTTCTTTCTTGTTTTTCACAGTCTCGGTGGTACCTCTACATAGCTCTTCCTGCTGCTTACAATTTTTCATGTAACTAAGCAAAATATAAGATACAATTATCACTAAAGGCAGCAGGGATGCGCAGGGGAGGGAAATTTAAAGAAAAATGTTGTCTTCAGCTTGATATATAGAATCTTTAATGGGTGTTTATGTTATAAGACAAGTAAAAATGGACAACGTTTTAAACAATGTTTCAAATGTGATTCTAATTTAGCTCATTAAAGGTGAATGAATAACCAAATTAATAATTTATATGAGGAAAGTTATAAAATATTCATCACATTATGGTATTTCTACATTATTGTGTGCCACATATAACACAATCAGAGTGCTGGTGAGACTGCTGCATTCCAGGAGCCCTATGGAGCCACTGTTCATTCCTCACAGTGCTGTAGGGCAGGAACTGCAGAGTCCACACTTCCAAACTCATCACTGAATGATTTCTTTTTCCTAAGGGGAAAGCTTTAACAAAACTGTGGCTGCTGGAAAAGTGCCAGGTGTTCAAAAATGAAACATTTCAGTCAAAGTCAACTTTGGCACAACATCCGCCGGGAAAGACAAATTGTATTAATAATTTAGGAGCTTGACTTGGGATGTCAGAACAGGTACTTGACTATCACACACTGGTGTGTCTGAGGGTTTTTTTAATGCTTGTCTCATCTTATTTCTCTTCTTTATCTCTCTTCTCTGCCTATGAAAATCAACAACTATGCACACTCTGACACACATGCTTATTAAGCCTTTTTTCTCAGTCCTTGAGAAAGATGGGAGAAATTCAAAAGTTGGAAAGTTTCACTGTACAGAAAACTGTTTCCATGTAGCTTCTCACACTGCTATAGTTAAAGAGGCTCTATTATTGCTCAGGGCTGAAGCATGTCTTGGCAGTAGAGAAATAATGTTGTAATTCCTAGAATAAAACTGCACAGTACTGTAGTATTTGTCCAATATATGGAAAATCTTCCAGAATTCTTTTCCTTTTAAAATGTTGTCCCGGTGGCTATCCACCACTAAAAACTGTGCTGGCTTAACAAGAAAACTGCATAGTCTTAAGTCTATACGCATAAAATTGTTCCATCATTCCTGCAGGTAAAAAGGATTGCATCTGAGCATGAAGTATTGAATGCCCATAGAGTACTGGGAGAGCGCTTCTGGCAGCAGTCATTCAAACAAAGGATTCTACCTCTAGCATTCCCTTGTTTGGGTCAGGGATAATATCTGCCACACATATAATTCTTTCTCCACATATGTTTCACAATAAGCAGTTGCTAGGTGTCTGTCGGTTCAGGTGAAACACATGTATATGTATGTTAAGTAGTAGCTGTTCCGTTTGTTTCTCTCACTATTCTAAGTGGCATATTCTAATAGAGTGGTTTGTAAAAGCTTTACCCTAAAAGATCAGTGTTATTCCACAATGTGGATTATCACCCATTAAAATAATGAAATCAATCACCGAAACTACAGTGGAGTTTCTGTCTGTATTTGTATGTGTGCATGATAGTTATACAAGAAAGCTCCCATTTATAAAAATGGGCCATTTGGGTGATTAAGCAGATGTGCTCTTTACCCTATATCAGGACAAATTTCTGAAATGAACAGTCATCTGCTTCTGCAGATGGAGAGCTCTGAGGGAGGATTAGCGCTTTCCCATTGCTCTTTGTAAACAACCTCAGCTCCAGAGAAGCACAGAATTATCTCCAGTGACTAACTTACTATAAAATGAATGTCTCTGAGCACACAGTAACTGGCCTGTATAGTATGTGCAGGCACAGAGAAAGAATTTCAATGAATTTTACTCACACACACAATAGGAACTTTCCATTATTGTACTTACCAAGAAGCAACAAATGCAGTTTATGGTCTTACAGTAAATTAATTGTCATTTATTTTCCCACTTGCGAAAAGGAGAAGACGATCCCATGCAATTACTCCAATGAGCACTGTGATACAGAGAAATAATTTAGTTCTTTAAATGATGGCTATTGAGCTAGGGAAAGTCACCAAGATAGGAGGAAATGCAGTGCAAATAAGAAAATATTAGCAATCTGCCAGTTTACTATCTGACCATTAGGCCCAATTGACACCAGTTTGTATTACAGGTAACCTCAGAGCCACAAGTGGTAAGATATCAATTACAATAAGTTTGACCAAAACCAAAAAGTAATTTTTAAATCTCATACTATCAATATAATGATGCTCTCATTTGAAGAATGAAGATAGTATGCACAGAACAAGCTGCCAAAACAACCAAATAAAACAATCCCTCATTATACCACTTTTTGGGATGAATTTATGTGCATTTGCCTAATGAAATCATATTGCATACTTCAGAGTGAAAGATAGGGATTAAGGAAGAACTACATTTAATCCTCAAGGAGTATAGAACGTTCTTACTGCAAATTGTAGTGCTGGCTTCATTCCTCTCACTGTGGATGCTCCGCAACCAGCTGGGTTGAAAATTGAAAACACTCAAAACTAGTGTTGGAGACCCTGTGCTAGGATACACATGCAGAAGTCTAGGGCTAATGGCTTTCTGGAAGCCCTGGGGAATATGTTAACATTTCTGCAGCTGACAAGACAACTGCAGAGCAACAATTGCAAAAATCAAAATAACTGCCAAAGATTTTATCAAACTAACTTACCAAATTTATTACAAAGCTGCTAATTAGTACACAATGAGAGGATGGTACAATGTATTTTCTATCTTAATATTGAGAAATTAATGAAGCAACCAGAATAAATACTACAAAAGAACTAAATAAATCAAACCAGGCACCAGAAACTCATCTCTATTATTTAAATTCAACACTTAAAAACCTTTTGCTTGAGCAAACTTTCCTTGTTTACAAGTTTTTCCCTGAAGAGGTTCATTTCTTCAAAATAATAGAATAAAGACAAATAAATGGTAACTACTATTATTAAAACAGAGTCAAGCATAAATTGGGTAAGCCTTCTAGAAAGTCTAATAAAAAGAACATGACCCATTACAATTAATGCTTATTCAGCAGCATCAGATTTGTGACTACTAACACTGTACATTAAAGCAACTATAACAGGTAAGTTTAACAAATTAGACATTTGAAGTGATAGAATAAATTAAAATTAATTAATTGATACAAGATTCAGAACTACACATATGGACAAAATTTTTCACAAGCTTGTACAGTGAAGCTGAGTGCCACAAAACTGTCAGCTAGGGAAATACTCTGAGCAAGAAATTCCAGCATTTTGAACCTACTTGTTTTATAAACCAGCCATTGTTCTCTTTAGGAAAGGCATAGTAAATAGAGTGTTCTGGTTTTACAGGAAAAAGCCAAAACTGACAAAACTAATGAAATAATGCATTTTTTCTCTACAAAAAGCAGGGAGAAAACTCAATACAAACAATCCTTCCCCAGAACCTTTTAACCAGTGGGAGGACTTACGAGTCCATTTGGGTGCCAAATGTGAGGTAAGAGGGGAAAGGTGCTATCAGAAGCTACAGACATTCAAACACATCTGACAAGTCTGAAGGCAGACTTCAGAGTCTTGCTACTAAATACACTCATAATTTCTTTTTCTGGAAACACAAAGAGAGGTGCTGGGGACATCTGGGAGTAGCACTTTGTGAAGTGTAGCATTTTCTGAGATCATATACAAGACTAGTGAGAAGATGCTGTAAGCAACTACTGAGCAATTTTACTTGTAGTTTGAATCATTTTTAGACAAAGACTTCACAGCAGAAAAATTCTTTGACAGAACACAGTCAGAAATGTACATGCAGGTGTTCTAAGTGCTCTCTGCATTTAAAAACAAGCTTTCTCAGTATTGTATTGGTATGCTACCTTGGACTTTGTGTTATGTTAACTTAGAAATCAGTGATAAAATTCATGGTGCTTCCACTCAAACTGTGAATTAAGCAACTAGCACGTGCTCTGAAAATCCTATCAGAACAACAAGGTCTGTAACAAAACCCACAGGACCACATTTACTAAGCAATATTGGGAACAGCATCTCCACAGATGTATATCTCTGCTCTCCTCCCTTACCTGTCCCTGGATGTCTATTCTGATCTGTACATGCACATCAGTTACATTTTATCTGAATTTTCTCTTACTTTTGGGGCAGCATTTATGCAGGCCTTGTATAAACCCAGAACTAATCTTCAGTACAGAGTAGATGCATGCAAATAAATCTGATTCATTAGATTCTATTCTTCTATTCTATCTCTCCTTCCCATTAGAGTAAGGTCTAGAGATCTCTGTCACATTCCAGATCCACAATACTACATCTTTCCACCAACAGACCTGGTCACCTAGGTTGGGACTAGAGAGATCCTCCAGACTGTAAGGAAACCATTTATTTGATTGAACAGAAAGGAAACATGGACCTACTCAGCACTTGGTTGGGGAAAAAAGTCAGTAAGTTATTCTTGCCAAGTCACTAGGTTTTGATAGCCTATTTATGCATACTGACATGAAACTGCCACATATTCAAAAGAGCTCTCTTAATATTTTTTTTTCCATCGATAATTGTCTGGTTTCATCCTCTGATAACTCCAGTCACTTCAAGTGGAATTTACACAAGGGTTAAATTTGGCCTCGTGTATCCTGTGGCTTGCAGTGAGAATGACCCACCTTTTCTGGCATTTGCTGTATTGTACAGAGAAGCAAGACTTTCTTCTCTTTTGGGAGTCCTTTGAACTTGTATAAAGTAGCTATTCCCAAGTGATTACTTCCTTTCTCAATTGATGTAACAAAAGCTCATCACACAAAAAAAGAGTCCCACAGTCATTTTTCTTTTGAACACGGAGGCAATGCTGAAAACATAAATGCACATGTGCAAAAGCTCTCATCTCTGGCTCTTTTCTGATACCTATTAGCTCCACAGGAAAGTAAGGGAAAGAAGCAAATTAAAGCTTCCTGCATCATCAGGTTGAATCACTCTTTTCCCTTTTAGTCTTGCAAGGATACCCCTGATAGCTGGAGAAAAGGAAGAGCTTACCTGTAGTTCTTCAAATCATTACAGTTTAATGTTAAATCCAGAAGGAAGTCTAAAGGGGAAAAAAAATTCTTCTTACTAGTAAGTGCAAGTCACTGCTTTTTCCTACCTTTCTGTTCCTCCCCAGACAGGAAAACAAATGTCTTTCAGGCTTCTTCTCTTTCCTTTTCCCATACAGGAATAGCTTTTGCTCTCTGATGGTGATGATTTCTGTAAATTCATGTCCAGCAATAAAAGCAGAATACCTAACAAAAATATGGTTGAGTAGGTAGAGGTTTCTTTAATAAAAACTGAATCTAAGTATGACCTACACAAAAAGGGAAGTCTACCATCTGCCAGGGTCTCCATTTCTATGCATGCTATTCAGTGGAAAACTTCAGAATACATCAGATATTTAAAACAAAACAAAAAAACACCAAAAAAGCCTCTTTCTACATTAATAGTAACTGTAAGGAAATGAAAATTAATCCAGAGAACTTCACAGGCCTTTATTAATGAATAAGTTAAACACCCTAGTATGTCATCAGTCTGTTTTCAGGTTGGCTTAGAGCCACCTTCTGCCTTCAGCTCCTCAGCACTAGCTCTACTTGAACATTTTAGGTATTCCTTTGTCCATCAAATTCACAAGAAATCCCTGAAACCGTGACTGCCTTTAATGAGCTGATGTTGACAGATCCAGCTTCCTCTGATTTATTCTTAGTCTTCAAACCCCAGTTCACATTTCTTTCTACTCATTGGCCTGTTGCGAGAAGACGGAGGATGATCCAAATTGTAGCCCCGTAGGCTGTGCAGGTAGAACACCTTCATAGCTAATGGATGTGGTGGATCCCTTCTCCCTCACACTGGAAAAATTATATAGACTGGCTTTCCACTTCTTGGGCAAGATTTCTAATCAATAGGTTGTTTTATAAGAGTTAGGAAAACCTTCCTCTTCGCTTATTACATTTCAGGTCGAACTCAGTGCTATTTGTCAGTGTTTGTTTCGGCTTGAGGATCACAAGGCCTAATGGATTTGCTCTTCTGGCAGATTTAAAGAGGTTTAAACTTTAGAAATTACAGTTTAAGTGCCTGTTGCACTGATGACCTTATGCATCTATCAGCTAGAGCTCTAAATTTTTGGAGCATGTGCTTCAATATAGTTTTATTTACCAACTATACAGACAGTCCCAGAGCAGAACACCTTAGACTGCAGTGGAATGAAATGAACCAAGTCATCCCAATCTCAACTAACTCTTCACTATTTATCACAGAGGCCAGCAGAAGAAATATTCCTACATCTACTTTTAAGAAGTTTACTTTCCATAGTAACAGAAAAATAAATTAATTATTTCTTTCTTGAAATGTAAGCATCTTCATGTTTGAAAACTTGTGATGAAGAAACATTAAAAAAAAAAATCAAACACAATTTTATCCATAATTTATCTATAATTTTATCAATTAATTAATTTGGCAAAATGCTAACATATATACCATGGATGTGACCTAACAGCTTATTTTCTACCTTGGCAGAGAAAAATGGATTTGTATTGTTCAAATGAACTGCAAAAGTTAGAGCAGTATCCAGCAGACATCCTTCAGCTTAATCCAATTATTCAAGTGTTAAAGGAAGCTGCAGATCTGTGATTCAAGATGAGACTGTCAACAGGAAATAATAATAGAATAAAAAATAAAAGGTATTTGCAGTGCTAAGAAATACAGGGATACATTCCAAGCATTCTGGGCATTTTAACCATATCCTGATAGGCATGGTAAAATAAGGCAGGATGTAACTATTTTTCAGATACAAAATCAAATTATCAGAAGTGCTGTCAACTCTACTTTTCTCATCAGTACAGGAAAAGCTAAAATACTAAAAGCATTCTTCTAATAATCAGCTACACACCTGCCTTTGAGATGTCAGCTTAGTATTTGTAATTTTATCAATTGTCATCCCCTGTCTAAACTGCCTGTAGGGAAGAAGGTGACTGAGAAGTTTATGTTAAACAGCTGTTATACCATCTGGCATCTTTGACTTCCACGACCCTTTTCAATCTGGCTTTCAGCCTAGGTAAGGTACAAAGTCTACACTGGCTTAATTGGTCTATGATCTACTCTTGGCAAAAACAGAGGTCAAGTTTCCATGCTGATTATTGTAGATTTGTCAGCAACCTGCTAACATGAACCATTAGGTTTTGTTGACTCATCTGTGGACGCTGGCAAGGATGGCCAGAAATCAGTTTAGTGACCTCTCCTCTCTGGGAGGTCTCAGAGGGTGATGTCCGACAATTGCTCCTCTGCCCAGAGGGTTCTCATAAGCAGGTTTTTCATCATTCCACTCTGTTGCCTTTCTTCTTTAATGTTTACATGAAGCTGCTCAGGGACAGAGCAAGACCATTTGGGCCTGTCATTTCATCAAAACACACACAACATTTACCTTTGCTCATTGTGCTTTTCCATCTGATGCAGATGGTCAGGCTGACTCATCTGCCAGCACACAACCAGTCTGGAGATAAGGGCAGGCAGACTGGCTTAAATTCTACTTTCACTACCTATTTATTTTTAAGAAAGCTATTAATGAGTGTGAGAAAGCAGAAAGTCAGTCTTGGCTTGGAATCTGCTAAGTCATAGCTGTAGGTTTAAAGTTGAAAAGAATTATTTGACTCAGTTGCATAGAAAGGCCACTCTCAAAAGAGCAAGAGAGCCACTACCTACACTGTTTGAAATGAGGAGAAAGTAAAACAATTTCTTAGCCCACAAGGAATACTTCAATCCTGAAAATGTTAATTTAGCTATTTATCCTATTACTAGGCTTTTCCCTACAATTCTAAAATACGTGCACTATAATAGGGTCAAAGCAGTAGCATATCTTCATTTATTTGTTAATTTCTTGAGTTTGCAAACCAGGAGTTTCATACTTGAGGCTGCTTATGAGGTATTAAATAAAGCAATAGATGGTGATGGAAAAGCATAACTACCAGTGAATACTTGCTAATAAAAATAATACTAATTATTTATGAGAAGTTCAGGAAATTTTTCAATTATTTCAAGTTAAATTATCAATAGTTCATTGCTGAATCAAAAAAATACACCTAATTTTTTTTTCACTAACCTCTTTGCTGAAATAAAGCTTTTACTGCATCATTTTATTAGGCTTCCTTCACAGATCTTGGAAATAACTTTGCATCACCTCATAAAGTATGTGAGGGAAAGCAGTAATCTCTGAGCTGTAATATGTTTGTCAGTCACAGTTTTCCAATGATATTTGCCACTTGTCTTGGAGAACTGTTCCACACATATGACCTTAGGAGCTAAGCAATGTTTAAACTTAACAGCCTTAACATTAATAGAAATTTCATATTGAAATTGGGGCACTCAGAAACAGATCTTTACCCAGAAGCAGAGCTTTACATAAATACAATCTACAGAACCAAAACTATTTTAAAAATAATAAACCAGCACACTGCAGATCAGCAGATAGCATGCCCCAAAACAACTATCACCATAAAAAGAATACATTTAATATAAATAGATTTTTGGACTGTGCCTGTTTGGTATTTTACCCACACACTAAATCACATGCATTAATTTATACATTATTCTATTTGATCCAGTGTTCTCATTTCTTCTCCAAAGCCCTTCCTACCCTGTGCCTTGTTGCAGAAGGCCTAAATTATCAGTGGCTATGAAGTGCCAAAGGGTTCTGGAGAAGAAAAGGGCAAAAACCTCTGGATAATGTGGGTGAAGGTAAAACACAGAGGGTTTCTTGGCCCTCATAACTGCAGAGCAGACTGGAAACTGCACCAACCTCCCCTCTTTAACAGTCCATCCTCCTCATCTTGAGCTCCTGTTGTGAAGTTTTAATTTTTTCTAAGTCAAGTATTTCTAGCAACAACTAAAAACAAAAAACAAAAAATCTTACTTCCTCCTATTAGATGTGGAGAACAAAAGTCAAGAAAATAGTTGAGGACTCAAAACCTCTCCCTGATCAGATAAGAGACAGAAGAGTGTGTTACCCTGCTCCGCCCCAACCAACCCCTTTAAGTGAGAGAAACTGAAAGAGAAAGCAGAAGAAGCTTCTAATAGGAAAGCTCACAGTCAATAGGAAGAAAACATGTTAATTAACATGAACATTAACATTGTTCATGCTCCTTGAACAATACTGGCCAGAGGAATACCCTGGCTACTCCTGTTTCTTGGGAAATTAAACATTAATGTCACCCGAGCAACATCATGTCCGTCAGAATCCCCAAACCACTTGAATATCAACAGGATTTTTTTGTACATTTGACTTCATAAATTCTCAGGAGAGACATTCAAATTTGAAAGTATGACAGCAAGCATGAAGTAAGATTCGAGTAAAGCAAGATCATTATCAACATATAAAATATATTCCATTTTCCTGCAAAAAAAATTATATAAGTGAGTATCTAGTACACATAAGACGTATCTGAGAGCATATCTGTGTGTTGCACACAATACAAAAGTATTTCTAAACTTAAGGTTTCATTAAAATTATCAGTAATTCAAAATGTAAGCTATTAAAGGAATATGGGAAAATGGGTAAAATAAAGCAGTACATGAATATGAAAAATCATATTATGTCAAGATTAATATAAAATATTTTCAAACATGGAAGAACAGACATGAGAGGCATCAGCTTTCTCCTGTTACGGATTCTATGCATTAATCATGAAGACATGATAAAAGCCTTTTAGTGACCAAGATACCAGCTTAGAGAAAAGTGATTTTATAAGATAAAGATTTCCTTTTTCCTCCTGGTGTCACTACAAGGCTGAGTTAAGGTTGAATGTCTCTGCTTCTGTAATTTAAATCCATTTAAAATCTTTCTGAAATAAATTGCAAATCTAAGAAAAAAATAAAATTATATCTTTGCCTATACATTTTTAATAAATATTGTTGCATAGATGTTATTTTAGATTTTTTATGCTGAGAGACAACAAATACACCCTTCCCTCTCTTCCCCCCCATATTTCCACTTTACTTATGTTGGTATGTCTTTACATAAAAGAAGAATAATTTACTCACTTGAGAGCCCATTAGTTAACACATGAGGTTATTGCTCCTTTGGAGAATTCCACTGTCCTAGGTATGCACAGAAAGCTTCAGTTTTCTATAGCACTTTTGACAGAAGAAATCTCCACTTATATATTTTGCTTCTAAGTGGACAAAGTGGTGTAAAATGTCCAATAGAAGTCATAAGGAGAAAATGTATCAACTCCAATTTTGAAAGCAGATAAGTGCTTGGATGGAACTTCAGTTCAACATGTTTATAATGAAAGAAACTTATACTCCCACCTATTTATTTGACAGCAGGCAGTTCTAAACATTTACAGTTACCTTAAGCAACTCACTAATGGAACTTCAAAGCCTTCAGAAAGAAATCAAAACAGGTTTCTAAGTCACTGGCTATACAAGAAATATAAGAAACACAGCAAATTAAATGATAGCTTGAATAATATTAGTATTTAGTTAGACATGTACTGCATAAATTAATTATTTCAGAGTTCTAATTAAAGACTATTAAAAATTTAAAGCCCTTTATTTTTCTCTGGAAAATTTAACGTTTCCATCCTACTATGAATATTGAAGCTTTTATCAGTCCCTACCAAGACAGGTGAATATTGCAGTGCGGAAATCCACTGTTCATCAGAATAAATAGTCAGCTGTCCCAGCACCGCAAATCTGAGTTTCAGAAGTCTCATCTACAACACGATTACATATCAAAATCATAAAATATCTATATTTCCAAAAGATTTACAACACCTAGCAACACAAAGTTAACTCAATTACAGTATTTATTACAGAAGTTGATGTCATTCTTTTTTTTTTTTTTTAAAGTACTGATATTTATTACCAAATACAAAGGAAACTCCATCCTTCATTGAAGACAGACATTAGTCACACATTAGTCTCCTACTTCCACACAGAAGCAGATGTTGCTGCTGCCTGAGTAAAAAAACTCATGGGCTTGTACATGAACAGAATGCAAGAAAAGGTGTTTTCCAAGGAAAGACCAGTAGGAAAGGAGGCCTTCAACTGTTATTCATTATTGATTCTACTGCATTAAATATTTTTTATATGTATGCTCATACTGATAGTATTTAATTATTAATTAACTGTACAGATAAAAATAGTTGTCCATATATTAACTAAGAGTTTTTTGTAACTGTAGTTTTAACTTTTTTTTTTAGTTATAATTTTCTCCCAGAAGTTCGTCTCCATGATTCATTATTTCAATAGAAAGTCACTGTTTGCTCAGACAGAACTCACAGCAGGTTTAAATTTTGTTTACCTTATCTGAATTATAGGAAACTTAACCAAAGTGTAGAAAGGCAAAAAAAAATTTTGGCATTTTGGCCTGATGATGTTATTTTCTACAGCATGGATAAACAGAATAAGCTGTAATGTAGCAGTACTGAGTATCAAGAAACTGAAAATTTTATTATTATCTATCCAAAAACTTTTCTCTCTCTCAGCCTTTAATGTATAAGAAACAACAACAAAGAAGCATCATAATTTATTTTCCCTTATTTTCAAAGAGGGTTTTTTTGCTGTTGGTTTGATTTTTTTTCTTCTGATTAGTGGACAGAGGGTTAAGCACTGCTGGTCAGTGATTTAATATGTCCAAGATTACATGAATTAGAGACTTTTGTTAGTGAAATATTTTTCAGTTTTAAAAACTGTTATTGCCTGAATGCCCCACATCTCAATATCATACTCCATCACTTACATAAAAATCATATTGGCAATCATATCGTAGGCTACATTTATATGGAAAATACTTCTAAGTATATACTTTGAACACATTAGCATTTCAAGTGATCAAAGAACAGCAAGAGTTTCAACTTTTAAGCCTGAGAGTGTTAGTAATAACACTATCATTTAGGGAACTGATACTTGAAAGTGGTTTTAAAATTAAATTATTGCAGTAAATGTAGTGCCATATCATGCAGGAAATCAGTCAGAACCTCAGCCCTGGTACCACCACAAAATGACTGGTTATAAACCCTTGCATCATGAAGACAGCCAGCAATGGTGTGCTTGTCTTAATCTCATTTATATGGTTGTGTTGGGCATGACTGGCAACGTCCATCTCTCTATATAACAGAATTGTCAGAACGACACAGAACTGTTTTAATCTGTTATTGGACATGGTCCAGGCCTATCAAAAAAAATAACATTTTGTGTCATACTGACTTCACAATACATTTTTGTCTTGCCTAGCGTTGACCTATTTGGATGGGTGACAACTGCATCTACCAATTCCCACTGGATATCATTGCTTCTACTGCTAAAGTGCAAAGAACAGTTGACACTAATTTCTCTAATATTAAAGACTAAGGCATTGTTTAAAGAAAAAAGAGGAAGTAAATCCCCTTAAATGAAAGTTATGCAAAGCGCACATTAAAAAGCATGGATCCTCCAAATTGCAACTCCTTTCCATGAGGGAGACCTGACATCACAAGGTTAAGAAATAAAATAAAATAAAAAAATCAGGTCATCAGGCTACAAAACATCTGCAAAACATCTCTCAAATGTATCCATAGAAAGTGAGAAGAAAAAACAGAGCTAATACAAATATTTATTTAAACACAGTTTGGGTTTTCATTGTCTTGTAGCTATACCTGTAAAAAGTTTTTCAACTCTGTTTAGTCTGCAATATTGTGAGGAGAAAAAAAAAAAAAAAAGGAAAGAGACTTTTAGTTACTTTATGTTAATCAAGATTGAGTCAAAGCAAACATTTCACTTCATCAGTCTGTTCCTGAACTCAGTGGCTCATGAAGCTGAGTTCAGAACTGACTTGCACAGACATCAGAACCTCTGCACACTGAATACACACAAAGAACAATAGAAAATACTGATAATGTGTCACTATGTTTGGCTTTAAGGGTTATTTTGGGAAGTGAAATATGCTCCAGCGACCAGAAACACCACTGCAGCCTCAGGGAGTTCTGATTCCTGATCCTGAATGAGTAGTGTATTTATAGACATATAAAAATCCCTGTGAGGATTTAAACTTTGCAGTGATAAAGCACTGCTGTAAGATGTTGTTGTGTCAAAATGTCCCTACTTGGTCTTCAGAAAAAACATTTTTACATTCTTTGGAATTTCTTTAAGAGCCACTCTGAACAGCCCAGTAACTTAGGTGTTTGAAAAAACACCTGTTTGCCTCTTCAAAAAATCCAAATATCTGCAAGCTCCTGTAGATGAGGCTGACTGTCTTCTTATTATTTGATACTGACAAAACATACAAGTTGCACAACACAAGCAGAAATTATAACATCTGCCTTCCATAAAAATGATAAAAACTTAACTAGAACATTAAAGGCAAAATGGTTATAGTGATTTATTCTGGAATCTTTTACAAGATGGTAGCCTAGGTATCTTTAGTAGTTGATACCAAAAATCCAGTTACCTGGGAACAGAGTTATCCTAAGTAATCTCAGTATGCCATTTTATGAGAGTTACCATGTTATTCAAACACAAGCATAAAAACAATGAGCTGCCATAAACCCAGTACAGTAACATGGCTTGAAAAGACTTAATATTTCCTTTACTATATGCTGCTTTACAAACATTACCTTAAAATTTAAATCCCCTTCTGAAAACTGTTTTTTCTCCTGATCCACCATAATATTAATACTGTTCTTAATCCATATTTTGTTCATCAATATGAGGCATTTCCACTTACAAAAAGTAACCTATTCTACATCAGGACTTAATATTACAGAACAAGAAAGAGTTCACATCAAATATTTAAACTGGTAAATTGGCTTAAGTTTTGGTTCTCTAGTAAAGAATTATTTTAAAGCTCTGAGCTTATGTAATGAAAAATTAAGATTTAAAAAAGAGAAGAAGTAAGAAGGAAAACCTGTATGACAACTCTTTTCTTTTAAGATAGAGTGTTTTTCTATTTCTCAAACTAACCTTCACTCCTCATATATAAAATTTGGACTAGCCATCATTAAGATTTAAATTTCCAGATTATAAATTTAAAACCCTCTTTGAGAGATATGGATCCCTTGTTTCCTTCAAGATTTTATGTTAAGAGATGGTGAGATCATACAATTTTCAGGGGCAACCCTAAAGTATTTGTCCAGTAACATCTCTGATGACTGATCCAGAAAAGCTCTAGTGTAGGAAAATAATTCCTTCTCAGACTTGGCAGAGGAGGCATAAAAATGGATTACACAGGGTATTGGAAAGGACACTGGGCTATTTTGCCTATATTAAAATAAACCTTTGCTTGTCATCAGTAGCACTTCTTATTTTAAGCTCAGTCAGTGCAGCAGGCACTTCTCAAGTCATCCCAGTCCTCATGCCTGTAAGATACCCTGAGTAGAAAGTCATGAGGAAGGGTAATCTCTCTGGCTTCCAAGTTAGCCAAGAAATAAAAATGCCAATGAGTAACTGTCTCTTCTAATTATGAAATAGCGAGGTAATTCATTGTGAGAGTGCAGTGTAACAGAAATAACTCATGGTGTACACTTTCATATTTTATAACTAATATACATATGAGGAACATTAAGATCAGGAGCATAACAATATTGCCCTCTATGCTATTTTTTTTCCATAGTTGCCATCTTCTCCTGGGACAATAGTAGCAGTTCAAAAGTAGCGAGAAGCTGGGCCTTTAAAACAATTTTTTGTGACTGCACTGAGCTCATCAGTGGCAGAAGCTGGAGAGTATCGAATGAAAAAGCTCACCTACCTGTTAAGGTCTGCAGTTTATGTGAGCAATAAATAGAATCATAGAGTCATTAAGGCTGCAAAAGAACTCCAAGTTCATCTAGTCCAAGTGCTAACCAGCACTTCCGTATTCACCACTAAACCATGTCCCCAAGTGTCAAATCCACACATTTTTTTTTAACACTTCCAGAGATGTGTTAAATAAACTGGTAGTGGTCAATTAGTAGCACTGTTAGATTCACATCCAGTGTCACTGACTCTGCTCTTGTCTATTGTACAAAACCATGAATTAACTAGTCAGAACCAAGATAATCTAAGATTGGAATATCTAGAGGGCTTTTAAATATCTCGAAGGTCTGCAGTATCCCATGAAACAGATTTCTCCGTCAGATACCATTTTTGGCACACAATATGTCATAAAGCTACTATTTTTGATACATTGTTACACCTATCCAGGGTACTCCCGGTCCTGCAACAGATCAATAGGTCATACAAGTGTAAATTTCTGTAATCAGATAACAACAATACAATCACACAAAAATATTCTTCAGATTTCCTAACAGTGGACAATTTTTAAGACTGGCTGGGCATTAAACAAGCTGATATTGTATAAAAGTATAAGTTGCTACAGTCCAGGGAAACTTGGGAGTTAGTGATGGCAATTATTTTGGCAGAAGAAGAAAAGACAATCTGGAGTTGCAAATGGAAAAATTAGATATTATTCCAATGGAAAAATTTTAAAAGTTACCCAAGATACAGAAGACTTAAGCAGAAAAAAAAATTATAAAATTAGCAAGCCATTTATCAATATTTTCCAGTGATTATGTAAATTAATCCATAACACCCCAGTGAAAATAATTTTTCAATGCACGACTTGCCAGAACAAATTAAAATTTCATTAATGCTTTGGGACTTTGCCACAGAAATATTAACTAAACAGCTTTACGTTTGTGGCACGAGCATGAGATATTTAGGCCAATGAGCTATAGAATGACAGGGCACTAAACACTATTTTATCAGTTATTTGTGTTCTATGCATTTGTTAAAATAAATGTGGATAAAGAAATGCTATTTTTGAGGAATGGAAGAACATTTCCCCGTGTTTTACCTACTCAGCGCACAGGTACCTTCCTCCTCTGCCTCTCCTATCCATCTTAACTGCACCACCCCAGCTCCACTTTACATTCTAAGTACCCTCTTAGGTCCTCTTTAAAATGTCAAAAGTTTCCTTTTCTCTCTTATTTCCTTCTTTTCTGCTTTTATTATAATTTTTTATCTTTGCAGTATTTTAAGGGATTCTATCCTGTGATATAATGGGATACACATGTTTTTAGGCTTGAACCTCTTGCCCTTCTGCTGCTTCACTTGGCTGTGACTGCGAGAAGTCCCATAGAAAGGGGGAACAGGTAAAAGGCTTTTTTGGTATTGAATATACTGCTTTAGTACAGTATATCCAAACTTCCTGATTTAAAGAGCTAATAAAAAATTTTTGGCTTAAGCTCACACAAATGACACCAGATTTTGTTTCAAACAACTGCATCTGCTTCTCAAGCACAACTAACTTATTACTAAGAGAACCTGGTATTTATCTGCTACACTTCTGTGTACGCACTATCAATCACACATCTTCACATGGTTCCGGGTCTCAGATTTTACTTCAACTTTTAGCTGTAGACCTGCAAAACTTTTTCATCTATCAACTTTCAACCAGTAAACTGAAATTATGTGACTTCTCTGGAGTTTCTGCCACCACTTTTAAAACAGAGCTGCAGGATTAATGCTTGCTACGGTTTCAAAGCCAGTTTCCCAAAACTTTTTTGGAACTGCATTCTGTACTTATTTTCCTGAGCAAGCTATGATTTATTGGCCAATTTCAACCCAGTTTGAGAGGAGGATAGAGATATCTAAAAGACAAAGTTTCTGCATGCCCTCTAAAAAATCAGTAGGAGCCTGAAAAACTGATATAGGGAAAATACACACATGTTAAGTGTTTCCAACCTGGAAAGGCGAACGTGACTTCAACACTTGGATGTGTCTTCTAAGCAGCCAACACCAACACATATACTTGCCAACCAGGCAAATTATGTACCCTTAATTACAGGACACAAGGAGAAACCAAGACTACTGGCTCAAAAAGGAATAGTTGAGCAACTGGAATTATTATGGAATTTTGGACTTCAAAGAGAATAAAGGAAAAGCTGGAGCAAGGGATCAAGGAAAACAGGCTTTCATTTGTACACTTCGTGTTCTCTACCATTTAATGCAATGTCTCACATTGACTATTAGACCTAAGCCTAGTGAGTGGCAACTTCTGCAAAACTCATTTTAAGGTTCCAGACCAGTAATATAGGAGAGAGAATATTTCTGGGATCAGCAGGATTCTAAGGCTACAAAAGCTTATAATATGATGATCATTTCAAATACTCACTGGGATACTGAGGTGTGACCTAAACTCTCCTATGATTCTAAGACAATTGTACAGTGAAAGCAAAAATAGGTTTACCACAAATCTCAGGCTTCCAGTCAGGACTCAGATTTTCTACCTACTGAAATTTAAATATGGATCAGATATAGTCAAGTTCAAACTAGGATAGAAGGAGGGAAACAAAGGTCTGAACAAGCTTCTTTCTTTTCAGTTGCATGCAATCCTTACACTCTTTGCATTTTGGAGTGCTTCCCATATGAGAAAACCAAATAAAATGTAATAAAGCAGATTTCTCTACTGTCCTACATTACAGATAAAGCAAGAAGAAAAGAAAAGATTTATGTCTTTGTCAAAAGCACTACAGAAAATCCATGCATTCTTACATTAGAAGAAAATTCCCCAGTTGTGTATGAAAATGGTATTCTATGTTGAAAAGATGTCCAAGGGTAAACATTATTTTCACTTATAGAAGGTCACAAATTTTGTTTTAAGAAATGTGGTGGTAAAAATATTAACGTTTAAGACTAAGAGGTCTAGCAAGGAAGTTACCTTTACTAAAAGAACCTTCCTTTTGACTGAAAGCTAACAGCCTGTAATTGTAACTCCCCAGTTCTAAGCCAAACTAACACTAAGTGTGCTACCTCTGTGTCATTTGTTGAACTTGTCCTAAACCATTAACAGAGGATTTTAAACTGCATACTATTTCAAAGTTTTCTTTGTTATCAATATTATTCTGACTTGTTCTGAATTTTTTAGCCTTTCTTCTAAGTGTGCCAGGTGACTTTCATTTATGTAGAGTCCTATGGACCACAATCATTTTCAAATATTAAGAATTCAGATGTTTTTTTTAAGATAACTCTACAGCCAGCCTACAATGAATATCATCACATTATCCTGATTTAAATGTATAGTTAATTTAAATATTCTAGACCTATTACTTTCATTGCCCTAATGACTAATAGAAGTTGCTCTGTGATCATCCTGGTAACACATGATCACCAATAATTTAAAAACTAGAAAACAAAATTTTTAAACATTTCAGCCTCATTTATTTCACCAACTCTTCCCTTATTCACATGGTTAGGCACTGGAACCATATTCCCTTTTGGCTTCCCCCATTTTCAAATGTGATTTCACAGTATTTCCAGAAGCTTCAATAGTCCTTATCTTGTCCAAACATTCTTATGTTATTATTTTACATCTATTACTAACAATACCTAGTTCCATGTTCCTCTACAATTTTGTTTTGATTTTCAGCTCACTGTAAGGCCCTGGTAAATACACGTTTGGTATCTTTCTCTCCTTTTCAACACCAAAGAGGCTGTTACTGTGCCTTTAGGGTGCCTCCTTTCCAAAACTGTCATCTGACTCTGTGTTCTTTTACTCTAAGTGGGATGTTTTCTTCAGGGAATTCCTCATATTCAAACTAACAGATACTAACTTCAACTAATAATACTAACTTCATAGAGTTTTTTTTTTTTAATCCAAATTTTTAAGGTTCAAAAGGTTTTATTTCTCTAGATATGCTAACTCAGCTCTCACAATCACTTTCACCCTAACTACTAAGATGTTCAATTGCAACTAGTACCTTAGAAGTAGCTCCAAAAAAACGCTCCGTCCTCATTTTCACTTCCAAAAGCAGAACTGCTCACTTTCTTCATGGGAAAGTTACTTAACTCTGTGATACTGAAGTCCTGCTTGTGTATTCAGAGAGCTTGCAACAGCAACAAAGTTTACTCGAGGAAAAGTCACACCGTTGTGCACACTGCAAAACTCTTCACATACATTTACCAACGAATACCTGTTGACTGGTGAAGTCCCTTTTCTAAAAACCAGAACTGTTAAAATCAAAATCCAAAATGTGATAAGAAAACAAAGACCAAAAGTACTTGAAGTAATAAGATGATTATTTCTCACAACATAAGGTGAGAAATGGAAACAGAAATTACAGCACTGACATAAGACAGCATCTGCACTTTTCTTAGCACAGTCTGTCCCTAAGCAGTTCTTTAGCAATGTGGAACTATAACAGGGTCTGGGTGAACAAAAAAAAAAAAAAAAAAAAAAAAAAAAAAAAAAAAAAAAAAAAAAAAAAAAAAAAAAAAAAAAAAAAAAAAAAAAAAAAAAAAAAAAAAAAAAAAAAAAAAAAAAAAAAAAAAAAAAAAAAAAAAAAAAAAAAAAAAAAAAAAAAAGGGTGATAATTAAGTAATTAAGCACCATCTTGCTCTTCAGTCTGCGATCTGCTTGATGTATTCAGTGAGACTAACACATTACCTCCTGTGACATACAGGATCTCACTACAACTTCCAGTAGTGTTGACAGTGGAGCACTCAGATAGCTCCATATGCAGAAAGTGAAGTAATATTAATTGTAAAGCATGACTGGGACATAACTGCAGAGCCAACTACCTGTACCTGACTCAAACCAAGCAACAGTGAATAACTTATTTCATTCTTTCTTTGTAATCTCCTTCAGACAGTTCAAATGAAACCCCTAATTTTCAAATTTTTCCCCACTGACTGTGGAAAAAACTACAAATGTTGTTTTCAACACAAGCAGGACACTGACACTCAAATTATGAATTAAGAGTTTACTACTTTGATGACCTCATTCTCAGGTTTCCTGCATGCAAATTCACTCCTGAGAGAATGTTCTGGGTTTGACTGTATAATTTACACCCAGGCAAAGTGTAAATGATAAACCTCTAGCACTGTTTCACACAAAGAGATAATTACAATCTAACACTGTTTTGCATCCACTGTGAACAGGTGTAAATAACTCAAGAAGATATGATCTTATGGGAAACACAGTGAATAACTTCTTTTTTCCACAACTCTTTAGTTCTTTCAGTATTGAGAAGTTAAACAGACTGCATAGCATCATGCGAAAAAAATTATATTTATTGTCAAGATCAGCTGTAAAAATGCTAAAGGAAGCTTTTATTTATAGTTATTTATAGTTATCATCTTTATATATTTACCTACAGGGATTTAATTTGTTTCATTAATAATGTTCTAAGAAGAATGACATTAGTAACATCTCTCAAGTAAACCCTTGTGCTGTCACTTTTTTCAAATGTTTTTCCTGGGGACTTATTCATTCTGTACCACAAAAAAAAAAAATCATAGAATGGTTTGGGTTGGACGCAATATCAAAGATCATCTTCTTCTAAACCCCTGCCAGGGGCAGCGACACCTTAAAATTCTCTAGCTCATTTCTTTGATTGAACTACTTCCCATGGGCAGGCAGGTGTTCGGTCATCCCCAGGAGAGAAGGGCCCCATTACACACAATGGTGACGTGGGAAGAGAAACACCATCACTCCAAATGGCCTTCCCTTCCTCCTTCTTCCTCATGCTTTATATATTGAACATGATGTCATATGGTCTGCAGTTATCACTTTGGTCAGTTAGAGTCCCTTTAATTTTGTTGGGACAGAATAAGTTTTTTTGAGATGTTTGTTCTCAAATTATTGCCCATGACAGAATATTCTTCCAGTTTGCCAACAAAGCCACAAGAATGAAGAATGCTCCAAAAGTCAGTGAAGTAGTTTGATAATGATTACCTCCTGAAGAGATACTGCAAAGAAAGTCTAGACTTGTAAAAGCAGCTGGGGAAGTATGTAATAAATACTAAAATTAATCTATCCTTAATACTAATAGCTTTGTGGAAACGTGTTTTAAACCGAAACTAATCTAATTTATTCCCCCCACTTCATATAACTGAGCATGATGTCACATGGTATGAAATATGACATACCATATTCGTACAATTTCAATAGAGCCACAAGAATGAAGAACACTCAAAGTCAGTGAAGTCCTTGATGGTCAGCTAGGGTCACCTAGCTCTGTTCCCTCACAGCTTTCCTTGCATCTCCAGTCTCCTCACCAGCATGGCTGCACAAAAGGCCTATGTAAGCCCTGCTCAGCAACAACAAAAACATCTCTCTATTATCAATCCTGTGCTCAGCACAAATCCAAAACACTGCCCCATACCAGCCACAAGCCAAAACCAGCACAGCCAGTTTTTGAGAAGGATGCATTTGCAGAGCTTAACTTCCAAATAGCTGAGTTACCACCAGAAGGCACCATGAGCACTGTGCATTTGTGGGAGCTTCAGATTGCCAGGTCTGTGCACCCCATTTCTAGCACAGGCAGGATCAAGGCTCCTGACATACCATCAGCTCCAGGGCACAGTCAAGATCCTACCCTGAGCAATTAAATTAGAAGAATAAAAAGAAAGGATTAGTCCTCTCAACATGCCGCAACTGGACAAAAATTAAGTACATCAAATACTAAGAAAACTAATGTGCTATTTAACAACTGGAAACAAAAGGTTGATAATCAGTGTGGCTCAAACAAGGAGCTTCCACAAAGACGAAACCAAGTCAACTCCCTTCAGCAGCACAGCTAAGCAGGGTTATTTATTTCTGAGGTAATAGGACAGCACTTGAGGAAAAAAGGCAGATTCAGAAGAATGAAGCAAATTCACCAACGCAATTTTGCTTTATGGGGGTGGAAGCCTGGTCATGACAAATACAGAGATTAATATAGTTTGGAAAGGACTTCTGGATGTCCCCTGGTTCGGCCCTCTGCTCAAAGCACTGTCACTTCAAGCTGAGTGAGCTTTAGGCTGGGATACCAGGGAAATACCAATTGCAGACCCACACAGTAACTTTTCTCCAGGTTCTGAGAGAAATTCTGGCACCATCTCACCATCTCCAAGAAAGCAGGTGAAGAAACTGTTCACCTTTCCTTCTCACTTCATGTTGTGCAAGTGTATGGTAGCAGTTTTAGCCAGCATACTTGAGTAATACTTGTCAAATCATCTAGACTAGTATCCAACGATCTTTAATTAGGGCTGGACACAGACTGTGTGAACTGCAATATGGCTGGTCCCAGAATCCTTTTATAATGGTATTGCTTGAGCAATTAAAACTGTCTTTTGAGACTGATAACTTTAAAAACAGTGACTGAAAAGTCTTAGAAAAAGCAGCTTTCTCTGCACACATTTTTCATATTAAACCATTCACTAAAACAGCTGGGGCAAGCAGTGGAAAGTATAAGCACAGGCAGGGGCAATTTAGCATATTGTTTTACTCAGTGTAAACACATGAGGGTTTTTTTGAGGTATTTACTTAGATGTAATTATTCTAATCTTGTATTGAGAAAGCATGTGTAGGAAGTGTTTTTTCCATTAAATGATCAAGAAAGATAATCCAAAGTGCTCTACATCCAATGTCGCAATTAATTCTCTTAAGCTCTAGCTTTATTCATGTTAAAAGCACTGTGTAATTCTGTGAACTATACCTCATGCTGCTGTAGGTATTATTTGGCATATCACTGCTGGAACATAACAAAGCATTGGTTTAGTTAAGTGCAATTCTGAGAATGATATTAACACAGTTAATGCTTTCTTTTCATTTAAATAAATTGTATTGACCACAATGCTATCTTTCAGTAGGCAGTACACCTACAAAAGTCTGTTGTGATTGCAAAGTTATGAAATAAAGAATGATGCAACATGACAGACCAGCATTTGGAACATGCTTTTAAAAACATATGCAGTAAAAGTCAAAACATGCCCAGAGCAAAATTTTGCCACAGTGTTTATTAATTAGAAAAGTGAGGTCTGATATGTGATTTGAGTATACATGCCATGTGTCTTTCAATATGTCACAGCAGATAGAACATTTTATAACCAATGCACATGCTCCTGTGTACATTATTAGAGAAAGATAAACGTGTTTAATCAAACTGATCAACCTTTACAACACTATTAACATCAGGAGATGTGCATGTAAATGGATACATATGCAGATATGTTCCTTCTAGGAGGTCAGTTTATGTTTTCAGGTGCTGCACATATAGCTGAACATTAAACTCCTTTTCAAACATTAAATTTCATTTGGAACAAGTGCACCACTCTGTTTTAAATTGTTGACCTTAAATAGCTGATCATTAAAGTGTCAGCCATTTGTCTGAAAATACTAAAATGGATTCTGGATGGCTTCCAGAATCTCAAAGAATTATGTGTCGATGTAAAATGGATTATATATTTTTTTCAATTATGAGTCCAGTCTGCCAGTTTCATTATTTCTCTTCTTGCTGTGCACCCAAGACATACATTATGCTTTGGAAACCTAAAGGTCAGCTTTAGGTGGTGCCAATTACACAGATAACTCACAGTGCTGTGTCTGCCCATTTGTTCTGTTATTTCTGCTGGCAATGTTGAAAATGAGTAACACTTACTGCTCTGTCCAGCGTTGAGTTTCTGATTCACTCTGACAGGATACCATTAGCAGTTATTCAGACTTTGGCTGGATACTAAATTTCGTTATATTATCTTTTAAGGTAATACTGAATAATGCTGAACAATTTTGTTGAGTATCACATGCAACTCGATTTCCTCTGATATGAATGCAAGTCAACAGTGTGCAAGAAGCCTCAACAAGACACTGCACTAAGACTATTTATACAGGTAAAAAATTCATTTCAAAATAGTAATTAACAGCTGTCTGTGTTATTTAATTAACTAAGAGAATCTACACTAATAGAGATATCTATAAAGAGTTTCTTTTGTTGATTGGTGGGGGGAGGGGGTATGAGGGTTCAAGCCCTTTAAGCATCATATCCAATTGAAAACATTCAACAATCAGAAAAAATTTTGGTCATGTAATCAACAAAGCAAAAACATCCTAACGGACACAGAACTCATATGCACTGCAAGTGAAATCAATTGTTACAATATCCTAAATATTGTACTACATCAAAAGCAACTATTTCACAACATAACATTACAAAGCAAAAACCTTAATCTCTGCACTGTCAGGAGGCTTTGCAGTTACAGAAGAAAAAGGGTGGAGAGCTTTAAGGAGAAAGAAAAAAAAAAGGTCTTTGTAACTTTTGGCATTCTCCTAAGGTTAGGTTTAAAGGAACAGACTGTAAATATCTACATACGTATTTCAATACAATGAATTTTAAAAGGTCCAATCTTCCTCTAAGTACTGACATATTTTTTAAAGAATTTAAAATGACTGTAGTTTAGAAGTAAGATGCAGGATCAGAAAAAAAGCCAGGAAAGTGCTTTAGGCACTGAGGTACACAGTATAAAAACAAGACTTGTAAATTTTTATCAATTCAAATCCCCTGAAACCCAAAATAACTTTCTTGATAGCTTTTTGATAATTCTGGAAAAAAAAAATAAAAAGAAAAAAAAGATGCTTCTCTGTTACCTGTAGTTGCACTTACTTATCAGTCATACAAAACTATCCTGGGTTTAGATAAGTTAACATAAATTAGATAGATTTATAGAGTACTCTAGCTTCCAGATCATGTAAAAGACAATTTTTGAAGAATAACTAATCCTGGTCATATAAACAATAACTAATAATATCATGCCCATCTGAAATTGTGAATGCATTACCTCAAAACAATTGCTTTCTTTTAAGCAAGGGACACAAACACCTCTTAACCAGAAATGGGTTTAATGAAAAAACTGGTACAACCCACAACCCTCTGTAGTCTTTGTACGTATGCACTGTCTTTGCAACACATTAAATTGGGGGCATATGTACTAATTTATATGCCCCATATAAATGTTTCCATCCTCACAAATATACAGAGACTGTTGATCAACTCTTGACACCAATAATAAGACTCCAGCAATGCACTATCAAGTTATTAGCTATTAAAGTTTATAAGAATCAAAAACTCTATGCAACTACCTGACTATTTTTCAGCTCTTTTCATTCTAATAAATCTAAAAAGGCAGGTTTACTGCCAACCACACCTTTAATCTCCCAACTTCTTTCCCAATAGCTAAACACCAACATAATTCTGACATCCAAATAAGAGTAATTTCCGAGTAGAGTTAACAACAGCCAAGTGTATCTGAAGCTTCATAAAAAATGCACTTTCATCAGGATGTTTACTTCACTACAGGTTATCAGGAATGATTTGTGAACAACAGTTGGCAGGAAATTCTGTAAACAACAGTTAACTTTACAGACTTGTGATTAGGGAAGATGTGCGAACAAGGTGCAGAAAAGCCAGCTAGAGGCCCTAAAGCTTACAGTCATATGATGAAATTAAGCAATTTTGCAAGAAGTGTTTATTTATGCTGACACTTGGCAAAAAAAGTCTGGATTGGTGATGTGCAGAGAAAGCATGTGTTTAATTAGGATTGTGTGGGTACACCTGTACTGCCCCCCACACACATGGAGGGCTTTTCAGTATATCAGAGGGGTTTTTTTCCATGAATCACAAGTCAGCTTGTAAAAAGTACATGAGATGCTAATAACTCAGAAGGAAATATGCAACCACCACATAAGCTTTTATATTTTAAGTAATAACTGCATTACACAAAGCCACAGCAAAACATCAGTTCACTGACACCAGTTTCTCTGCACTCCTCCAGTCAAATACAGGCTCGCTCTGAACCTGCTGTATATTATTATGAAACTGTAAAGGTAAGATGTGGTTTCCACAAAGGTGACAGAAAAACAATGTTATGCAAAACTGTGCCAGTCCATCATTGATTTTCATCAGTTTTGCATTGCTGGAAGCAAGGTAGTGAGACAGTGGGGATATCCAATCAGTAGGGAAAGAAATCTGTCAGTCTTTAACAGAATAGTTCCCAGGATATTTGGGAAGGAAATGGAATCAAAATAAAACTGTAGGCAGTGGAGGGCAAGAAAAAAAAATTGAATTAATTGAAATATGCATTAAAAAACATGGCTTAGAAATTCTGATGGAAGAGACTATACTGCTGACCCTGCTTGTGGGAAGATGAAGGCAAGCAGCACATCAAGAACACCCTGTTAGAAGTGAACCAGGGTTCCTGGATGAGACCATGCTGACCTCCAGGATCCAACAAGACGTGGAAGAAAGCATTTACCTATTGCTTTAATGAAAGGAAAGCTTGCCTAGGTTTTTAATTCAGCAGAATGAGATTTTGTCTGAATCCTCATGGAAATGTAATAAAATTGTGCTTCTCCCAGACCAACTTCTTTGGCTAGGAAAAAAGTAATGCAAATGTTTTCCTTAATTGAGAAAAATATATTTCATTACATGGCATTCAGATTTCTGCCTCAAGACTATTTTAAGAACTGGTTTAATTTCTAGCTTGCTACTTAATCAGGATAATTTTTGAGTATGAAAATACAAAATTAATATAAGGTAAGCACCAGTGACATCTGTACCACCCTTATCCAATCTCCCCCTCAGGAGATCATATTTCCCCAACATTTCTGTAATCAAGTGCATGCATGTGTACTGATCTTTCTTATATTTAAATCTTTTTCTCCTTAACTATATATTTGCTACCTCAAAGCCTTTTAAGTTGCAGAAAAGGAAGGGGGGGAGAGGGATGTAAGACCTTTCCTGGAGGGCCCAGAGGCAGTCTACACCATAAGAAAGATTATTTTAGTTACACTGATTAGATTAGAAATAGACATGGATTTCTCCAAAGATAATTTGACATGTTAAGCCTTGTCCAGCAAACAGGTATGAGAGACTTCATACATTTCATCATTTCTCTGATCTTTTAATCCATATTCATGCCAACAGTCCCACTACACAAAATGAGATCAGAGTGCTTAGTGGGTAAAAAAATATTAAAAAATGGTTTACTTGCTTGTATTAGGATTACTCACTCAAGAAATGAGTTCCATGATTATAATCATAGCTAGTAATGTTCCTTGTGTGCTTGAGAATTTTTATGATCCAGCCTTGGACAACTGGATGAGCTAGGGATTTCCATAATCTTGTCATAAAAATCTATGCATAAAAGATTAGGAGGTGGCTCAGCTTTGATCAGTGAGATGCTGTAGTCCACCACCTATGTTCCAGCATCATTCTAGAGAACAAAAAATCATAATACCATAAGACAGTTTTATCTCTTTCTCTTGTCAGACTGGCATTAAGATGGTTATCTTCATAATGCTGTGGAATAATTTTGGAATTAAAGATTAACTTTCTCTTTTCCTTTACAGAATCTTACTTTTCCAAGTCATCATGGCACTAGGAGCTACAACTTACCTTTTAAATATAACATCAGCAACAAGAAGAACAATTTGATATTCTTAAATATTAAAGTAAGTTCCCTTTGTTCAGCTTTCTCTGTGGAAAAAAAAAGAAAAAAGAAAAAGAAAAAGTATCACTGGAGACATGTTGCTACACTGAAATTAGGAGATCCATTTGGGCAAGCTTCATTTCTGGGTTTATATATAATTTTTCCCCTGCTGGGGAAAATTGCTTTTTGCTTCACGAGAGGTTTTGCATTATTTCTGCATTTTGACATTATAAACTAGTGCCTAAAAGCTTCATCCTTTAGCCACTATCAAACTGTGTGTTACATGGATCAATAAATATATAAAGAAATATTAAACCTTGAGCACTCATCTTCAAAATTATTTGCAAAATGTTTAATTCTTAAAAATTTACTTTCCTCAGATGAAGATTTATATTATAAAAAATGAATTGTGTACAACATAGAACTTGTTTTAAGTATGCTACAGAAGAAGGACATATGACAAAACTCTCTATATTCTGGCCTGTGCTGTTTGTCATCTCCTTAAGTTTCCTCCACATTGGTTTCTGCTGTCAAATGTCCCTGTTTTTCTTCTATGCCATTCTTAATGACCCGCTTATGCATTAGTGATTTTCTGGGATCATTAAAACTGTCAATCACTCTGCAAACTACAAAGGAAATTAGACAGCAAGAGTATGTTTTCAAATAATCTGATTTTGGATGCCATTCTAGGATATGCAAAGAATTGGCTGGCACCAGCTCGGAGTTGTTGGCAGTGCTTTGGGAGCACACAGAACATGCATGAGCTATCAAATGACTGGGTAAGGTCAAAGACAGTGCTTACCTCTAAAACACCAAATGAAATATCTCCACTGGTGAAAATACTGATCAGAAGGTAAAAAGGGGTCTAAAAATCTCCAGAAGATAATTGATTTCTCAAAATGGATCAATCTAAACTACTTAGTGTAGTTCACTAAGGGCTTTTTTGTCTGTTGAGATCCCTCAATAATTCTAGGCACTTGTTTTTTAAAAGCAGAGAAGTGTAAATGCTTCATTTTATGTAATAGATTAAAACATGCTAGAGATATGATTGAGAACTAGAGATCTCTCACATTCTCCATGAACAATTCAACTTCCCAGCTATCATACTGGATTAGGGTAAATCTGTCACTCTTGCTAATGTTAATAATATGTCACACAAAGTAGAAGAGGTTTAAGTCAAAGAGTGAGCACACCGCACTACCTTGATGTGACCAGTGGTAAAACAGAATACGAAAGCATGGAGGAAGTTGTTGCTGCTGAGCTGTCAAAAAACCTTACAGATCTAGAAGAGTACTGAAAAAATAAAGAAATCTAGGTTGTTATACAGTAAAGCATCAACTGCTCCAGCAGATAGTGTGATTAGAAAGTACAGAGAACCATTAAGATTTCCTCTCTCAATACCACATGTATTTCTGATCTGCCCAGGTCAATCCCTTTAAAATATCACTAACATCAGTATGAAGGGGGAGGGGGGGAGGGAAGTAGAACTTTTATGGCTTTATAGGCTTTAATGACTTTTGATGACATCTCAAATTTGGATTCCCTAGAGTTAGGAAAACTCTGCAAGATTTTAGATTATAATGTAAATCATAGCTTGAGTATTTTTCATTGGTCTGTATCCTTTAATAACCCACAGAGTCCAACAGGTGTGTCTCTATTTGAAACTCAGTTATTTTTTTTCATAGTTTATTTACAAAGATCCCAAGGAACAAAAGCAGATTTTGTGCAGTAGCCTGGAGGAAGTTAAAAAAAAAAAAATAAAATAAAGCCTGAAGAGATGAGAAAGTCCTGAAGGGCCCCTTAAGCTGATTTCATAACAGCAACCCAAATTATCGTTAACTTCTACAGTCTAGCACAAAGAAAAAAAAGCAGGCAAGACAAGAGACTGATAAACATTAAAGCATTATGAATGTACAGAGGTACTTTTTCCCAGTGAAATAATTTTATTTTTTTTAATTTTTTTTTTTTTTTTTTTTTTTTTTTTTTTTTTTTTTTTTTTTTTTTTTTTTTTTTTTTTTTTTTTTTTTTTTTTTTTTTTTTTTTTTTTTTTTTTTTTTTTTTTTTTTTAGTTTATAAATTTACTCCTTACTTTGGAAGCTTTCAGAGAGGTAAACTGTAAAGAAGTTAAAGCTGGGCCAAATAAATGCTGATCACCTGCTCCTCATGAATAACGCCTCACCTGATATCACAGGAGTTAGCATAACATTGATTTAGTAAGTATTCTAAGGGGCTCTTTTTAAATATAAGTGAGACTCAAGTTCTGCCACGACAGTCAACATTCCCAGTAAATCTCATTTGTCTTAACACAGGGAGAGTTGGAAGTTTAGAAGTACTAGGTTCAGCAATGGTCTTGCTCCTTACAATGATGGCAGGGAAACCAGGGAAGTGGGGCCAGTAAAATTAAAAATCCACGTGCACTCAGAAGAGAGGACCTGGCGTCAGCATCGGCACGCAGCATCTATGGGATGATATGATTGCCTTTCCCTCTCTCCTCCCATCAAGGAGCACAAAGAAGGACGGAGGGACAGCCATGTGGCTCAGGGAAAGGGAAGAGGAGCAGGCGGCCAGGCAGGAACTCCTCATACCTCAAGAGAGTCCAGCTGAGGGAAGCAGGAGGACATCAAGCCCTTTACAATAGCTGAGGGAATGGGGATGTGCCATTCCCCGCAGCAGCCACGTCACGTTTGTCACCCTTTGCTAAGTTAAAGGGTGGGCCCTGCCTTGGCCCCTCAGTCACCATAGCAAAAGCTGTGGGGCCACGCTGCAAAAAAGACATCAAGGTGCTCCGTACTCTGGTATTTGAAAAAAGAACTCTCAAATATGGGGACAGCAAGATGTCAGGTTTCTCATCCCTGGCAATACACTCCCTTTTTATCTTGCCAGTGGCTTTTGCATCCAGGCCAGTCACAGCCTGATCCGTGCTGGGGACACACAGCTGCTCATGTCCAAGGAGATGCTGTGTGTCTTTCCACCAGAGAAGGGATGAGAACGAAAGAACAGATCAGCAACATAAGACAGAGGTTAATGATGCAAAAATGTCAGCCCTTAGACATGATTTTGGGTATTTTCTATTCCTGTAAGAGATGCAATTTCTGTGCATCATCTCGCATGACAGTTATGGGAATTTATTAATCACAAGCCAAATAACCCATTTCATTTTCCTTCCTTTGGTTACCAAATCCACAGCCAGACAAGAGACAGCAGTTTCTCTGGCCAGGTTTACTGGTGATCAATCTCTGCTGTTTTTGTAGCCTGCCTGGTTGTAATGCTCAGCAGGGAGCATGTGTTGCTACATGCTTTCTGAAATATTAATACACAAAATTGTACTGAGGTTTCTGATAGCAGCAGATTGGCTTCTCTGAGGTTTTCTGATTAGAGGTGTATTGGTGATTCCGAGAAGCCAGTGGCGCCGGAATGGGTTAAACCTAATAAGGTTTTGAAAGCTGATAGCATAATTTAAGAGGGCTCAGAGTCACAAAGCTGCAGACCTGGCTGACCCCAGCAAATTACAGTGTTTGTTAATGTTCTCTTACAGATATCTTCTAGTCAACCAAAAGCAGATATATTAAGTGAAAAATTGACTTGTGGCTCACAAAGATAGGCTACCCTTTCTTCCTTATTTCTGACGATTGGTCCACTAAGATGTAAAGGAGGGGCTTCATGGCTTCTGTTTTTATCAGGGCTCTGGGGAATGCAGTCTTCAAAAACATTAACTTCAGCTTCCAACTAAAGAAACGTAATTGCCTTAAAATCTTTATCATCATAATCTTATACAATATGTGCCCCTTGGGAAATCTAAAAACAATTTAAGGAATGGAAGACATGGGAGAAATCCTTTTACTGTGAGCATGATGATTATAATCATATAAGCTTTAGAATCAGTGCAACTGGAATGTAGAGTGATTAAAAAAGCACTAAAATTTATATTGTGCTTTCAGAATCAGTGTTAATTAAATGAAGTGGCCAACTCACAGTGTTTTAAACTGAATCTTCTTACCAAATGTTTAATGACAATAAGTTGTCTTAGGAACATTTCTCGCAGTCTTTCAAGGAGGGTTTTATTGAAATTCTGTTTCAAATCAGGACAAACTGATAGCTTCAAGAACCCAGTAACTGAAAAGGGAAAAGGGATTTTCACTTATACTAAGTCTAAATTAATGCAAACAATGAACAGAGGCAACAGTCTCATGACTCCTTATAATCTTGTTATATTCTGAAGAAGGTGTCTGCATTCCCAGGCCTCCCCTATTCAGTAATGAAAATGCTCTCCCTAGGCATAGGCCAACACAAACAGTAATCAACACATGAAAAGACTGGACAAAACAGGACTAAAGGTGCAAGATGTCAGTGGTGCAGACCTCAGGTTATGAGGTAGCTGATGTTCTTGAGAGAGAAACTATAAGGCCCCTACTCAAAGACTCTTGCATCAGCTTCACCATTTATTCACTAGGACTGTTTGCTGAAGTTCAATTTATAACTTTTATTACAAAACAATAGTCTGAGTTCAGGCAAGGACAAACGCTCCATTTTGGTAGCTTTTTCATGCCCAGAACCTTGTAATCCTGATAGGACTGTCTGAGGAAGCTAATCCCTCACAGCAGAGGCAACATTAGCAGGGAGAAAAGTGGGTACTGGCCAAAGTCACTTGCATTCTCCAAGTGTGCTGCCACTGCTCTCCCTCCTTACTGCTACACAGACTGAGTGGACAGGTCCAGTCTTAGAGAGAAATCAGAGATCATAGAGAAGCAGGAATGTTTAACATTGTCTTGGGAAATGTGGGGAGCCAGGAGTCACCAGGCACTGCCTCAGCCACTCATGAGTTTAAAATGTGCGCTGCTGCTGTGTGAGATGATGCTCTCTCAATATGTATTCCCTTAATATGTTGCTCCAGAGGTAATTGATTCAGATGTAAAATTTTCTTCATTAAATAACCTTCTGCCATACAATAAGCAGTGTGATTCGCCTGTGATGATCACAGGCAGAATTTGCACGTGAACTGGGATTAAAATCTGGGAGTTTCTGACTGTCAGTGCTGTCTGTGCATAGAGCCCATCTGCTTTAAGAAAATGGGGAATACTCTGTTGGGTCTGCAGTCTACAAAAATAGCATACTGGTGAGCTTTTTTTACCCATTTGCTTTAAGTTTGAGCACTCATCTGAATTCATTGCATTCATCTTCCATGCCAGTGACTACAATATCACTGCTGTCAGTGCTGCCTGAAGGTCCAATTCTTTCCATGATCAAATTGTTTTTTGCTCACAATGCATCTGGGGATATCACAAAGGTGCCACAATTCACCTCAGTAGGGAAGCTTATGGCTTAGCTCTTAATGTGGCCTCTCATTCTTATTCCAAGGTAAATTTTAGGGGAAGCGACCTTGGCCCACTGAAGTCACTATAAACACTCTCAAAGACTTCAAAGAGAGACCTAGGAAGACAATTATCTATAATTTTGTTACTGCTCTATACAAAAGTTAAAAAAGAAAGAAAAGTTTCTAAATAATCCATAACTTATCACTATGTAGGAAGGGATCTGTCTCTCCTTTATCTGTGTTTAGAGAACTCTCTGATTCTAAAAGCTAAGACTTGTGATGACAACATATTTTCATTAAAAAAAATGCACAAAAAATAAACAAAAAGTCCCTAACAACCAAAAAAAAAACCACCAAAAAATGCTACAAGTGAAGACTGAGCACTTCCAATTTGCATAAGTATTTACAGAAAATAAATAACCAGTTACACAATTACATTTTGAATCAAACTGCTGTGATTAAATCATCCTAATTTTCATATAATGGTAAGTTTCAGTAGCAGGTCCACTCCTGAGACTGTAGAAACATCAAGATAATGCCACAGTAAAAGATGAGAGACATGTGTTGACACGCTATTAAAGGACTGACTTCTCACTCCTCCAGGTTGCAAATTGTTGACTGAACAATGAGAGTAAAAAATTAATTGTCTTCTCAAAGCATTAGCTCCACAAAGTACTCTTTCCCCATTTTTTAAATGTTCTTCCCTCTCCTCATACTACAGACAGCTAAACTAAGACTGCCCTGTTGGTGATGGCAACTCAGAATTTAGTACCACTTTGAGACAATGCAATACATTTCAGTGACTATCAAGTGAAATATAAAACTTTAAATCAAGTTAAAGAGAAGTTGTGTGGTTAAAGCTGTAAAAGCTTATTTTGTGTGAAATACATTTAGAGGTTTATATATAAACCAGTTGGGGTTTTTTCTATTCCTGCCTAAAAATATGCACTGTCAGTGTGTGACTATAGATTTTTACTCCCAATTCATAACCACAAGGGACTTTCTAGTACTGTGAGCTAAAATAATGGCAATTCCAGTGATGAAAAAAACACCACTAACAACAAGAAAAAAAACCCAGTCAGTCTGTTTCCCAAGATTTTAGAGTATGATAAAACAAGTCCCACGCTGTTCCTCCTAAGGCTTAGTATAAGATTACTAAGATTTTTCTTCTTTTTATCTTCATAAAAAATCACAGGCCTAACAGGGACATCATGAATCAATGATCCCTAGAAAGATAATGTAAGTGAATTATTACTTCAAGAAGAGGATAATCTGGTGCTGCATTCCTGAATTCCAGAATGTCTCGAGGCCACCTGCGTAATCTGCATGATTTAGACAGTGCCGCTTTCAGATGTAACTCCTGCCTCGTGAGAAAGTTTTGATTTGAGAGAAACCTAAGTTTAATAACTTAGTGTATTTTTACATGAAATAGACATAGTGTGACTAAATAAGGACTGGGTAGTCTTTGCCTGACAAGTCTTGAATCCTTTTAAGTAAAATGGATAATTTCAACAAAATAAAGGCATGATGCTTCCCTCTGTGCTATAGCTTGCCATAATTTGGGTTCTCTGGACAGTTGGGATAGGCAAGACTAAGAGGTCTCAGGCATGATCAAGATGCTACATGAAAAGCACCTCCACTCAGAGATGAGTTCAGAGAAGGATATCTGTTATGGTTATAGTCTAAGAACCTGTGGTAAACTGAGATTTTCAGAACATCACCTAATTTATTTCTGCTAAAAAAATACAATCCTGCAAGGTCTGGCAGTGATGCTGAAGGACCTACAGGAAGCAGAATCTTGCGGCTCTCTGCACACATCCCCACAAGAGCTAAATTTGTATCTTTCAAAATATGAGTTTAAAGCACTTTCTCATAACTTTTGAAGGTGCCTGTCTGCTGTAGAATAAAAAGCAAAAATTAGATTAGAAACTGAAAATTTCCTTAGGCATCTTTCTAAAAGAATAGATACATCTTATTTAAGGCTAACAGATAATGTATTTTATTATCATGGGGGAAAGAAGAGAAAGAAAATAGATTTGTTGAGTTAAGTTTACCATTTCTTCACAAACATAAAGACAGGACTGAATATATTGACATTTCTTTGGTTTTCAAGAACTATGAAGTTTTCATAAAGCACAGAAATTATTTCAAAATATCCAAAAACTTTTTTTTATCATTCCTTTTCCCTTCATTATTCTGTGTCTGATCTCTACAAAGAGCATGGCTGTTCTTCTACTGCAATAAGAGCTCCTATCAACAAATCATTAGTTTAGCCAAAGGAGTAAAAAAGAAAGGGAAATGCATATAGTTCAATAAAAAGCACAAAGACTTATATTGCAAACGACAGTATGGATCAAAATAATGGGATCTCTGCTGTTCCCAGAAAGAGCTGCAATGAACTGATTGGAATTTTACCTTGGGGTTGCCTCTGGTCCCAGCTGTCTTTCTTAGTATGGGTATTATTCAATAACCACTGTGATACTGATGACAATATCCCACCAGTATTGCAAAACTCCCAGTGCAATCTTTGCTTCATGTCTGAAAATACGCGTGCATCCATTGACAGGGAAAAATATTTGAAAGCATACTAGATTTATGAAACACCCTTTAACCTAAAGGATTTCAATAAGTTTCAGAAACTGCATGCCTTTAGCAGACTTAAAATATAAATCACTGCAGGGATGGTTTGCAACAGCTCATGAGCTTGCAAAACACGTGCCAACAGGTTGCTAGTATATGGGAATGGTATGGTTTATTCAGATAAAATACTTGTTTCAAAATTTTTACCATTTTACTGCACTACTACAAAAAGTCAAGAAAAAGTTTTCCCATCCTTGCTAAAGAAACAAGTCTATTATTTCTTCCCGTAAGAACTCCAATTTGTTTATATGGTATTCAATTGATTTACCTTTGAAGGATGAAAGTGCCAGTCAAGTTTGTCCGGAGTTCCAGAAAGTCTGGAGATAAGATGTAGTATTCAGTTGTATAAATGCAATTCTACTGTATTAAATTACCTTCTCTCAGTATTCATACTAATGTAAGAACAACGTCAGTATCATGCTTAAAATCTTATCCATCCTAGTTCTTTAAAGCTGTTTAGTTCTCTGATGACTCTTGTTTCTGCTCTTTTCATTGTCGGCTACAAAGACGTCACCATCTTAAGTTCCGTGGAGTAGTACCAAAACTGTAAATGTCCTGGTTAGGGATACAACATCCTAATTTAAAAAGCAGCTGTACATATAGAATTGTCCAATATAGATCAGCTTTTACGTTAGCGTATATTACTGATATTATTACTGCAGATAATAAATGAATGCTAAATGGTGAGATCTTCAGTGAAAAGTTGTGAAATTTGAAGTAACATGAGAACAGCACTTTTAACTACACATCAAGTACTAAAAAAAAAAAAAAAAAGAATTTAAAACTGGTACTCTGGATCAAAGGAATAAGTTTAAGTACCCTTTAGACATATGAATTAAATTAATCATTAGCATTAAGGTCACACTTAACTGTTTTACTACATTAGACTAATTTTTTTGGTGTTTAAGTGTGTCTTTGGCTGTCCCTCAGCTAAAGCCAGAAAATAATTCTATTTCTTTATGAAGAGCATTTCAAGCAACCTTTGTCCTAGTTTTTAGGCACAATAATACACAGCTTTAAAAGCACAGAAGTAAACTGCTTAAGTAGAATTACCTACTTAGCAATGACTTCAATATTCGGGGTTTTTTTTAAACCCCCACCATAGAATTGAATATTACAAGTGAAAAAGTGAAAATATTTGGGGGCATAAAGAAGATCAGTCATCCTCTACTGACCTGCAAAATGTATGGTTTGAAACATCCAAACTACCCCTTTGCTGCAAACCAAAGCCAGTGTCATAACCAGGCATGGTTCAATGAATGACATTTAATGCTACTATTCAAGTCTGCTGAGTTCAGATTACCAAAATAGAGACAATAAAATTTGTATATAGGCTTGATAAGAAGTCTTCATGGATTGACCCCAAATATTTAACTCATAGAAACTGCAGATGATAAATACTTCTTAGTACTGGTAGGAGGTAAAAGAGATTCCCAGAAGAATTTAAGTTGGAAAAGACCTTTAAGATCATTAAGTCCAACTGTAAAATGAGGGGCAATGGCAACAGACAGTGAATATTTAGGCTGGGTATCAGTAAAACCTTCTTTACTAGCAGAGTGATACAACTTTTACCCTAAAAAGCTGGGGAGACCACATTGCTTCAAATACTGTGGGCTTCCTATCCCTGGAGTTTTCCAAGACTGAGCTAGACAAAGCTACAGCTATTCCTTCCTACACCTCCATCCTTCTCTCAAATCTACATAGGACTTAACATCCTGAGATTTCTCCTTCAGTGTACCACATCCTTTCCGTGATCCTAGCATGTGCCCCTGCTTATCAAATGGCCAACCCTTTTTAATGATACAGGACTGTAGAAGGAACTCATGTCCCCAAGCAGTGACTGGTTCCATCAGAGGACAGAGCAGGAAAAGAAGAAATTCAAGCTTGCTGTGAGTCTAAAAGATACAGAATTCACTTTCCTGTGCCTCCTTGCCAAGTGTTATTTCACAGAGCTGAAGCAAAGCAAGCAGCCAGCCTGCTTTGTCCTCTGGGTGATGACAGGATGGCATCACGAAGTACTGAGAGATCTGGCAAGTTTCAGAATAAGACATTACTGATTTCCCAGCTGGTGATCCACTGCATCCTCCTGAGGAACCTTTACACTTTACTTGTACATTTTAGAAGTTTTCACAAATCTGAAGAACAAAATTAACTTGTTCAAGTTCAGATAAACAAAAGCATTATTGACAAGCACCATTACTAATATGTAATGGTGAACGCACAGCACAGTAGCCCCTGTGATAATTAATCTACTATGTTTTCTTTTCTGCATGATGATCTTTGAAAGTAAATCAGTGTGACTGATAAGTTTAGTATTTTTAATGGACTGTGCTGAGAGTCACTGGCAGGTGAGGCCATGAAGTTATGGAGCAGCTGTGTGCTAATACATATGGCACCAAAAAAATAGCTAAAGCATCAACTTCATAATGAGCCAAGGACTCTGAAGTGAGAGTCAGACTCAAAATAGACAGAAAAAGCATAGCGAAAAAGAACAACAAAAATATAAAAATAATAAACTCTGCCTCTGCATGGTTGCTTAGCAGGGGGGCTCTAGGCCTCTTCTTGTAGGAGCTGAATTTTAAACCAAAGAAATTTCTCTTGTTTCCAAGAAAACAACATAATTTTGAAAAAGCAGTAAAGCTGAATTAAGGAAATAAAAAGGATTGGAATTGATTTGTTCACTAGTTATCAGAAAGAAAAAAGTTTCTCAAAACCAAGTTTATGTTAAACCTGACAAAACTTTCAGATGAAACACACAAATTGTGGTATACAAAATTATCATATGCATTATAAATTTGCCCGTACTATTAATTTTGTCACCAACCATTCATATCTCTGCCTGTTACATCTTTCAATTTCTGTCAATCCACAGAAAGACTGTTTTAAAAAAGTCTGGATTGCAAATTCTATTTAAATAGTACTGTAGATTTAGCCTCAGTAGTTTAGACAGATGAAAAGTCTGACTTTCACAGTCAAAACAAAGCCCTTTACAGAAAGCACTAAACCATTTTTCTAAAATCAATAGTAGAGAATACACTACCAAATTTTTGGTTTTATATCCCTTCCATCCCCCACTCTCTTGAGAGTACTATACTGAATAGTTTACCATCTTGCTGGAGTACAATACTGTAATAGCAAGTAATATGTCAAAGTGATGTTTTCGAGCACAGTAATGTTGGGATTTTATAACAGACCACAGGTTTCAGAATAATCAATGTATATTTATAATGACTTAATTACAGTGATTGGATATGTCTCTGCTGCCCTAAGGAAAACTGAAAGGAAGAATACAGTTTCAATTATACATAGCATAACCCAGCTGAGTTCAGTTTTGCAAAGTTTGCTATTAGCAAAACCAATTTTACCCCAGTGAAAATAGCTTTTTCAATAAAAGGCTCTGGAGACACACAATGCATTACAACAGGCTTAGGAACTGAACTTGTTGAAGGAATCATCTCACCTGAAGCAGTGATCACTAACTACCATGTGGCTGAAACAATCACTTGGAGGAGTATCAAAAAAACCTAGTTCAAATCTTTCTGATACACTGTTACAACCTGAACCCCATGCAAAGGTCTAGCAAAGGTCTAGTCTTAGTCTGCAATATTGATACTGCTTCTCAAATTCATTATGGATGCTTTCTGCAGTAGAAAAAAAAAGCCACACTTGAAAAATAGTCTTGTTTGTTTCCTAATTAATTAATAACACACCACAACAAGAGAGGCGACAAAGTTAAATTTTCTGTCATTTGCTCGGGTAACTGCAACTTTGAGGTCCACAAATTCGGTAGTAAAGAAAGTGTTCACAGAAGATGTTTTGTATGAATGCAGTTATCCATATCACTGAGCTGCATTAATCTACTTAGAAGTTAGTAGAATGGATGAGGAAAAAAAGAGGGTGTATTTTAATCTTCTTGATGGGAGTCCTGTAAGAAAGGATAAATCCAAAGATTTCTCACTGTTCCAGTTTGTGACTTCTGGTTGCTTTCCAGTTCAGTGTTCCAAAATTTGGCTTGTACATGATGAGAATTAAAGGACTGTAGAAATAATCCTTTAAGACAGAAAATAAAAAACAAAGGATCATGATGCTTTCCATGGCACCTGAGCATTTAGTCTGTGGTTAGTCTGTGTAATACAGGCAGCAGTTCTGGCCAGGGAGCTGTTTCCTGCTCAAGGCTGTCTGCCATTCATTCTCCCCATAGGTACTGCTTTCCTTCTGCAGATAGAGAAAAGTACTCAAATGTACTAAAATAACAGTGTCTAGAACACTCCCTGCAGTGTGGGTGTACTGGGGTTATGTGGCAAGGTTTTGGTAGCAGAGGGGCCACAGGGGTGGTTTCTGTGAGAAGGTGCCTGAAGCTTCCCCTATTTCCAACGGCGCCAATGCCAGCAGCTCCAAGACTGGCCAAGGCCAAACCCATCAATGGTGGTAGTGCCTCCTGGTTAATGTATTTAAGAAGGGGAAAAAAAAACCTTTGTGGAGGGCTGTCTCCCATGGGAGGGACCCCAGCCTGGAGCAGGGTGAGGAGTCTCCTGCCTGTGGAGTGGCAGAGACAACTGAGCACAGCCCACATTCCCTGTCCCTCTGCACCGGTGGGGAGAAGGAAGTACAGAAACCAGGAGAAAAGTCAAGCCCAGGAAGAAGGGAGGAGTGGGCGGAAGGTGTTTTAAAATTTGAGTTTATTTCTCATTATCCTGCTCTGGTTTGATTGGTAATAAACTAAACTATCTGTTTTGCCCATGGCAGTAATTGGTGAGTGATCTCTACCTGTCCTTATCCCAACGCATGAGCTTTTTGTTGTGTGTTTTCTCTCCCCTGTCCAGCTGAAGGAAGGAGTGACAGAGCAGCTTTGGTGAGCACCCAGCATGCACCCACCACAGTGGGAGATGATACCATTTCAAAGCAGCCTACCTGTCTGATGTGCAGCAGGGACTTGAACATCATTTTCTTCTATCTCTAAGGAGAGTTCTGCAGTACAGTGGCTGTCCTGGAGGGGTTCTCTGTAATTTTTAAAATCAAGTTTGATTAATTGATTATAAAGACAGACAAAGCTGTGTTGACCATGGAGACTGACTTCCTATGTCATACTCTTTCGGGAAGTTCCCAAAATAGATAGATAATTTCAGCAGAAGACAGTAAAGCAAATTTCATTCTGATGTAAATAATTATATAGTCATTGAGCGAGTATGTGGAGGGGGCTATTCCAGTCAGTAGGGCAGCTTAGCAACAAAGTCAAATATCTTTTATTTTCATGTTTTATATTTTTATCTTTTATAGTTTATTTTTTAAAGACAAAATTTTTGTTTTCTAATAATACAAGGTGTTTTTTAATTATTTTACCAGAAACAGTGAATATAAATATCCTAGAAAACTACCCTATTTACATATCCCTTCACTTCTGTCTTCTAAAGGATAGACTCTTACATAGATTTACATTAACATAATGTTAAGGATTTCAATAAAATACGAACATCAATAAAATGTAGTAGTGAACTAAATGTGTAAAGCAAACGTTTTACCTTGATGTGCAAATGTGACTGTCACATTAAAAAATGTGACTGTCAAAGATCTGAGAAAGAAGGAGGCCCAAAACCAGACTACCTCTGAAATTGGTCTGTAAACATTTGTATCATAACGGTTTTTCTCCTTTCTTTCCTAATTTCTTTTCCTCTGCCACTTATAGTACAGCCCTCCTAGAGTTTGAAAAAGAACTGTGTGTTTTATCCATCCTCTTTTTCTTGATTCCAGCTTACCAATCTTTCATTATTTCAATAAGACCACTCATGCTAAAAGGAAGGACTCTATTAAACTGAAGAAGAAATAAAACTGGCCTGTTAGAGGGTGTGCGTGTGTTAATGGCTTTTTCAAGTAGTACCCAAACATGCTTTAAAGCACATGTTGCCTCTTTCTTGCTCTTTCCACCTGGAAAAAAGTTTTTTATAAGATTGATATAAAGAGTTTTTAACCACATTTTTAAGAACCAGTCTTCTTGGACAAAGTGAAATAAGTTTTTTCCTTTTTTCCTCTTTAAGCAGAGATGAATAAAACAGAGAATTAATACAAACATTATGTAATATTGTTTCTCCATTTTCTTTCTGATATTCCTACCTGAATATCACCTACCTTGAACCCTGATCCACCTTGATTTAAAAATATATAACATCTCATGCTTTAATGTTTCTTCTTACTGTGCAGTGAAGTAATCAAGCAACGGTCCTATTTCCTTTCATATTTGCAGTAGCTTATTATCACTGCCTTGTTCAGGGTGCTGAAATTTCTTGAAATGAAGATGAATATACAGTCCAATAGCTGTAATTCTAGTCTGAAGTTCTGAAAACTCAGGCAGCTCTCTAGTTTGTTGGAGACTTACTGTGGTTTTCTTTCTTTTTTTTTTTTTTTTTTCATTTGGAAGGGGGAAAAAAAAAGACTTGCACCTGAATCTAAGCTTGTCTGATACTTGATACACTTAAAGTCTCAGAAATGTACTGGGAAAAAAAATGTATGGTAGGTATAATATTATATACAGATTTGAAAGGTGTGCTTTAGGATTAATTTTCTTTCCTCTAAGGATTTGTGTCACTTCTCTATTTAGGATACAGTATGTTCTTGAAAAGAAGGCAAATGTTTGGTCCAGTAGTTATAGTACTAGCTTGAAGCTTCAAAATCTCAGATAATTCCACACTTCGCTGTAGACTTACTGAATAACCTTGGAGAAGTCATTTTGTCTGTCTATTGCAATCCTGTGTCTGTAAAATGAAAATAATAATAGTACTTCTCTATCAGTGGGGTGTTATAAGAGATGCAGTTTCCGCAGGGATGGAAACTACATCAGTATCCAAAGTACCTTCAGAAGGACAGATAAATTTTAACTAGCAAAGATATTTTGGATATATAATGAAAAGAATGGGTGATTTTATCCTGAATTTGTCAGCCTTGAATGGAGGCAGCACAGGTCCAGTTAATGTGTGGCACCTGAAAAATGAAAGGAGCAATGAGATCCATGGAAGCCCCAGGATGACACAGGCATATTGACATATAATGCAAATCAGGAAGGCAGTAAATACTGATGTCACACAGAGAGCTTTGGAACAAACAAATGAAGCTTCAGTATTATGGAAGCTTATCACAACACCCTTTTCTCATGTTAATGCATTTCTCATGCAGCCGAAATGATACTTCTGAGAAGAGCCACTTTTCCATGTTCTCTAAAGATTATTCCTTTACTCATTGTTGAATCCTGCATATCCCTTCCTGAAATCATTTTAATCTTCCCTCTCAAGCTCAGCTGTGTTGAAATGTATATTCTGTATGAATGGTGCTTTGGTGAAGCAATTACTCCATTTTGATTAGAGATGTGCTCATGAGATCTCCACAAGCTAAAGTCTATTTTAAATAGAATTCACTTTTGATACAGACCTGTCTCTTCCTATGAGACCAATGTCTCCTGAGATTTCTGACATTTTTTACCTCTAGTGAGCTAGATAGAGAGAACAGCTCTTTAGATTCTAGATTAAGACAGAAGGGGGAGAAGAAAGAGAAACAAAAGAATGTTCCAAAACTTTATCATCACCTGAAAAATAAAGGTCAGAGAGTAAAGACTTAGTCTGGGACTATTTTTCCTAAAGAATGTGATCAGGGATGATGAATGTGAATTATGTGCTGTGAGAAATATTAAGTAAAGGCAGCATACAAACATTTAAAGACACCATTGAACAAAATGTCCTGCAATAAATAAGAAAAATAAGTGGTTCAAGCAATCTGCAGAAATAGAAGGAAGTCTCTCCTCCCTAACAAAATTTTTGAGGTGATCAAGTTTATTTTCCTGGCCCTGCAGCAAGGTTCTTTTTATGTATAGAATCATCTACACAGTATAGAACAACTCAATTTTGTTCAACTTTTCTTTTCAGATTTTTTTTGGTTGGAAATTACAAGCACAAGATTTAGAATACAAAATCAAATGTGAGGGATTCTTGCTCCTTAGAAAAAGAGCCAAGAGGAGACAGGGAGTGAGTGTTATGCAAGTTACAAAAAGATTACTCCTTATGTGCTTCTTGAAATGTTCTCTGTTGAGAACAGCCTACATCCCATCAGAAATGAATGATACAAAGAAGACACAGGTGTGCTACTTTGTTTTTACATATCTACTAATTTCTCCCTTTTGCTGATACTGTCAGGTAGTGTCTAGCAAGCTGACTAATCTAAAAGAAACTGATAAAACAAAAGAGATCACTGAATTAGAGTTACATATATGTTCTTGTAAAGTAAATGTGTTTTTACTGTATTACTTGATGTGACCAGTGACCTTTCTCTGCTGTCCAGTCATAAAGCGTTTGATAGACAGGTGTCATTTGTAGAAATTTATTTACAGGAGCAGAGCTGAGCATATTTGCTCAAAAAAACTTTCTGAATGGTTCATACTGCAGATCTCTCTGTTATCATTTACATTTTTCACAACACAGATTCTCAGAAAATGCTTTAATAAATGCTAAGTAGAAAATAAGCTCTCGTTTAGAATGAAAATAGTAAGATGAGTTATCTAAAAAATACTACAAAGCCCTTACAGGGATAAACAAGTTTCCCACATGATTAACATTTCTCCAGACTAATGGTATCTCAAACAAAACAACTGCAAACAAATGCACGTGAAAAATCACAACCAATTCACAAATAATTTGCGAGCAGTCAAAAAGATTAAATTCATGGCATAAACTGATCACTAGTAATAGCCTATCTCTAATTTGGAATGATACCAGCTGTTGGCAATTTGCTGAGAATTCAGATTTTGGCATGGAAACTCTTTTCACTTCATCCGTCACAGTCTGACTTAAGCGGGTTGGAAGATAAAGGGGCAAAAAGTAAATAAATTCTGCTTGTTGCCTAAGGCAAAATTTAGTTTGTTACTCAGCTTGTTGCAGTATGCATCACTTTTAATGAACTTCCTAATGAAATCCACTTACTTTCTTGTGTTTTTTAATTTGTGAAAGAACAAAAACATGTTTATGTGCCTCCAGGTTCAAGAAGTCCCAATATGCATGAAATGTGAAAAATGAGCCTGCCTTATATGTTGAGATCTTGCAATATTTTGTTAATTAAGGGGTTAAGATGGCTTTTGACACCTGTGTTTGATCTTCATCATGACCAAATGATGGAACAGTAAGTATTCTACTGATTATCAATAAATGAAACCAAGACAATGTTGTCCGAAGAGAAGAGAAAGAAAAGAAAAAAGGGAAAGAAAAGAAAAGAAAAGAAAAGAAAAGAAAAGAAAAGAAAAGAAAAGAAAAGAAAAGAAAAGAAAAGAAAAGAAAAGAAAAGAAAAGAAAAGAAAAGAAAAGAAAAGAAAAGAAAAGAAAAGAAAAGAAAAGAAAAGAAAAGAAAAAAAGAAAAAGAACCAGGATTTAGTTGCCATTGTGTGAAAGAGACAAAAGACAACACAAACCACAAGCAGAAAAATGTGAAACCCCAAAAACCCACATGGTTTCAGAGAAATCTCTATCTCCTATAGTTAACTTGCTCGATCAGCTTTGTGTGACTGCTCAGGTAAAACTAGATAAAAGAATTCTGGAAAGTGTTTTCACAAGTAAACCTTGAAGTTGGGAAAGGAAGGAGTAAGCAATCACGTAAAACTGCATCCCTTTGGCAGTTGCCCTGATGGTGGCACTCTTCACTCTTGGATCCATTCACTCACACCTGACACATAAAGAACAACTAATAGGACTGATTTGACGTTCAGAAATAGGTAATTTAAAGAACACTTTCCCCCATTTTTTACTTGCCTGGGTCAAAAAAATAACTGTATAAGTGTGCTATTTAAAAAAAAAAAAAAGTAATTTTAATAATGAGAGAGCGAAATCATGTCATTCCAATCTCAACATTCTCTAGTCTAAAAAGACCCCTCTTCACTTTCTCTGTATTTTTCTCCGCCCACTGTGAATGGCTTACAGAACTGTTTTTCCTACTCAGTGCTTTTATTTGATTTTTTCACTCTCCAATTTATCAAGCTAAAATGTTTCTGCAGTATTCATGAATTCAGCCGCAGCCCAGGAGTGGGTGTCAGGTGTTGTTTTGCTACTGTTTCTCCTGCTGGGTCCCCTGCTCAACTAGAGAGTATAATCACATTTTAGAATTTATCAAACTTTAAGTTGGGAAGGGTGGTTGTTTGAGGTGTTTTTTTTGTGGGTGGCACATGCTGGTTGTTGTGGTGGTGTACTTTATATATGCCTGAAGGAAGAAATGTTTTGAACATGATAGGGTTTTACTGGTTCTTGCATTCCTACATTAACACCTTCCCATATTAGGCTAAAACTACATTTGATAAATACATATATGGATCTGGAAGTTAGTGTCAAAAATCTGTGAACAGTTTGAAGGATAGCCCCAAATTGCTGTCAGAAGATTGGAAAACTGCATGTTTCTATGCACATGTTTCTATTTACATGGTGGAAACAACTATGTTGATATTTACATATATATTGGAATTTCCCAGAGAAATTAATCCCATTCTCAGACAGCAGTTCAGTTTATTCCTCTACAAACCCCTGTGCACATCAGCCAAACAATTTGTCTTGTCAAATGATTCAGATTAAACAGATATAACCAGCCCAAGTATGACTAGACATGCATTTCAGACTGATATAAAAATGACAGGTTCTTCCCCTTCTCTTCTCTAACCTTCCCTCTTCCTCTATCATAACATTAAATTAAGGGAAAAAGTAGAGTAGTTCTCAGTCTAATTGACAGCAGAGAGCTAGTGGAAAGATGTTGCCTTTATCTGACATCAGTATTCCACGTCCTCCCTCAGGTTTAGAGAAGGGTTGTGCTGCACAAACTAGGAACGGCAATGCAGACCTTGGTCTCCAGAAGGCTTATGGTTACAAAAGATGCAATAGATGGATAGGTAAGAAATATAGCTCCAGTGCTGAAGTAAATAAAGGAAAGAACTGATATAACTGTTAATTATATGTTGTTGGGATTTTTTTTTTCACTTAGAGAGAGGGTAATGGAGAGTTTAATTAGAAAAGAGAAATAAGGAAGGCAATTACTGTTCCAGCCCATCACTTCCCTCAACATGATTAACAGCTAGAATTGTGTAGGCCTCAGGGCAGAGTTGAGTCTTGAGTATTTGAAAGAGATATCATTTTTATAGATCACATCAGGAAAGAAAATTCACACTTTTAAGTCATATCCTGCACAGATAATACAGCCAAAGAAAAATGACAATATTAGAGATATTTATCAGTTGGAACAGTATTACATCTGTGAATTCTGTTGCCAGTAAATCTGGTATCTGCAACCTTAGGGAATATAGGATATTTATGATAAAAACTGGTGAAAGTTAAAGTTGAATTTTAACAAGTGCAAGTAAAGATTATGTCACAAGATTTCCTAAGATGAATGAATAGCATGGGAACAAAGAAAGCCAATCAAGTAAGATGATTTGAAAAAAAAGCTTACAAAATTAAAAATTACAGATAAGTTAATTTTAAATATACTCCACGAGGATAGAACATACTGCATATGTATATGTACATTTCTGATAGGACTGTATCCGAAAGCAGCCACTGAAGTGAGAATGGTAAAATCCATTTAGGAGAAAGAAAAGCATGAAGGACACTTTCTGGAAAGGTGGAGTAGAAGTCACAGCTGAGAAAAAAGAGTAAAGAGACTGAATGGTCATCTGTGTTTTCTCTGGCATCAGAGAAGGTTCTCAGGTCTCAGGTTAGGGACAGAAAGAACCCATACCAGTGAAGTCTGAATGCAAGCATGAAAATACCAGGTTTAAAGCTGAAGAAAGGCTATGAAACAGTAAAGTATGTTAATCACTGCGATGTTCTGTCCCTGTGTGATAGGGTACTGCAGAACAGGTGAAAATCCAGCAAGGATACTCAAACTGTGTAAGCGTGTGGAAGTTAGGAGTGTGTTTGCTTACCTTATTTCATTTTTCCATTCAAGTGTCCTCTTTTTTTTTTTTATTTTTTTTTTTTTTTTTTTTTTTTTTTTTTTTTTTTTTTTTTTTTTTTTTTTTTTTTTTTTTTTTTTTTTTTTTTTTTTTTTTTTTTTTTTTTTTTTTTTTTTTTTTTTTTTTTTTTTTTTTTTAATTTTTGCGACTGAGGGAGAGTATTCATTATGTGTTCTGATTAAGGTACCTTTGTTGAGGGCATTCAGTGTGCATCCTGGACACCGCATGCCGGGTCTTTGGAAATAAGTCATCCTGCTTTTAGAGCCTCAAAATGAGCTGCTAGACTCACAATGGGTCTTGTATAGCTCTCTAATGAGAGGCAGGTTTCCTTCTTTCACTCAATGGCAGAAGGCAAAAGGACAAATGTAAACTGTATCCCAGTTGTTACAGGCTCGGTCTAATGTGTCAAATGTATTTTTAAAGTTTTCTTTGCAACCATTCTCATTTCTATAAATGTGCTGAAATAATGTCTATTAATAACAGTATGCATTATTAATAGTTCCTCATCTAGACATTATTTGAACAAATTATTATTATTTCATCTGTCCTTGATGTGCCTAAGAACAACATAATGACCTTCTTTAAAGTAATTCCTATGCAGTATTCTAAATACAGTTTTAAATAGAAGTACAGAGAACAGCCATTTCCTGACATCCAGAAACTAATAACACTGCTGCCATCCTCTGCTTTTCATTTATGTACACTCATCTTACACTCCTACACATCTCTCCCTGCATCGTCCTGGTTTTAAGAACAAAAATGGCAAAGTCTGTAATCAGCATGAAATATGATTTAATTGCCTAGAAGCAGGTAACCATGTGTGTATGTGGGGCCAGTTGCTGAAATGATGCAATTGTCTAGGAGGCTGATAACGTGCCAGGTAGCTAGAGATAGCTTTCCTGTTCCCTTGATGGTGTCCAGATGTATTATTTGCAAAACTCCCATCGTGTTTGCATTTGTGTTTTTGTTTGTGTGTGTGTGTGTGTGTGTGTGTGTGCACAGCTGCTTAGCAAAGAATGCAAGCTGTAAGGTGTGTATAAAATAGAGTAATCTAATCTCCCTTCAGAAGGTGTTTCTTCACCTTGCTAAACAAGAGTACCATTCACCAGTCTTAGCACAGCTGTTTCAAGATATCCTAGAAAGGCACAACAGAATTGTAAGGAAACAGAGCTGGTACCTGAAGTGCAAAAGGATACAGAATAACATACACAGTACCTGCCTCTGCTGGATTTTCTGGCTCCCTTATTTGTCTGAGAACTGTAATTGTACACACACAGACACACAGACACTCTCTCTCCTCCCTCTGTTTATCTCGGAAGCTGAAAGAGAACTACTGATGCGCAGTACCTTATCAAAAGAAAATGATAAAAATATCTCACTTTTGGCTGAAATATATCCTGATGGAAACTGTCCAGCCTTAGTTCAACCTGATCTCTGAAAAAGATTAGCAATGAGAGATTTCTAGTGTCACTGTGACTTAAAGTGCACACAAAGATGCAATTTTTGTGAGAGAAATGTAAGGAGTTATTTTTTTAATTATTTTTACTCTGACTGCAGAAGCAGATAGAAGCAGTGATTGCCGATACATAGTTACTCACCTTTCCAGTAGATGGTAGTGCAGATGTGCTTAAAAGACTATTACATTTGGGACTGAAACAAACTGTACGTAGATATTTTCACTTACTGAATTAAGAGGAATTTTTAGCTTTATTAATTCTTAAAACTAAAAGTCATGTGAAGTTGCCATTGTAAAAAAATGAACATCGGGACCTTTTTTTATTTTAGGCAGTGATCTATAGCAAGCTATTGAAAGTTTTATTTTGATAGAAAACTTGGTTGAAATGCAAATACACATAATTGAAAGGCAGGGATCTCAATAAATAAATAAATTTCCGTAATTTTATATAGTCTGCGATGCATGATAGTCCCACTGAATGCCAATGGCTGTGTTAATCTGTGATATAAATTGCATGTATTCATTTTTCTAACTAGGCTTGCCTTAGGTATTTGGTAGAGACAGAGATAAAAATCCTTTGTGTGACCAGCTTTACAGATTTTCCCTCACATGTTTGTTATTCCTGTATGTGCTGATTTTATCAGAAATAACTAAACATAAGTATAATAACAAATGCAGCTCATTCATGTTCTAAATGTAGTTAAAAAAATAAGGCATATAAGTTGGAGATGCTTCTTAGAATAACAATTTAACTTTTAAGTTCTCTAAATTTGGGGGGTTTTTTTACACAATAACTCTTCAACAAAATGTAACAGAAGAATGCCTGAAGGAAAGGAAGAGGATTGGCTTACAATTTACCTAATAACCAAAAGTCAGAATTTATTGAAGCCATTTTAATTATGGCATAAATGGAAAAAACTCAGATGTTAAAGAATTGCCAATTACTTAGTGCATACATTTCTTTTTTATTTTTTTTTAACTGATAGTGAATATTAACGTATGGTCTGCTAATATCTACAGAATATTTTCATAAACCTCATATGTACATGTTCAATGGGATGTACTTTTTCCATTATGGTTTCTACTAGTTCACTTGAGTGTCTCATACTTGTTACTAGATACAGTAAACCTTGCTTGGAATAAATCTGCATGAACTTTCAGAACAGTGATTATCAGCAACAGCTGATATTAATCAGTATTGCTGTCAGATTACCTCTGAGGCCCTAAAGCATTAACAAACAACACTAATTAAGCAGATAGATAGATAGATAGATAGATAGATAGATAGATAGATAGATAGATAGATAGATAGATAGAAGCTTGCAAGAGAGATAGGAAGGAGTATAAAAACATTACCTGTTTTTATTAGTGTTGTCTGATATGTTGTAATGATTGCCACTGATATGTTGTAATGATTGCCACTGATGGAAAAGCTGATGGTTCATTTTAAATGATACACTCAAAAAATCAAGATTGGTAGCAAGGCAGAAGGCGAGTAATTACATGGAAGACCACGGATCCTGCTCCCATAATTTGTTTCCAGCAAAAATAGTAGAGATACGGCAATAAGAGCCACTACCTCCTGGATGATGTCAAAAGAGAAATTGTCTTGACAAATGAGGGAGATTTTAAATGGGAGTTTTCTCTGACCTACAGTACAAGGAAAGGTTATGCTAATATGTTAAAGCAGAGGCCTTTGCTAATGGCTGAGCTGTAGATGAGGCAGTATAGCTCATGACAAGAAGTCAGGTCTTTGTACTGCTTTCTCCCTGAGTGACTGAGAAACACTCATTATCCTGTCCTAGGTTATCCTATTATAAATGCTCTTAGCTTATTATAAATGTTCTCTGATATAAACGTTGCAAACAGTGATCTTGGAGAAGAAAGTGTGAAGATCTGGCACAAAGAGGACAAGCTACTTCTGTTTTAAAACTAAGAACAGCAGTTGTCTTGTTTGAGCTACATTCTGTTTCATGAGGAGTCATCTATCAATCTATGCAATCAGCTATAAATATTTCTATTTTCCCCCAAAATACATTTTTCTGATTAAACCAAATTTGGCCCTGAATTATTCTATAGTCCTTTTTTCCCATGAACAGTGAAATGAAAAAATATTAATCTTTTTTAAGCACCTGAAAGCCCATTTCCCTTTTCAGCTAATGAACTATGTAAAGAAGCCTCAGTTGCCTTGGGGAAGCTTGTCAAAACCATCACAAGGAGCCTTTATAAAGCCTAAAGGACATGTATCCTAATGTATAAAATTTGTCATAGCATATCATTATTACCTTTTGGGAGGCTTGTTACAACAATTATGGGTGATTAACGCCATATTAAGAAAAATATTAGAAGGTTTAGTGACCAATAGAACAAAGGTCTCTAAGTTTACCATGTTTTGGGGTGGTGTTTTGGTTATCTAGTCTAGTGTGACAGAAAATGAAACCTTCATTAAAGACTTTCCTGACACAAAGGTGTTTATAGGAGACCTCTCAGGGAGGATTCTTTGGTTTCCAATACTGAATTCATGCAGGACTGGGTACAGTTTCCTTCTACAGGTTGTCTGTGGGCACAAAACTCGAACCCATGTAATTATTTCTGAGACCTCCACCTTCCACAAATCTGATTGCAATGAACCATGCAGAAATTATCCAAAGTTATTGGGGAATGTGGGAGGCAAACAAATGCATTTAGAAAGGTACATAATTGCAGTCTGATGATAACTGGGGAATGAGACTGAAAAAGCTACTGACATTGAGCCTTCCCTATTTTCTTACTGTCCTGAGTGTCTCCTCTCTCACTTATTTTCATTTCAGACTGAAAAACAGTGTAAGAATGATTATATAGAGGAATGCACCCAACTCTCACCTGGTAGAAGGATATAAAGGTCAGATTGGCCCAAGGGGAAAACCCATACTCACCATATGACTGCAATGTCAAATACAGGTGTGCCCTTTTCTCTGGTCTCCACAAACCTTGCACAGTAAGTAGCCCCAGATTCAACAGGAACAGGTAGACTTGCCTTGGGCAGACTCTGGAAAGATGAGATTTGAAATCTTTGTCATGAGGAGGGAACAGCACTCTGCTCCTCAACTGCTCAGCTAATGTGTAAAAAGCGTATAAGTTTTATATCCTGCAGCCAACCTTGCTCAGTGTGCTGGCTGTTTTGAATCTCAAACAGAAATGCTTTACCGTCCCTCTGCACTGTAGGCTTCCTTTTGTGCTTTTTTTTTTGTTATTGTTTTTTAATTGTAGCTAAGCCTAAGATAAATCTGGTGTCTGTCTACAGTGTGTTTTGGAGCACCAGGCAGCAATCTCGAAACCCATGGTGACCAAAGCAGTGGCAATAAAACTCGTCAGCACAGCCATAAGAAGCTGAGACAAAGCACTGCACTAATAGAACACTGAGGCTCTCAAGACAAACCAGTAGCTGTTGCACAGGAACGCTCTGCACTGCACCGTGTGGAAGATATTCACACTGGTTTGCATAACCTTGTGTTTCTAGGAGGATTTCACAGACTTACATTGCTTGGCACTATCAGGGACAAGTTTGGTAACACGGGTGTCACACCCACTAGCAGAGGAAGCTCTGAGCACCATCATTGCCTGTGGAGACTTTTGTGTGAGCTTGCAGATTCTTGTGCGACCTTTCAGCTAACCATCCAACCTGGGACACATTGCTGTTTGCATTTTAATTACTTGGATTTTTCTCTTTTTAATGAAACAGAATAAATCAAGAGTCTTGCTGAAATTCTGATTGCTGTTGGTAACATGGTAGTGTACATAAATTTGGCTAAATTCACCCCTTCAGAGTGAAACTTTGAAGAAGACTAGGTTGTCTAGAAATTATCAGTGTAAATGAGTTCTACTTAATAGACACTGCAATTATCTTCTGATATAATTATAGGCCCCCTTTTTAACTCTCCCAATTTTCTTGATCTTAAGGAACAACCACACCAGCTAGCAATCACTAACACAATGGAATAGCAAGTATACAAGCCATGTATCACAAAGAAAATATTTTTAAAGTGTTTATGCAAAACAAATCACTGCTCTGCTTTATCTTTTCTACCTTTTTGTAATGCAAACCACTGCCTAAAGTTATTTTCTTAAATCACATCTTTTATTATCCATGTTTTATGCCAAATTTCCTTTTTTTTGTGATAGCTATTTATCATAGCAAAAGCAAAACAGAAACCTACTTCAGTGTGGGAGTTTTATAGTAGGAGGCTTTGGTGAAGATGGGATTGATACATCAAAGTCTTATCCCATGATAACAGATGTATTTAAATATTTACCTTCATTTTTGTCCTCTACAGTTAATACAATATTTCCCTAGCATAAGCTGCTAAATGTATTTTCCCCTTCTTTATTCTTATTAAAATTGTGATTTGAAGATATATTCGTAAAGCTGTGAATAGTTATTACCATTTCTTTAAAGGCTTCAATATTTGAATGGCCAAATTCCAGCTTGAGTAATTTGATTCTGCCTACTTAAATTCCCCTCACAGTTTCAATTAGATAAGTTATTCTTCTACTCTTTATGTCCTAAAACTGTTCTGCAGCATTGCTGCCACTATTAAACAGCTGCTGAATTTTGCCCCAGAGGTGACTTAACTGATCCCTATATACAAAACACAATACATAGAACAAACTTTTTGGGTTTTTTCGGATGAAAGTTGGTAAATATAAGTTTTATGATGGGTAAGTGTTGGTTTTGAATGCCCAAGTTTATGTTCATTTTAAGGGTAATGATAAAGAAACGTTTCCCACAGTGTCCTATTAGGAGTGTTCTAGAAAGAACAGGAGAATTCATCTTCCATATGTGTTCAGAGTCTTTTCAGGGACTATCACCTGAAAATATCACCTTTAAATTGTAGGTGCCTTGCCATATGAATGTAAGAATGACCCCACCAAAGAGATAAAAGAACTGTAGGCTAAATTTTATAGATACTGAGGTACTTAAAACCTCAGAAAGGCAGCCAATATCTGTGTCAGGCATACTGTGGTGGACTCTTCCTCTCATGCTTTTGGCCTATAAATGAAATGCAATCCCAAATATTTTTAAAAGACTTTCCCCATATACTACAGCCTCAGCCTGAAACTATCCAGCTGTACATAATTTTACTTTACCAAGCAAATCCCATTCTTTCTATGCTAGTAAAACCTGTAAGATTCTCTTCCTTGAAGAAATCAGAGAGAAAGGATCAGAAGTAGCAAAGGGTATTACCTGCATCATTTAAGAACAGTTTTAGTGGGGCCCCAGCCTGGCAGTGTGCAATGCATAAAAGATTTTTTTTCCTATCCAGACCTATATTTCTGCTCTTTACAAGGGACCTGTTCAGATTACAGTGGTTACTGCAACTTCAAGGTAATCTGATGCTACTGGGAGGTTGCGTGGGAAATCCCTGTGTAACTGAACATCAATAATTAAGCCAAATTTTAGAACAGGCTTTTGGATTTAGGCCTTTGTAAATGAAATCCTCCCTCCTTTCTTCATAAAAGATTTCTATAGATAAATCTTCAAATAGGCCTAGAACAGGTAGGCCCCAGGCTTATAAGAACTATATATAAACTAAAATTATTTCTGGGATCAATTAAAATGCATGTTTAAATATAGAACCCATGAAAGTTGAAGAAATGCTTAAACATTTACAAATCTGAATGCTGAACAGGGCCTCTTCTTCTTTCCCTTCCTCATGTTTCATGGGGGAAGATGACATATATTTGGTGAGTACCTTAAGAGCAGGCATTCCTCTGTTTTTCTTCTCTGCTATTCTGCCTTACAGAAGACAACCTGCACTCCAGAAGAAAGATAAATACTCTTCTGCAGTATTTCATTTTCTTGGGGGCATATAAGACTTTTTTCTTGATGATCTGATGAGGTTTAGACCATTACCTAAAAGACTTTCTGCACTTTGAGATTTCTGCTTTTCTTTTTTTTTCTATTTCTTCCAAATTCTGCGTTTTTCCCCCCTAAAGTTTAATCTTCATCCGCATATTTTCCCTGCCTGTGAATCCTCCCTCTATGCAGTCCAATCTTTTTCTGTGTATTCTATTTCAGATAGTGAATCTCTTCCTTTTCCATCCCCATTTGGTGTCCCTCTCAGTTCTTTCTCAGCCCCAGGCTTTTCCTTGCCTCAGCATTAGGGGGAAAATGCTGCCTACCAATCTCTCTGATTATACTGAGCTGCACTTCAGGATACAGACCTGAGCTTTAGCATTACTTGCTGTCTTTTGCTTGTGCTGAAGAACTGAGACAAATGGGACAATAGTGCTCAACCCTGGATGCTGAGAATGGCATTGCAGCAAATATCAGGGCTACAAAATCTTAGTGCAATGTAAGAACCTGGAGCAAACCAAAAACCAAGTAAGGACAGGGCAGTTTATGAATCAGCAAAACATCCATCTAGTACTGCAAATCCACAACAAAACTAGTAGTTTACTAGAATTATGTCAACCAGCAAGGATGAATGTTTTAAATAAAACTCTAACCAAATCATACCAGGATTCCTCTTAAAAATCAAGGTTGACACAATGTTCCTGTAATCTCTGTCTCTACTAATAAAACTTCTTGTGGCTTCTTATAATTTGCACTCACCAGAGGAAGAGTGAAGACTGTTAAATGTGCCATGGCGTTGCTACTAGAAAGACTGACAGCATCAGTCTTGTGTGTCTCACATTCTGTTTTCCAAAAACAGCTCTGCCATGGATGTGGGCTTTACTTAGAACATCATCTCTTTTCAATGTTTAACCTAATTTTTTAGTTTCAAAGAAAACATGCTCCAGTTTTACAACTTTCCCTTATTTCCACAGTTCAGGCACTGTGGAAAGACAAAGAACTTTGTGCATAAGGAAGAGAACACACTTAGTAAAAGTCAGTGCTAAAAAACGCTCATTGGTTTTGAGAACTCTCATTTTTTATGCTATTTCTTAAAACATTACCAAAGTAACATTGTACAGTTAACCCAGCTGATAAAAATAATGCTGTCATAGAAAAATCTAATTTTTTATAGGCAGACTTCCTTATAGATCGTATCTGCTCGAGATGTATTTGGAATGGAAATTTTCACAAAGCAGGGCACAGAAACTATTAGCCTTTTTTCTTGGTCTCCACAGTTTCATTGTACTTGACTTCAGCTAGTTACATATAAACAGTTTCACTCTACTTTCTAAATAGTATAATTAGTGCCATAATTTTGATGCCAAGATTTCAAAGAAAAACTAGACTCAAACTGAAAAACCTGTACTTTTTCGTGTATTAAGATAGACACTCAAATGCATTAGTTATTATTGAACACTGAATAATTATATTTGCATTACATATTCAATTTGATTTTTAAAAATGGGAATACGTCAGCACATTTACCATATTGTACTTAAGAAACCATTATCTACAGTTTGAAATAATAGAGAGGACTCTGGATCTCTGTGTATAATTTGCCAATGTATTCTGCGTTTTTCTAAAAGCTTACAAAAAGAAAGCCTTTCAAAATTAGAGATTTAAAGGAGAATAGCATTTTACTCATAAATGCAGGAAAAAGAAAGGGATTTTTAATTTTTAAAGAAACCACTCCAGGATCTGAAACAGTTTATATATTTACTTATATTTTAGTTGTATGTTTCTCCAAATGTGCCAGATATATAAGGATATGTGCATTTTTATATTCATATCTATCTACTATATATCCACTGATAAAAGCAGTACAGTATTGCACATAAACACATTATTGAATATTAAAAGTAAACAAAACCACTGGTCAGTATTCCTAGTGTTGATCATGGTATTTAAGGTTACACTGACTCGATGCTTGTCAGTGTATTTCCTACATTTAAAACATAATTGATTTTTAAAATCTTTTTTTTTTTTTGTATGCAGACAAGTGTTATCCCATTGATAGTGAGAAATATGCAATTATTGCTCAAAACATATATAACTTACTGTTTTAAGACTGACCGTGGTTAAAAGGATCCTACACATTTCTTGAACAGAGTCCTACCAGTGTTATTTAGGGTGAGGTTCAAATTGTTGTCACTGCTGTTCACTTCTGTCTTGCTGTGGTTTTCTACTGTGGCATATTCTTTCTATCATGTGATATTTGTTTTTTGATAGATCAGTGTAACTTAATACGAACATAGGATAGATTCAACCTTATTGCCCAGTGATACATGAACTCCTTGCACTGCATGATATGCAAGAGTGAAGCACATACAGTGGAACGTAATAATGGACAAAATTAAATGCTTCCTTTACTTAGATATTTTAATTACCATTTTCTAATTAACGTTTATATGTTGGTGTATGTACACCTGTACCCACACATCTATATGCCACCAGTTCTCCCTCATAGCCAGGTCTTGGGTTAAATGAAATACAAGAACCTAAGTCTGAAATACTTCAAAGTTTGAACAGACTTCAGACTTTGATCTTGGTTCTGACTGTTACTGTCAGTGCAGAATCAGTGCTGATGAATCCGTCACTTACTGTTTGCACCTTCACAAGAACACTTGCTTGCTTATTCCAGTCCCACTCTCCAAACATAAGGCACCTGCTTATTTACCATAAAGGTAAATACTGTCATATGATTACTGACCTGTATGCTTATTTACCTATATCTGCATTCATATTATTATCTAATAGTAGTAATAAATAGTAAAAGTAATAAAGGTCTCTGGCCTACAAAATGTTAGTCATTATTTAGGTGGCCAGTATGTATCATGATGACAAGTTTAGTTTTCACTGTTTTGTCATGATCCTCTACTTTTATAGACATGGATCTGGAGAATCTCCTCTGAATTTACTCCCTTAGTCTGATGGGGCCCGCAGATCCATATGGGAAGACTTGAAAGCGATATGATAAACAGGAAAATATCATTACTGCAAAAGTCAAGCCTGAGCTATAAACTGGAGTCCTAAGCTTCACTGAAGTATGGGCTTTGTGGCTGGCAGTTCTCCAGCACTGGACAGTTATGCCCGTGTTTAGCATTTTGCATGAAAATTGTCTATATAAGAAAGAAGCCATTCAAATGCATTGTATATCCATACATGAATTTCAAAATTGGTTCAGATAATCATGTCACATTAAACAGCATAAAGGGACAGAAGGTTCAAGTGGGAGGCTTTGGCAGTTTGAGCAGACATCCTTAAATCAACAACATAAATTTTAATATAGTAATTGTATTACACCAAATGTATGTGTTAACAGGATGCTGTTTCCTGACTATTTACAGAGAATGCAAGAGAGAAGTAAAATAATATTAATACATTCATATATTTTTTAACATCTTTGTTTTTTAAACCTTCTGCAAACAATCCAGTCCAAACAAATCTTTGTTTTTATAATCTACTTCATTTCTAAAACCCCTACTGGGTTAGACTTTCCAATTAAAATATGATTCTTTATGCTTGTTTCATAGAAAATGTTTACTCAGTCACTGTGCAGTGTTTTCTTCAATATATGACTTTAGCATTGCAAGAAATCAAAACTTCTAGAGCCTTGTTTAAGCTCATTTCTATTAACAATTCATAGACAATTATATGTTACTTTATCATATGAGACGGGGCACCAACATGTTTTGTAACATTTCTTTGGGGATGCTGGGGATTTAAGAAGACTAAAAAGTGTTAAGATTTTCCCAGATTCCTTTTTTTTTTTTTTTTATAGGACCGTGACAAGGTGAAGGGAATTTGGAAATTCCCTAGTTTTTACACAAGAAATCCCAAGATCACCTGTTCACTTAGCCTTGGTGCTGTTACTATTCCATCAGCCAAAAGCAAAGACTATCAGGGCAAATTCTACAGTACACTGGCAGCATACAAACAAAACTTTTGGGGCCAAGAATTCCCTATTGATCCCATATGTGCTTTGCAGGGGCTACTTCACACTCACCCTGGGCACTGAGCATCTTTTGATGGTTGTGCAGCAGGCAAACTCTTGGAGTGTAAATCTTCCAGTTTTGTTTTGTCCAAAATAAGGTCCTTCTCAAGCTCTGAGGCTGTTCCACAACTGAACCAACTTATTCTTAGGTAGAAACGGGTCTGGAAATTACTTTTGTGTAGATGCATTCCAAACCCACTGCCCAATGCCTGCATGGCATGCCAATGTTTTTCATAGTTCACTGGAGTTCTCAACACCTTGGAAGAGCATTTGGTTTTGATATAGATGAGAATCTGGAAAAATATAGTAGGGAGGGAATACATGAGAATAGCTCATTCCAAGCATGGTTAGTGAACAATCAGTGAGAACTGCTCAATGCACACTGCTTGTCAAACACCTTCTGATCACACCCCACTCTCTCTCTCTTTCCCTCCTCTTCTCTTTGTCTCTCCTTCCCTCAAGTCAGTAAAATTGTATATACAAGAGAGATTATGGTGTCTAAGTAACCATCTACAAGTTATAAAGCCACAATTATATAAAAACTGCTTTAATTTTAATAAGCAGGTAAAGAGATTTTTTATTCTGCTAAACCCTCAGATCCAGTGCCTACTACTACAGCATATACAAACACCAGTAGATGTTCAAAATCAAGTGTTTACCTTAATATTAAACCACATAATATAAAAGAAAGGTAATTGCTATTTCATTCTGCCATCTTTGTAAGTCTCCATTTAAACTATTGTCTCATGTTACTCAGCTTTATATCTAGTTTTGTAAGCATATGTATATATACACATACTGAGTTGGTATCGAGTGAGACTAATTGAGATCACTATGGAAATTAGCATTACATATTGATAAATGCCAGGATGATATTGAACTTCAATAATCCTCATAGGTGCAGCCATGAAAATTTGTACTATTTCTGGATTGCAGTGTTTTCTTCTAACAATTTAAATAGAAAACAGCTGATCTAGAATTGTTTGCAGTGGATAAAAGCAGCCTACATGGTAAAGAATCTGACATATTTGTAAACCAGCAATTATGGCATCTACCCAGCAATTTGAAATATTTCTGAATTGTTCAGCACATCCCCAAATTGTTTATGTAATGAAAGCACATGAAAATGTTATTATCATTGTTTCTAGTTGTCTTTCATTTCCCACTGGAAACTTTTTTGTCAGCTTAATACATTTTTGTTTGTTTTCAGCTCTAGCTTTATTTGGTTTCGGTCCTGGAATGAAAATGAGCTAATGACACCTTTTCTCAGTCTGCAGAGGCTTCCTCTGTCTAGAAAAAGCAGATTAGTTGCTCAGTGCGTTATCTCAGACTGAGATTGGGGGTTGCTGCCTTATTTGTTTATTTATATTTATTTTAGAGGAGAGAGATCCACAGTGCATCTCTCCAGATCATCTACACTGCCTGAACACTATTAATGGGCACTTCACATCTTAAAGATAAACACAATGGACTCTTCATTGATGGGTTTTGGGGTTTTTTTGTTTGTATGTTTGTTTGTTTGTTTGTTTTCCAAATTAAAAGAAATAATGCTATAGAAATCTGAAAAATCTCTTGTCAAATGCCCAGTATATCTACTACCTACAGTGCTTTTAAGATCTGAGAGCAGAAGTGACTCAGGGATTAGGACTGATAGTTGTATCATTTTATCTTTAGATTTCCAGTCTGAAGCTAATCAGGTTGGTGACAAATATTAGCAGAAGCATGGAATAGGATATGAAAGGACAGTCACAATCCCCCCTACCCTATGCCCTAAATGTTGCTTTGTAGATGGTTTGTGCCATGCTGGAAGCAGAGAACAGCTGTAGCCAAACAAAAATTGCTCTCAGATGACTTTCCTGCCTAATCCTTAAGTAGTGGAGAGTTGTTTTATTCTCTGCAGCACAGCCACCACAGGCAGGGACAAATGGGGATGGCTGCAGTGCCTCCACCATCAGCTGCTGCCAAACCAGTGCCTTGGGAACACAGAGAGTTGAAAATGGAGTGGTTCTCAGGATGCACTGATCCACAGGGGACCAAGCTGGCACATACTCCAAAGAAGTGGTGAATAGGGGAGCTTTACCTCAAAAGCAAATCAGCTAGCACAAAGAATTTTGATGACAGTGCCCAAATGAAAGCTCATAAAGAATTAAAATATGACAACTGTCATAAAAACAGAAAGCATTGTTATAATACGAGATCGTCTCACTAATTTGTCATGGCATCCCTGAGGATAAGCAGGCATTTTGGCTCTCAGTTTTTCATTTTGTTCGCCTGATATCAACCTGAACATCTAGATGGTGGTGCTTTAAGATAACGAACCTTGTAGAAGAATATCAAGCTGTGTGCAAACATACTGGAGATAGATTTGCCAGTGCAACATATTGTCTCCGGTACAATCACTCAATTACCAATAAAACCTCTGCAAACAAATGTGTCTTCGGCTTAAACAATCATACATGTACTTTGAAACTGCAGAGTCTACATATGCTGAATAAATCATCAGGCCACAGCAAAGGAAAGGATTATGCTAACTCCAAACTTAATGATAAAACAGTTTTTAAAGATACCCTAATCAAAGGAAAGAAGAAAGTGTGGACAAAATCAGATTATTTGGATCACTAATAATTTATTCTGTGCTTGTACACCCTTCAAACCCATGGCCGAGCCTCCTGAGCATTAGTGCCATACAAGCAACTGAAGAAAATACAAAGTTATTAAAAGCCACTGGAACAATTCATATCCGTAGCTGATACACAGGGAAAAGTAGGTACGTTTAAAATGAAAATAAATTCATAAGTACAACAGAAAGACACGTGCCTTTCTCACATAAATTCACAGACATACTGCTGACACTGATAAGTGTTTTGAGGAAGGGGAAGAGGTTGTCTTCACTTTCCATTATTCAGTTAAAGACCACAGTCCAAGGAACTATGTTTCAAGGGCTATAAGTCCATGTAATGTCACCTTCAAACTCTTTACAAATATTACAGAGTTGCTATAAAAAGAAATTGAGTAATAAAAATTAAACTTGATAAACACTTCTAGCTGTCACTTTAGAGTTTTAATTATTTAGATTTTAATTTCTCCATTGTATCAGGCCCATTCTATTAGTGCACTTACATGCTAAACAGACAATGGCTATGTAAATTTCCTTATTTTCCTGCCACAAGAATCTCTTGACATTTGTGTTTTTCCATTTAATAGCCTGAAACTTCAGCAACTGAAAAGTTTATGACATACAAAGGTGAAAACTCTGAGCATAATCTATTTTTATAGTAACTAGTTCCTGGCATGTTCATGGTTTTGAAAAAACAAAAAGATTTGGTTTTGCTTCACAGCTCCAGATGAGAAGAAACTGCTTTCATATATTTCCCAGATTTACAGGAATAAGAGTTACTAATACTGAATACAAAATTTAACGCTGCAAATTGTACAGAAAAACTGAAAACACACCTAGAAAGAAAACTAACAGTTCAGACTTACAGCTGTACTCACTGACGTTTAACATTTTCTTCTTTTTTCTATAACTCTCTTCTGCCTCAGTTTTCTTCTGGATCTCAGTATTTTCTTGTTATTACCTCTAAGAATTTCTTCTTTCTTCTTCTTTTTGTCCAAGATTCTTTTGCTCAGTAAAAACTGTTAGTGGTACTCTATCAGTCTTGAAACAGTTTGAGTCTTTTCTATTTACTTCTTTTTAACTATTTGTCCTCTTATTTCATGTCATAACAGTTAAAATAAATTGAAAGTGGAAAAAAAATATTTCATAATTCTCCAGCTGAAGCTAAAGGGAAAAGAGGGAGAGTATTGCAGATGTCAATTGTGAAAATTACCTTGTCTCTGTGATCAGACAGACCTTGGATTTATTGAACTACAGGGCATGCTACAAGGTCTATTTAGTTTCTCACATTTGTTTCGCAGCACTAAACAGAGGGAACTGAGTGATTTGAGCATGGTTATTGATTAATATTGTTTATTGCATATATTGTTCCAGGCACTTCAGGAAAAATATAGGTATGTTTAAAAGAAAATAAGTACATAAATAAGATGCCACACTGGACTCCCCCTCTCTTTCTCTCCCACAGCATCTGTATGCATTAGCCCAGCTCCAAAAAGCCTCCTGGACAATTCATAATGATAGCAGGCACTTAGGAAAAAGTATAGGTATATTTAAAACTAAAAGATATACATAAATAAGATAGCAAGGCAGGCTACATGCATATGTCAGCAGAGATATGAAAGCTGTCTGAAGAATTCTGTCAGTAGTAAATGTGCCACAGGGTAACTGCGTGAACACACGAATGAGATGATGGACCAAAATAATTCCTTCCCTGAGCAGTACCCTGCAAGAGAACGACTTTGTGATACAAAGGACATGCACAGGACAACAGGGAATGTGAAAGCTCTGCCTGGAGGAGCACTGGCTGCTATATTAATATTGCTATATTTTGGGTGGGTTTTTTTGAGTGTTAAATCATATGTGAAATGTTAAGGAAAACTCAAAAATTCAGTATTTCAGACTCACCCTTAAAAGTACTTAAAAGTACAGCATTCCGTCATGTTTTCATTGGTTTTTTTTCAGTTTAATTCATGGTAAGAGAAGAATTTTCTCCTTAAACACTGTTTTCTGAAGTGACCTGTGTCATTAATGTATTCTAGGCCTTACTTTGGCTGTTACTACTTATTAAAAACATTTTGGCTAAATCACAGAGAGGCTGTAAGCATCTACTAAGACTGCCCAAACAGACAGTGAATCTGCAACAGCTCCTGTTTCTCAATTTACCCACTTCCCAGTTTATCACTAGCACCTTCGTGTAGACAAACCCTTCCTAGTGACTGAAACAGATTTTCTGCATCAAAAATGTCTCTTATTTGTGTTGTAATGAAGAGACTTCATCCTTCAGTGTCAAACTGTGTCACTACAATACAAACAGAAAACACTTTAATCTCAAACTGTGTCTACACAATGTACTGAAGGTGTGATGACAGTACAGACATCCATTCTAGTTTGAATTTAGTTAGCACGGGTAACGTCAGGAGCCTGCATTTCTAGGCATAAACTTGTAGAAACTGAGTGGAACACACCCTTTGGCTGCTAAGAAACTAAAAGGAGCAAATCATTGGGGCTAACAGATTTGGGGCTCACATATTCTCATTTTATAGTCTGCAGGTCAAAGGGCTGATAAGACAGGACAACAGATTTACATTTCACATTATATACATTTTTATTGGTAATATATTGAGTTTTAACATTAGCATCTTTCAGGCAGAAGGCTTGCACTATCAAATTCTATTATGCTGGCAAAGTCATACATTTAAAATATATGTTTTCACAAACTATTGAGATTCCCTAGTTTCTCTTATTTACTCACCCTATTTCTGGCACTTGAATGCAGACAGTGAGATTTTCAGCCAATTGATCCACTATCTTCCTTCTTGTTTCTTCTTTGACCTTACAATGAACAACTCAGTCTTTTCACAGTTTATATCTTCATCCAGATTTTATATCTGCTTATAATTACTTGGCACTTTTTGTTTCTAAGTCTGTGCAGGCTTGATGCTAACAAAGCTTTCTGATTCATTCCAGTATGCCTTTTTTTTTTTGTCAAAACCCTCTGTCTTTGGATTAGAAAATATAAAAAATTCCTGTCAACAATAGTCAAACATTCAGTGACAGATTTTGGAAAAAAAAAGGATGTCTTAGAACACTTGAGATGTTACCTCATGTCAGAGTTTCAGAAGTCTGTAACAGTTCTCCATTCATATATGGCCCCTTCTTCTGTGACATAATCAAATACTAAAAAAAAAAAAAAAAATTACTAAATATTATAAATACAACTTGAAGAAAATGTTGAAATTCTTAAACAAAATCTGAACACTAAAAAATTTTCAAATAAGACGTTACACTTATTTGAAGGAAATTGTTTCCTGATTGTAGAGAGGATGAGATTTATTATAAATCAGAATAGAAACATCTTGAAATATCATAATTTCTGGTAAAATGGAAGATCAAATTTTTGAGCATAGCTATTAATCCTTGTGCTAAGTGTGGCCTGTATGACATGAAAAAGAGTCAGGTTCAGCCTCCACAGGAGCTGGAAGCTCCACTTGTTTGATAATGAAGAAACAAGTAGATGTTCTCTTTTGTTACAGTTCTAATTCACAGACTGTTCAATCTAACAGAATACTAATTACCTTAAGTGGATTTCACAGTTGACAGAGACCTTTGTAGGGAAGACAAGCTTGACAAAGGCAATTGAAACTTAGCTAATGAAGAATAGTAGATCCACCTTTGAGGAATGTTAAGTGCTTGCTTTGCTTTTTATGAAAGGTACCTCTTTTATATGTAAAGTAACCATAGAAATGTCAACATTTCATTTTTAGACACCGTGCTAAGTTCTGCAGAGGGTTATCAAATTACCTTTAGGTTTTCCTTTCCCGTAATTATATTTATTCATAGAGCATTTCCTTGCAGTGGAGCTCTGCGAACCAATCCTGAAAAAGGCACACTTAATGTTTGCTTAACACAGCTTAATCAAACCAGTCTTCATATTGACAATCACAGGATGGCAGAAATTTTTCCTTGCAAATGAAGGCTATGCAGGTGTGTGTCTAATTATTACACAATTGCTTGAAACACACCCAAGTGCAGGTGAGAGGCAGTACTATGAAAGTGTTCTTTTGGGATCCCACTACCTCGGGTAGATCCAAATATGCAAATAACTACTGCCTTTGGTGCTACTCAAGGGCTAATCCAGCTTAGCATTAGTATGAATTTGGAATGCTTTAAAAGCTACTGAGGTAGGTGGGCAAAGACTTCTTGTGTGGTTGGCTGGGGTTCTGTTTGTTCACTCAGGATCAAAACCATACAGTGCAAAAGCTTTAAGGTTATCCCCCTCCTTTTCATATTCAAATTTGCTTCCTCAGTTCAGAAGATCTGATGATACTTCAGCATTCTTACATCCTACAGGGTACACTGATGTGATCCTGTATTTTATAGAAGTATTTTGTGGCTCATCTGGATTTTTTGGGAATTAAATGTCTGGGTTTCAGCACCAAGTAAGACGTTTCTTATGCACATAAAGTTGTTCAGGTAGTACAGAGTTTCAAAGGCTTTTTAAAGCCAGAAAACAGTTTATTTTCTAGTTATTCCAGGTTTTACTAAAGAAGCCAATCAGAGAAAGATTTCTTTGAAAAAGATCTAGCTTAAAGTCTTTGCTCTCTCTTTTCTGAATCATGTCCTACATGATAGTTTCAATTATTTATTACAAGGCAATGGTAAAAAAGTGTTAATTAGCAAAGATGAAAAAGACCGACTCAATGGGAGCTCCTGTAAAGGAACTCTTATTTCTAATGCCTGAGGTGACCACTAATTTACAGCTTTTGATAGCTTGCATGCATGGTTCACAGAATAAATCAGTCTTGGGGAAAAAATACTGTACACCTCGTTCACTGTGGTTAATGAAGATCTAGTTTGGCTGTTGTTTTGTTTTTATTTTTTTAGTTCAGACAATTTAGTTTTGGTTTAACTTGACAATGTTAGAAATTAAAATATGCAAAGAGAGAAAATATGACACTGGCACTGCAAGATTTTCTTCTTTCAGCTGAAATATCCACACCCAGCCCAAATGGCCAGCTCTAAATATAATCATGGGGTTTTTTTCCTTTCTGTGGCAATCTCAGCTAGTCTTTTGCATCTTATGAAAATCTCTTCCAAAAAACCTAAAAAATACTAATATCCCAAGATCTTTATGCTTTTTATGTCTTAGTGAAAATAAGAGGAAAAATAATACACAAGACTAGATGATTATTAAGTATTTTAATTAATATGAATACTCAGTAAAGGCAAATAAAGCAGTAGTCAGAGGTCTAGTTCAACCTTTTTCTCACCTGTAATCTCCAATGGAAATATCAGCTTGTTTCTTGAAAGCTGCTACACAGGAATTCATATTTATCATTGCTTGTTGTAACTGAACTTTATGTAGATGTGATTGACATATGACTTGCATGTAAAGGATTCTGTCTCCCCTTCCTGCCCTTTCTTTTTTCCCAGCTGTCTTAGTCATTACAAAAAAAAAAAACCAAACCAACAAACCAACTAAACAAACCTCCCAAACAAACAAACAAAACCCCAACCAAACCAAACCAATGTAATATAGCTCCGTCAAGAGAACAATGTAAAATTTTTAGAGTGATAACTATGGGAGACCAGGGGTTCCAAGGACCCAAGACATGCTGCACCTCACTCACAGCAAGCCCTTCAAAGAAAGCAGAAGTCTTGAATGCTGAGTATTTTTTTCTTTATTTCAGGTCACTGGCTTGGTGTTTAGCTGGTAGAAATTACTGGAATATTTTTTCCCAATGATATCTGAAAATAAAAATGTTTTGACCAAGTACCTGTTCCATCGTTGCTAACCCAGAATCCAGACTCTTTCTATCTACTCTTCCCCAGTTCTGCTGCTTTTGCTTACCCTATTCTTTATGCTGTTTCCCAACATCACAGCCAGAACCAATTCCTCAAACTTCCAAGCAGATGAATTCACACGAAAAACTCACTCTTTTCCTAATTCTTTATGTTTAGATCTTTCAAGCCTTTCAGATCTTCCTCAATTAACACCTCTCCACTTAGCCTATTTTCCTTGTTTATTTGTTCATTTTGTTGTTGTTTTCTTTATTAATGAAATATTAATTGACAGTCTGTGATGTTTCTCATGCTTCAAGATTTTTTTCATCTCCTGATGAGCCTTGCTGAACATAAAATGAGAACAATGAACAAAGTCATTGTGAGAGTTAAACTAAAAAGAACTATAAAATGGTGAAGTCCAGAATCAACAGCAACAGATAAAAGATTAACATGATGCTGCTGTTGTGAGGAGTTCATTATCACCATGTTCCTAGTCAGAAAAAAGGTGTGAAAGGAGAGGAAGTTTTAACAAATTTGGAGTGTGATATGAAAATAAATGAGATAATCACACTCTATGTTAAATTGCTATGGGCTTCAGGACATTAAAAATCCAGGAATAACTAAACATCAAATACTTCAAAACTAACTGAAACAACTCTACTGTCTAGATAGAAAAGTAAATTTATTGGTCTGAGTATCTGAGGTACATCTTCTCACCCGGAGAAGAGTTTCTGGAGCTCAGGTCTTTGAAAAGATGTTAGTATTACTTGATTTTACTGTTTTAATGTCAGAAAGTCATCAATAACCTATTAACTGTCATGCCTTTCTTCAGAAATGTATAGATTTGTAGCATTCCATAAAATATTTTGGATATTTAGCATTACTGACAGTAGAAAGAGTTTTACCAAGGGTGATTCTCCCCATTATCTTATAGAGACCTCCAGTCTTAATTAATTATCCTTTATTGCCCTCATGCATTGATCAGAGGGCCTAGAAGATCTAGTAAGAGTGGATGCCTAGTTCTTACATAGCTAAGGCTAAATGTCATAAATTTGGACATTATCACGCGGCATGGTATTATCTGTGAAAATTCATGCCTCCTTAAATTCACATCTTCTGTTTTAAACCAAAAAAAGATATGCTTTTTTTTCATGTCTGCATGTCTTCCATGAAAAGTCTTTATTTTACCAAACAGGGAAAGGACCAGTAGGTGATTTTCAAAGGTTGTTCTCTAATATTTCTGTCAGCCAGGGCCAGTGCCAACATCAAGCTGTAAAAAATAACTTGAAACTACAAACAGAGAGCAAAGGGTATCATCTGATGGTGTTGAGGAGAGAGTATTTTTTTATGCTGATTCTTTTGTCTTTGACTTTCTGATGGCATATAAAATGTGGTCATTCAGTTTTAGATATTGGTTCTGGGAGTAGGTTTAACCAATCAGGAAATTAGAGTTCCTATCATACAGTTTCTCTGGTGAATCACAGAAGGGAGTGAAACAAAGCAAAAGGGGATTTATTAAAGATAAAATTTAATTAAAAGCACAGAATATGAAATATAATAAATATTAAAATAAAGAAATGCCTTCTGGGGCAGGTAGTGACATGAACATGGGATTAGTTTTAATAAGGTGAGTAACCCTTCAGTAATATGAGTATTGGGGTCAAAGTCTAGTCTAGGCATTTGAATATTTTCCTGGGTTCAGATTATTCTTTTCACAGATATAAAATGGTCAGCTTTTTTCCTCTTCTAGCTGCACATCATTTGGAAAATTGTTTGGTTAATGAAAAAAAAAATAAGAATTGAAAGCTACAAGTTTGTGTTTCATAAAGAGGGAGAGAAAAGCCTCTTTGGTTTTAATTAAGTCCTTCAAGTTTTAGTTGAAATACCAGAAGTACCACTGGTGTACCAGAAGACACAAAAAAATGAGTTAACTCATGTTCATATAGAATATTGGATGATAAGTAAAACTAAAATGTAAGCCATATTATGCAGATTTTTTTGTGACTGGCAGTTAAAGATTTACATAAAATTAAAATAATCTTTAAATTAGGACAACTGAGTCACTCTAATGTGATCTGAGTTACTGACCTAATGATACTCTTAACCTTCCATGTCTGCCTGGCACTGCCACTGAAACTCTAAACCTGTGCAAGAAAACCTAAGCTGGATGAGCTGCCTTGAGAAAACCACCCCATACTTCCCTACTGGGGGTACATCTAAAGGCAAAATACAGCTCTAAAGTAGATAATCAAAGCCAGAAATGTCTAGAGACAAATGTCCAACAGCCATTATTTCATATGACTGTTCCTTCTGCTTTTCAGAACAGTGTGGGGTGGGGGGAGGTTTACACAGACAGAGATTTGATTTTGGTGCATATTCTTAATATACTATAAAGAAAAAGACTGCAAAGTCATCAGTTAAACAGTTGTAATGAAATTAGCAAACAATACTTAATTGATTTTCTGAAAAGCATAGTCAGGATCCAGCTGCATAAAAGGTACTTTTATGCTGTACTACTGGTGAAAACAAACCCAAAACTGGATTAAATGGCCAGCTGGGGATACTGACCCCATAATTGAAGACTTGACTGGTAAACAAGTATTTTAATTATGTCAATGAAAAGAGTGTCCAGGGGGAGAGGGGAGGAGTGACCAGAGTACATGGCATTCTGGCAGTCCTCTAAAGATCCAATCGTTGCTTGAGACTCTAAATTAGAGCAATCCTAAAGAATATATAATCTTTAGGACTTTATATTGTCATGTTTTCCGTTTCAGACCTTCACATGGATGGCAGAATCCAGACTGCTTGTTGTAAATACCCAGGTATGCAGACTTCTTTACTTTCAGGACAGGGATTTAAACCCTGTATTGTGATTGTATCTCTTTGTCCCTTGTGAATCCCATGTGTGGGATATCACAACCTTTTAATGATAAAAATGGTGACACATTTTTTGTAAAATTTATATATGGTTGTTAGATTTGGTTTGTTTAAATTTATCATTAAGGAAATTACAAATAGTTATCTAGTAGCTTCTCCTTCTATTAGAAAATGCTAACAACCATATATATAGACATGCTTGAAACATATTTGCATCTCTAGGTGCATATTTCTTAAGTAACTTGAGTCAAACACTTTAAACACAGGGCAGCGTTTGTAGTGGAGTGATGGCTGTAGGATTCATGCTTCTCAATATTTTGTGCAATGATTTGGAAGTAAACACAAAATCACTGCTGATAAAATTTATGGCTGATGCAAAGATTGGTTGAGTGGTAAATAATTATAATCAGGCCTTGCATTCATCTAGAATGATCTGAATTACAATAGTTATATTTATTTGCCCTGTGCTGGGTTTGTCTGTGCTCTGAGGCAGCCAGAAGCCTGCCAGCTCCAATTCCAAAGGCACACAGATGTAGGCAGCCTAAGCAGTGTGCTTGAACTCTCAGCAGTGTTCATTAGCTCACTGAGCTACTCGCCACTGCACAGCTCCTGGTTTGCTGCTGTCTGGGTTTGGAGTATTAAGAGGAAGCATTTGTGTCTTCCTTAAAATCCCTTCACCCTTGATACTCTGGGCTTATTACAGCAAAATCAGCTTTAAAAGAAGAAAATGCAATTCTTTCCCTCTAATGAAAAGGAATTGGAGTCCTTACCTATAGCACAGGGGACTAACCTAAGGTTTCCAAGGACGGACATCTATTTGTGGGGATTAGATTGGATAAACAAACTTAGGTATGGAAAAAAATTTAATTAAAATAAAGCTACCTTACTGTCGTCTAAACTCAGAAATAATGGACAGGAGCAGTTAGGTGGTATTAACCCTTTTAGGTGGTACTGAAGGTACCAATGCTCAAATGTTTTATCCTATTCTCATGTCCTCATTAAAACAGAAAAACTGAATAATTATGAAAATGAGAAGTCACAAATACTAGAAAAAATTTTTATAAGAAAAAAACTATCTCAGTCTCTTTTGTGTTTTCAGAAAAAGCATGGGGCAAAACCTGATTATAGAATAATATGTGAAAGACAAGAAAACACTGAATTCTGAAAGATTCTTTCTTATTTCTTGGAGAAAGGTCTACCAAACACCTGAGTACCACGTAAACAAAAGTATGATTGCCTCATACAGGGGGACCAGCTGAGATGATTTTAACCTAATGACTTCTGCCTGGGTTGTTGGAGGCTGTAAGGATATACTTGTGTATGTATATGTTTGTAAAAAGTGAAGATTAACTATGAGAAGAATATAGAGACCTCTGTTTCTTTGGGCAGGAGACCTGGGAGTAGATGAAATGGAATACATTTCTTATTGAAGAGTTCAAACTAAATTATCTAACGCTCCCTCCTTTCTTTAATGTCCATGAATCTATATTTTCTTATGCTTCATTTGCAGCTAGAAGCATTTTTATGTTTTAATAATACATTTGTCCTGAATATATTGCATGACCACGTGCATTTGTATGATATATTGGAAGTACTGCAGCAATATCATGTCTCCCAGATGTAATATTGCAACATGCATTTGCATAAGCACTTTAGCTACGGAACACAGTACATTTATTTCTCTTACCCGTACAGATTTGCAGAATTCACTTATATACAGGTCTGTAGAGAATAAAAGAGTACTTCAGGTTCCATAAAAGTTATGCTTAATGACTATTTTGATTGCTGTGGTTTTCACCTTAAACTGTAGGTTTAAGTGCTCAATGTATTTCTTTGAAACCTATCGCTGGAGAATTTTATCTGAAGTTATGCAGTATCCAAGTAATCAAATTGGCAGGATTTTGTTTTTCATTTTTTCATCCTGAATATAACTAGTTTATTATTAGCCTATTAGAACTGCTGTTTTTTCGTTACTGTTTGTTAATTGTTTTTTATCTGGATTATGAGTAAATATTTCCGTAGTCCCATATAAAAGAGAATCTGAAATCAAAACTAAAAAGAAACTACTTTCTCATAGGTCTATGTAGAAGTAGAACTATGTTGATAAATAAACATAATGGACTAAATAGAAAATTAAATTTTTAATTAAAAAAATTTGTGCTTGCTTTGCTTAGCCTAAGGGGAAATCTCAAAAGGTCTGATATATAGAAAAAACTACCACTCACCCACTGAAAATCAGCTCTTTTGAAGGTGCTGCAGTTCAGGCACTCTTAAACTCGGGTATCTAAAGAAAAAAGTAGCTTCATTTTAAAATATTTTCTATTACATAAAAGTTCTTATTATTAGGGTCTGATATGGACACACAGTGTGATAAATATTTATAAACCACTAAGAGAATAAATATCTAGAAAGTTAGTAAATGCAAAGTTTCTGAGTGACTCAGTCGAGATGTTTCTCCCCAGGTTTCCATTCTAGATCTGTGTTCCTCATTCCTTCTACCTCACTAGCACATTTTGACACTGACTGTTCTGTAGCAATATTTGAATGGAGTTTTTGCTTAAGAACTGTAAGTTCAGACACTATATATTCATTTTTTTAGTACAATCTGTGACCACAAAAGACATACGTAAAACTGTTTTTCCTTTCAATTTTGACTATGCGGTACAGTTACCAAAGGTCAGTCACCTTGGAAGTTTCACACCACATTTCTATCTTCAATTTTCCCTATTTCCCGAACGCTTCTTATGATACCTTTCTTCATAAAATATTCTATGAAGACTTTAAATGAAAGGTGAAATATGGAATTATTTAAATCAGGAGAAAGACTGAAAAGCTGCAGGGTAAAGCTGCCACTCAAAGGGAGTTTGGCAAGCTGGAAAAACCTCATGAAGCTCAATATAGGAAAACACAGAGTCTTGCACTTGGGACACAGTTTTCCTATGCAGTCTGGCTGCTGATGAGGTAGAAACCCATTGGGTTATCTAGAGAGGCTGGAATATACATCTGAGATTTTGACTGGGCCAGGCCCAGAGCAACCTCACTCAACTCCAGAGTGGAACCAGGGTTGAAGTTGCTTTGAGTCAAGTGCCTGATTAGACATCTCCAAAAGTCACTTTGGGGGAAAAAAAAAAAAAAAAAAAATTTAAAAAAAAAAAAAAAAAAAAAAAAAAAAAAAAAAAAAAAAAAAAAAAAAAAAAAAAAAAAAAAAAAAAAAAAAAAAAAAAAAAAAAAAAAAAAAAAAAAAAAAGTAAAATTCTTTATCTCAGCACTGTTTCTTTCAGTGTTGTACCTGAAAAAGCTACAGTGGTGCTCAGAATTTGAAAGTGCACAATGGAGTCACGCATTTTTGCTCTTATATTTCTCTCAAAATATATATGGTAATTTAGGGTGCAAAAGGAAGTTGTTGTCTCCTCATTTTATTGGCTTCTCATCTCTTAAAAATACAACTGAAAAGAATGGGGTTTTTTCTATGATTAGATCTAAAATGCCACGAGACTACATGACAGGTTGCTCTCTCTCAACCATAAATTTTAGCGCTACTACTTCCCGACTTCTCTACTAAAAATGGACAGCTTGTGAAATACTTCAACCTGTCTGGCTTCTGACAGGTCTTCCTACAAAACTCCAAGAACACTCTGTAGCTGTCATGACTATCACTCCACAAACCTGACTTCTAAAGAAAAATCCAGTGGGAATTACAGAATAACAGCAACACTAGCCAAAAAGTCCATCTTTCTGTGGAAGAGCACACAAGCAGAATTTGCTTTTGTGTCATAACTCTGTATTTGGAAAGAATGCTGCTCCCAATTTTATATGAATGACCAGACCACTACAACCACTAGAATACGTACATACATCCATATATTTTTGGGGGGAAAACACTGGTAAAGATCAAACACTGTTTAAAAACTAAAACACAGCAGAACCTGACTGCTAAGTCAGTTATTTAATTGGAATTGATAATGACCTAAATTGAGCATATGGGATTTTTAATCTACTAGTAATAGTAATAATAATATTGATGATGCTGATAATGATTAATACTCTAATACTGTTCTATCTAACATTGCACTATATATGCTCCATGACTTGTATACCTTCACTCTGGAAAACCAGGTTACACAAGGAAATATTGAATTTGTGTCAAGAAAACTGCTTACATAGTAATATACTTATTGACTTAATCAAAAAATGCAAAATTACTGTACTTTATAACACTTAGAAGATCATTAGACAGTATCTCTCTCGTGACATATTAACCCTTCTACAACCACAGCAATATATAAATGTTGGGGTTGGTTTCCTTCAGGTTTTTGTCTTTTAGTAAATATAAGGCTAAACAACAAAACTTTGGGGTTCAAAAAGCAGTTATATTGGGATTGTTGGATGATTTTCAGACTATGAAGTTTCAAATGTGTTCTAATATTTCTAAATTGCTGGAACCAGAGAAATTAAATGTACTTTCCTTCATGGCTTCCCTGCAGTTTTCTCCATCTGGTTTTCTCCAGCTACTCCAACTTCCATCAGGCTAAAGATTTTAAAATGCAGACTGCTTTTCTAGAGTTTCTGATGTGAAGTTTCTCCAGAGTCACATTAACAAAGATATGTGTAATGCACCTTCAAAATGCATAAACCTGGCATTCCTTGAGAGAGTTTTCTTGCCAGTACATTAATTAGGAAAATGTTCCTTATTACTATCTATTTAAATTACTGGCATTTAATTAGGTATTATTGATGAGTTAAGGATTGATTTCTCATATCAGTGTATATTGGTCCAGGCTCTCACCAACTGTAGCCAAGTTTTCTCAGAATAAAAGCAGAGTGAAAAGGTGACCTTGCATCCCGGCAATGCTGGATGCCAGCTGATCCAATGGTTGAAGACCAGAGGAACTCAAAAGTTATTCCTATTCATTTTAGTTGCCAAAAGCAGATTGAGACTATTCAGATAGACCTATCAGCTTTATGGAGAAAGGTTTTTCCTTTTTAAGAGTTATTATGAAAATTCTATGCCCTCAAAGTTCCTCCAGAAACACTCTTGCTGCAGAGCTAGTGCTGGAAATGTCTTTGTTGCGAGGGAGATTAAGCAAGTGCTGGTGTAATCCACTATTATATCCACTGACTTCTTCACTAAAAATGTGTTCCCTATTTTGAAGAGTTACCCCTAAGCCTACTGAACTAACTATGCTTCTAACAAATGTTTGGACATGTACTTTTTGTTTATGTGGAATGAAAACTGGATGATCTGTAGACAAGACGATCCATATCTCTAAGGTGAATTAGCAAAAACTGCACCGCTAGTATTTCTAAAAATGATTTAAAAAGATGCAGTAAAGAAATAGAGACACCAGAAAGTTCAGCAATTTTCTGGTTCTTGTGTTCAAACCACAGTTTAGGGGGGAAACTGGCTACAGTGAAGTAAGAGCAAAATCTACAGAACAAAGATAAAAGGTTTCAGTTTGTAAACCATGCTAAAGAACATACACTCAGACCACATTATTCTCTTGAGCTTCCAAATTCACAGGGTTAGATTTTACTGTCCGTAACTTAAGCAATCAGTGAAGGAATTTCTGCAATGCAACAGATCATAGACCTAAACTCTCAGTTCATACTCACGCATTAAAAATTTCTGACTCCATCAAATCTGTGCTTTAGACATAATTAAGAAATAAAGCTTAGACAGAATAGCCTGATATTGTAAAATTTATTGACAACAGGAAACCAAATACTGCAAAATAACACTCAAAGAGAGTCAGATGTTTGAGTTTTCTCTTTGGACCTCTATGAATTTAGGAACTAAAGATGCTTAAGTTAATAATAATAATAATAATAATAATAATAATAACAAAGTTAGTTTGAGCATACTTACACTGAAAGAGCTGCATAAGCAACGGCTCCTTTCTTAAGATGCATGTTATGGATGAAAAATAATAAAATAATAGATGTGTCTGATGTTAGAATTCAGGATCCATCACTTCACAGGTTCACAGTCATTATTTGATCTCCATAATTATACTGAAAATTTGAATTCAACTGAGAATAATTAAATAAGAAAATGAGCTGAACCTCATTTCAAAAGAAGACTTGGCTACAGTTTAAAAATATTTTTGCACATATACCTTAAATTTGTATGAAAATGGAAATATGATTACACCAAGAAATAGGAATTAATATTCAGATCCATTACTTTTAGATGTTACATCAGAGAATACAGACATAGTTAAAAAATGGTAGGTGAATCACCCTGACACTTCAAAAAAAAAAAAAAAAAAAAAAAAAAAAAAACTTTTTTTTTTTTTTAAGGACTCAGTTTCTCTGTTCAGTTCACTTCTGAGCAGTGGGAACAGTGGTACCAGCACAGCAGCATGAAGGCCAGGGAGCAGTGGCTAGAGATAAGGACATTTAAGCCAGTATTGCCTTCAAAGAAATTCGTGTGGCACCCTTCTCCAGGGGAGAATTCAGTCCCTGGGAAGCATCCGTGCTCCTCATCTAAATGAGGCAGCTGCTAAAAACCTGCCGTGCGTGGGCTGCACCGTGACCCCAGCGCCTGTGAAAGCACTCTGGCTGTGACCACTCTCACCTCTAATCTGATCCCTGAAAACCAAGCCTTAGAAGATGTATAAAGTACTTACTCACTTCTGAACATGTTTTAAAGCTATCCCTTGGAGCAGATGGAGTTTATTTTGTAATCTTTTTACAGCAGCTGAGTGACAAAAAATATGCTGCAGTGGAGTCCAGAGTCAGTGTTTCCCTTCAAATAATTTGAAATGTTATAAAAATTACTTTGTCTAATCGAGGCACCCTTTCTGGTCCAAAGGGAAAGGTTAATTTATTGTCAATGACATCTGATTATATATTTGCTAATTTATTTTTCATTAATGGGTGAATTTGTTAGTCCCCGAGTCTCAGTGATAGCCTCAAGGACTAAGCAGTAGAAAACCTTTGATTATGTTTTTACAGATTTATAAATGTTTTAGTGATCTAATCAAAGTAAAGGAACAATGTAATATGATTTAGTTAAGTATTCTAAAGAGAGAGAGAGTGAACATCTAGTCTATCTTAGCACAATTTTTGAGCAATTTTGAACAAGAATGAATTTCATAATTTTAGTCTGTTCGGAAATAATTTATGAAGAGAATTAGGACAGACACTCTTGAATATGTTAATTTTTCTAAGTTGTTTCCCCAGCTCTAATAAATGTTAAAACTGAAAATTTTTAGAGTATATATAACCATTTCAGTCACAGAGAAGAATCTGACACAACCTGGAAGCCCATTTTTTATCTTGTTTTTCCAGACAACTGAAAGTGAAGAGTGAGGGGGAAAGAGGGTCTATACTATTCTGTACTGAGAATATAGTATCATATGTGTTATTATATTACTAAGAATATAGTATTATATGTATCATAGACATATTAGAGCTCTATAGTATCATTCTATAATTACTTTCCTTTTTAATTTAACACGCACTTGAAAAGATGAACAGAAGTCTTGCAGCTACCACATACTTGTTTCAACATAATATATGCTTTAGCTGATTTTACTTCCACTTTAGCTTTTTATGGTAATTGCCTACTTATCCTGTTCTCATCAACTAATCGGGAGTAATTATTAGATCTCTAATTGACCAATAATAACTACTGTATCTTGTTTTGTTAATTAAATGGTGTTTTTTTAAAAGAATATTTAATTTGCTGTAGTAAACTTTCTTTGCTTGTAGTAACTTTTTTTTTCTTGGCAAGCAAGTCAATGTACTTATTACATTATTCTTTTTTATTTTTATTCTGCCTGTATGAGGCAGTGCATGCAAAGCTCCTAAGAAGATTATGCATAACACCTTATATCTGCCATAAAAGGGCTCAGCTGAAGCTTATGTTATTGTTAAATGTCTTGTAAAAGGAATCTGTGACAAAGTTTCAGTTACAATATGGAAAGCATTCCAGCACAGGAAAAACCTCAAAGAAAATAAGATGATTTCTCCCAGAGATAATTTGCTAGGGATCTTATTGTGGACTAACTCCCAGTTTATGGAGTTTCTAATGAGATCCCAAAGAAGATGTTGTGCCACAAGGGTTACAGTTACCATCAACCAGAACTGTCCTCAGGCCCCTAAAATTAGTGATTTCAGTCATCTGGGAAGTTGGAATGAAGCACATAAGGGAACCAGGAGAGCCCCTGTGGCCACTCTCCCACTACACAGCCTGTGCCACAGAGCTGGTGCTGCCTCTTTGCAGAGGAGCAAGACACGTACAGCAATCTCTGGGGAGAAGATCTGAAGCTGCTCACGGAGGGGAGCCTTCACACCTACCTCAAAGAAGTGTCTGGAAAGTCAGGTGGCAGCCTCAGGTGTACAACCAGCAAATGACATGATTTCACATCCAATTCCTGTTGTTACCTCTTCTTTCCACACCCAAAACATTGATTTGGCGGTGCTTAGTCCTCAGATGTAGCACATCTGTGTGTAAGGATGAGCAAATCATTTTTAATCTCACTTTAGTGTAATTTAGTTTCATGACCTCCACCATAACTCTTAAGATTGTATAAAACCCAAGAAACTAGAATTCACACAGTGCTGACTCAGTAAACTGAAGACTGCATAGCTTCTTTGTTCGAGTGTTAAAGGTCCACAGTTGCTTCTGTTATTTTAGAATTCCTAAAAAAGCACACTCTCACGTCATTCCACAATGCAGTACAATTTATGTAAGCTCATGAACCAATACAATGTATGCAAGCTCAGTCTGCTGACAAAAAAGAAGAGGTCAATAGGCATTTAGGACTCCACAAAGTATGATCTAAGAGCTACAGAACCACAAAATAAAATTCTTCATTTTTTTTCTCCCTGATCAATTATTATTAATAATGTAAAATAGTAGGAAATATTTGCCTTAGTCTTACAATTTCTAAAGGGGAAAAAATATTCTTTAACATACCCAAGGGCTTTTTCTTTTTTTTTTTTTTTTTTTTTTTTCCAGTGAAGATTATCTTTCTGTGAAAAAGACAAGGACATTTTTTTCTTACAGAAATCTCTGCAAATAAGTATTACAATAGAAAATATGGCCAAAGAAACATGCTTGGCACAAGGCTGAAAAGATTTAAATTCTGTGATATGTAGCATAATAAATAAAATCTTTTTCTTTTCCAGAAAAGAATGAACTGTTCTGCCTGACCTCAGTCAAATGAGAATGCTTTTCACCCGTAATAAACTACTGGAATTGTCTCTGAGAGGCCACACCTTACATAAGCAGTGACCTTCATTTCCCTTTAGGCAGCCTGGAAAGCACAGGGGCCTTTTTTGAAAATACAAATGCTTTTTTTTCTGCTATTCTGACTCATTAATCTGTATCTTATTTAAAGGAGAACACCACTTTGGAACAAAAAGTAAAGGAACACTATTTCATCTCATGTGTGATGCTCCTGTAGTTCAAGTTCTGGAACTCTGGAGAGGTTACTTTTTTCTCCTGGTATGTCAGTTTTGCTGCATAAGGGCAGCTGTTTATTTTAAGTAATAGAATCTCTCCAAGCTGTAGTGGTTCTTCTGACCATGTGCTTACAGGACAGGGGACTGTTACATTGTGTTTTATGTGTGTCCTTGCCTTGAACATTTGCTACCAGATCTGAACAGCCTGGCCTGTTCTCATCTGTAAAGGAGAAGAGCATGAAGTCTGTTTCTGATGAAGGACTTAAAAGAAAAATAAATCCAAGATCCTTCTAGCAGACAACATGGAATTAACTGGAATATTTAATAAACTCTGTGTTGCTAAATATCATATTCAGTTGGAAATAGCTGGTTTGAATATGCAGTAGCTTTAAAAAAAAATATATGGGAAATTTTCCATGATTGGGAGAGCTTCAAAGTGCCTTTTTGGTCTAACACACAATTATTTCATACTAATTTACATATAATAATAATTGTAACATACAATTATTTTATACTATTTCAAACTACAAATTATTAAAATGATAGCTGGAGAATTAAGTGTGAGCTAAAGGGGTAGCATATCCTCATAAATAAAGCAGAGGTTCACAATGCAGTGGTTTATCAGAGCTCAGTAGATTCATTTCCTCCTATTTGGACTTTTTTAACATACTCAAGGAAAACCAAAACCATTGAGGACCTGCAGCTCAAACAGCCTTACTAGAACATCTAATGTGGCTAGTTCTGAAGTCTTCAATTGAAATTGGAAAATGTTTCTAGCATTCCCAAGCTGATTTTAGGATATTGCTTGTGAATTCAACACCAAATTAAAGGTGACTGTGCTGAATCTGTGTTGCAAGCTTTATTCAAATTAATTGATTTTTTAAAAGAAATAGTCAGACTGGGTTAACTGACTTTGTTAATTAATAGTGACTCAAGCATCTCTAGTTTTTACACACTGCTACTTCTTAGGTTTCATAAATGTGTAACTTGTGAGCTAAATCTACAAAATTGTCCCCTACCGCTCAGCTGATTAATACCTTATTCAATGTAAGGTTTCATGCTAATAAATGTATGTTTAAGCAGGCAACATAGCTGAATAAAAATAATATTAATAGTCATAATATGAATAAATAATAATATAATAACAATGTAATCTGAATAAACATTGATTTCCCCATTTGTTCATTTCAGAGTGGCTGACTTGAACACAAAGCTGGAAAAAGATTGGTGTGTCAATAGCTAACTTCAAAAGAGTATTCATAAAAATTTGGATTAAAAATATCCAGAAGAGGTTGTTTTCATGCTCAGGATATCAGTACATTTGAAGCTATACAACATGCAGAGGAAGAATTGAAAAGCTGAAGGGAAAAATTGCTGTGATAGGCGAAAAGCAGCTATTTCTCATTTTATATTGAAATTCAAACCATTTGGGACCTGAGTCCTTCGGCAATTTTCTACATAGGAATTCATTTAATGATGTTATTATTTTCGCCTCAAATTGATGAAATGGAAGACATTATACTTTTAAATACTCCTTTCATATGTGGAAAAGATCAGAGAACACTGAACTCCTCCAGATCTGCTTTTCTGCTGGAGCAGAACAGGATTTCTGGCCTGCTCACTCGTGTACAGAGCATAACCATCCATTCACAGAGTACAATAGTAACATTTACAGTCCCTCTTGGCTATAGGCAGGTACAATGGTTAAGTATCACGGAATACGCTGAGTTGGAAGGGGCCCATCAGAATCATTAATTCTGCACAGGACACCCCAAGAGTCACACCATGTGCCTGAGAGCGTTGTCCAAACACTTCTTGAACTCAGACAGGTTTGGTGCTGTGACCACTTCCCTGGGGTGCCCAAACTTCCCTGTTCCAGTGCCCAAACATCTGGGGGAAGCACCTTTTTCCAATATGTAATAAAAACCTCACCAACATAACATCATGTTGTTCCTTTGGGTCCTGTCACTTACCACGAGAGTGAAGGGATCAGTGCCTGCCTCTCCACTTCCCTTCATGAGGGAGTTGTAGACCGCAATGAATCTCCCTTCAGTCTCCTCTTTTCCAGGCTGAACAGACTAAGTAACTTCAACCAGTCCTCATATAGCTCGTGGTCCTCCTTTGGATGCTCTCTAATATCTTAGTATCTTTCTTATTTTGTGGTGCCCAAAACTGCCACAATATTCAAGGTGGGGCTGCACCAGTGCAGAGCAGAACGGGACAATCACATCCTTTGACCAGCTGGCAATGCTTTGCCTGATGCCTCCCAGGACACGGTTGGCCTTCCTGGCTGCCAGGGCACTGCTGACTCATATTCAACTCACCATAAACCAGGATCCCCAGGTCATCTTCCACAGCACTTCTTTCCAATACCTCATTCCCCAGTCTGTATGAACATCCAGGGTTGCCCCATCCCAGGTGCAGAATCTGGCATTTCCCCTTATTAAAATTCACACAGTTGGTGATTGCACATCTCTCTAATTTGTTGAGGTCTCTCTTGTGGGGCTTCTCTGCCCTTAAGGGAGTCAACAGCTTCTCCCAATTCAGTGTCATCATCAAACTCAGTGTTCCTTTGAGTCCTGAATCAAGTCGTTAATGAAGATGTTGAAAAGAACTGGGCCAGGGATGGAGCCCTTTGGAACCCCACTAGTGACCATATTCATGGAATATATCCATCCTGATGTATTCCCTTCCCTATAACTCTTTGTGCCCAACTGTGAGACAGTTGATCACCCATCACAGAACATGTTTATTCAGCTATGTGCAGGACATTTTTGTCCAGAAGGATCCTGTGAGAGACAGTATCAAAAGCTTTACTGAAGTCCAAAAATATTATCAGCTGGCTTCTCCTGTATCAGCTAGGAGGGTCAGCCTGGCATAGAAGGAAATCAGGTTCAACAACCAGGACTTAACCCTCATGAAGCCATGCTGGCTGTGATCAATGACTGCATTGTCCTCCAGTTGTTTTTCAGTGCTTCCCAGAATAATCTTTTAAGTGTAATACTAAAGAGACATTTTCAGAAGCATTCACTGCCAAAACAAGTTGTGTATCCTTCTACGCTAGTTTATACCACAACTGCTTCAGTTTCCCCAAACCAAGTGCAATGAAAATCAAAGCACTGTGCATTTCTGAATCATTTTCATACTGATATAAACTAAACAGCAAGCACTGTGGTAAGGTCTGTGAACCACTGTGGTTTTGTCTGGTCAGTTATAGATTTCCCTGGAGAAGCATAGGAGTACAGGTACTTTTTGCTTTATATACTTTATTCCTACCCCTTTTGCCCCATTTTTCACGGTTGAATTTTCCCAAATACTTGCCCAAAATTTGTCCCAACTTCTCCTTATCCTGGTCCCCTCTCTCTGTATCTCGCCATGTTTTACTGTGCTGTCCCTGTGGTATCACATTTTACTGTGCCGTTCTGAGAGGGTGGAGTGGGTCTGCCCCCAGTGTGCAAAGCGAGGTGACACAGCAGCTGTGTGTGTAATGGTTCACAATGCTCGCTGCTTTATTTCTCTTCTTCTTTTTTTTTTTTTTCCTTAAAAATACTTGGGGATTTTGACCTCAGAAGAAAATTAAACTGAATTTCATAAAAATATGCAAGAATAAGATTCTCAGTGTAACAATTAATTCACTACCTAATGCTGTGTATGTTAAATTGCAATTATTTTTCTTCCTACTTTTACCCTGCTACATATATCAACACGGATCTGTCTGCTATTTTACCACTCAGTCCCTGTGAGCACCTTCTGCATCTTTTTTGTCATTACCCTTACCTTCATTATCCTGAATAACTTAGCAAACTGTGTCACTTCACTGCTCATTCTCTTTTTCAGATCACTGATGAATATGGTCCCAAGGGACTCCATGGTGATTTTCTTCCAGCACAAAAAATGACCATTAACTCCTACTCTCCATTCTATAAGCTGTTGCTGTGCGTGGCAAATGTGCAGAGTGGGAGGCTTCTTTATATACTTACACCTTTTAAAAAATTATTCCGTCTAACTTATAATTATGTCTAATACATAAATGATATTTTAATGATATAAATATATTCCTGGAAAGAGACTCAGCAATTATTCTTTTTAAACGAACATTTATTTTTTTTCTTATTGGAAGTAATTTAGGTTTGCCCTCTGTCACACCTTGACATTTTTGCTCTGCTTCTATTTTTTATGTATGTGAATCACTCGCTTTTCAATACCGACCTGTCAGAGACTTGTATATTTTGAAAAGAAGCCAAGTTTCAGTATCATTATACTTACACATTCACCCTGAGGCATAATTGTTCTAATACACAATTTTCATCCTGCAATTTAAAGGAGAGTTAGTGTGTCTTTTTGCCTTCCAGTAGCTGTCATAGGATTTCAGTATGCATTGGATAACACGAGCCCTTTCCTGTTCCCATGGAAATCAATAGTAACACTTCATATCCATTAAACTCTATCAGAGATAAAAAATGGGATCTAGGTAATTAGGACCCAGTTTTGTTTGATCACTGGTTCATTTGAAATCAGGAGAACTGTTAGTCAGGGAAGAACAGGGTGGGTTTGCAATGAGCTAAAATTTTCAGGCAATACAAATAGGGGTGAAATGCTCGGAGTTCCACCCAGTGGGACCAACACTATTCCCACCCCCTCACCAGGCAGACACATCACACCATGCCAGGGCAGTGCCAAGCTGAAGGAATGGGCACTCACCAGGGCTCAGATGCACCCTTGGGAGCAGCAGTGCCTGAGGCACAGCCAGGGACAGCGGGAGACACCAAATAAGCAAACCCTGTGTTTGCAGCTGGGCTGAATGAGACCTTCACTGAGTTCTGACAGGGGAGACCTGGCCAAAAGTCTCCATTTGGGTTTTCAAGTCTCATATTTAACCTGAGCGCTGCTCAGCATCATGACACCTAGTTCAAAGTGGGATGCTTCCATGTGTGACAAAGGACCAATACAGGATACAGAGTAATGAAAATTCACCATCCATGTACCTATTCTTCAGGTTTCTGCATCAGGGTGCCTCAGAGGTTCTCCTTTCAGGCAAGACTGAAGGCAGTTTCAACCTAGTTCTCTGAAAAATTGAAGGTAAATATCTGACATTTAAGTGGACTGCTTTCATCTTTTGGTTGGTAAAACAAAATACGTTTAGTTGAAATAAAAAATAGGGAAAAAGAAATGCATTTTCCATAAAAATCCCCCAGCTTTGAAAGACTTACAAAAGTTAAACATCACATATAGAAATCATAGACTACTCAAAATACAACTTATTTAAAAAAGGGAAGAAGAATTTGTCAGATTTATCAGTACCTGAAAGATAAAGAAAATTCAGAATCCACCTAGTAGCAATACTGCACACTAGAACAGCAGAAGATAACATAGAAAGGCAATGAGACTCAGTAAAATACAATTATTTATCTCTCAAAGGAATATGAGTATTGATCACATACAGTGCATTTAGGAACTTAAGATCCAAACCCCACAGTAAGTTCTTTAGGAAAACTGCAAGGTTTCTCAATAGTGTAAGTTTTTTGACTCCAGTGAAGGTAGTCTAAAGCTTTGTATAAACACATAACTACACTACCTTCTTGCTGTGAGTCAAAGATGCAGCTTTTAAGTAGTGAATTGTAACTGCACCACATATAGCTACATATGCTTAGAACCCGCTCAGTTCTCACTGTCTTCAATATGTCTTTTAGTTGTATTTAAATGAACTAGTGCAGTACGACTTTCCAAAAATATGAATATCCAGTTATTTCTTTAGCAGCACATTTCTTTATTTTGCATATTTTTCTAGTACTCATCAAGAACATAATCCGAGACATGCTATGTAAAAATAAAAACCATGTTATACACATGCTTTACTGAAGTAAAAATCAAATAAATTTCATTTACTTTACAGCTAGTGTGGTTCATCTTTGGCTTAATGACTACCTACAAAGAATAGAACCAAGCAGGAAGGCACTAACTTGCCACTCCACCTGACCCCAGACCCCAGTTTCAAACATCAGTCTCAATTTGTGCAGACCTCATTTACTCTCAAATCCAACCCCATATTCACTTTTCGTATTATTTGTGCTTACAGTGTTCTTAACAAAATGTAGGAAAAGTACAATTTCCTTACAAATCTCTGAAGCAGAATAAAATAGCTTATGCTGAAAATTCCTTAAAGATTGGTACATAAAATCAATTTTATTCTTGATAAAGCACATCGTGACTTGCAGAATTTCGGATTTGTGGTTGTCCTTATGTTACAGCTGTGCTTGGGATCCATAAAACTCTCAAATTTAGAAGTTAGCACTTCTGGAGAAAATGTTCTGGGAAACTTTATCTTGAATGTTGTCAAAAGAAAGATGAAAATATAAAATAATGACCTGGATATCCTGAAATCAGCATTGTATGGACATTTTAGGGCCACTACAAATCATGTAAAACCTACAAATTCTGTTCAATAGAAAAAGCAGCATGACAGGAATAAGTAACTATGAACAACCACTTTATTTTTACACTGTCTGGATGCTCTATGAACTAGCACACAATTAGTAATTAAAATATTTCAAGAGTATGTTCCTACCTGGCAATCTCACTTTTGCTTTCACCCATCTTGCTCTCCAATTTTTCATCCCTCTTGGTTTTCTTTATAGCAAGGCATTGATCCTGCAATATGCAACTTGTCTTTATTGAGCTTTAAAAAAAAAAAAATTCTATATTTTACAAGTCTGATTTTGTACTGAACAGGCCTAAAATAGCAGTGTAAGTTATTAAAATAAGCATAAGTGTATAAACAAAATGTTCTGCCTCTTCTTTAGAATTTATTACACCTATCAAATGATTAGAGAAAAAGAAAAGAACACATTCTCAGCACAACTTTTACCTTGCCTGGTTATCATAATATTTTTACAGTTGTAGGAAACAAACCCACTAACTAACAAGAAGCAAAATAACTTAAATAGCAATTACTACCCCTGATATATTTCACAGATCTTTGCTGTCCTCTCAGTTGTCAAGTACACAGACCTATTTTGGATCTCTGAATTCAGTACTAGTTTTGATTTCTTTTCAACAAAATAGCTATGAAAATTGACCTATTTAGAAAACTTGCAATACCATACGGAAAGGCATTTTCAAAAACCTTACTTTTTTAAATAGGGGAGCTAAAACATCAGAAAGGTTGCCTGTATTTGACCATAGGAAAAGCAAGTGAATTTTGATAAAGAAACTGAGATTGAATAAATTTATAGAAATGTAACTTCATATGAGATGTTCCCAATAGGTCTGGTAGCCAGAGTATATTCTCATTCTTCTGAACCAATTACTATTCCTCAACCAAACCTTTTACAAGGATCAAAACATAAGACACTCTTTTGAACTATAAGGTGTTTATAAGAGATAGGGCATGTTGCAGCAGGTTGAATGCAAACTTTACTGTTAGGTGCCTATGGAATAACCTTGGTGGATTTGAATAATGTTATGCAGAAATACAACAGAACGAGTTACAAGATGGAAGCATATTAAGCAAATCTGTGAGCAATATGCATCTATTCCCAATGCATTTGTAGTTATTCTGCTGAAGCTAACAAGGTAGAAAAGCAAGACAGTTTCTCATTCTCTGATTGTTGTCAATCTCTTTCCTTTAACACCAATACTTCTGTAAAACAGGAGGAACAGTAAGTAAAGTAAAAACAATGCAATGTAAAAATTTAAAGTATTTTTACATCAATAGAGCTTTGTCAATAATTTTGATGGGAATGATTTCACCAAAATGCTGCAACACCAAGCTGGAAGGCAATTCAAACATTTACATATGATTCCTGTTGTGTTTCAGAAGTAAAATAAGTTCAAGTCTTTCTGAGCTTAACAGAAACTATGGTTCAAACTAAACCTACAGACTATCACATGAGAAGATTCCGATTGTCAAGAGCTTCACATTCAACAGATGAGACAGATGTCATCTGCTTGACTTTTCATCAGCATTTTAGATTAAGTGTAAAGAAGGAAATTCAGTTCCAGAGTGCTTCACAGGAAAGCATTGTATTTTCTTTATCTTATTTTTATTTTAAACTAAGGTAAAGCTTGTACGCATCTAACTTTGAAAAGACACGCGAAGTTTAGTACAACGAACATAAAAGAAGTGTCTTTCAGTTTTGTTTTCTTTCTAGGTAAGGGTAGGTAAATGTCAAGAAAACTCTTTAATTTTATATTCTAAAAAAGAATGATTTATGGGTAAGAGAAGTCAAATTACTTACCTATGAGAGGAGATTTTTGAAAGTAGTTCCCTGTTTCCCTAAAGGTAACACTGAAAGATCTGTGATGATTCACCAATTTGTATTACAAAGTTAGGAGGCAGAAACTCCACCGTTACTCCACTCTATTAAAATAAATTTAAAAAGAAAAAGAAAATTAATCATAGGAAACATAGAAAAAAAATATTCACCTTTTTGTCACCTGTCCAAATGCCCCAAAATTTCAAATGAGAAAAAACAGATAAGTTGAGACTTCTGGCAGAAACACTGCTAAAATCAGGCAAGGAGAATTGTCATTGCTTTGGATTCTTGATCTCTTTGGTTCCCAACAGAGCCAGTCAGATGTTTGTATCTCTTAACTTTAAATACAGGTATGAATCTGACCTTTTGCATAACTGAACTTGAAGGACTACTGATACTTTCCAGGGGTTTAGTTCACTGAGCAGCCCAGTACTGCAGTACATGCTTTCAGCATAAACAACAGCTTCAGCTCATGTAATTTGGCAGCCTCCTGTCCACCTCAGAGGATTGAAATTTATTTGCTGAGTACTAACCCTTAGATATTACTGACCACCTCTGTATAGCAGAAATATGCTGTGGGCAAATAGCAAATGCTGTATTGGAAATGTGTGCACATGAAGAGGTAAGGATCATGAATCCACAATGCAAAAATGGAAATGCCTATTCAGAAGCACACAGCTGGGAAAGGTCAAAAGCAGAGGGGAGAGAGAAAATGCACTGATAGCAAAGTCTCACTATTTCTAATTTATTGGGCGCTGAATTAGTATTTGAATATTAAAGAAAGGACTTTCAAACGTTAACTAAGACAGTTTCATTCAAATTTAAAAGAAGCTTATTTTATGGAAAGTCTGAAGGTTATTTTATGGAAAGTTCATACCAGGAAGGACCTGGTCAAGTTCTTTAATTAGCAGACATGTATTGAAACTGATTTGAAGAAACAAAATCCATGTGATTTGGAGTCAAAAATTCTACAGGAAAGCTTTAAGGGATCATTCACCAGCTGAAATGACTCAGTGTAAACCTGTCTCATATACATGCTCTTTCTTAACTCACATCCTTCTATCTTTAATGCATCCAACACAATGCATTTGACTGAGTGTTCCATGATTTTAATTGATGATCATAGATGGCTAAAAGGAAGGTGAACGACTGCACGTCTCAAGAGAACATGATCCATATTTGTTTAGATCTGCAGAATTAGCTTGTACAAAAGGAACTGTTGAAAACAATCTAATAAAACCATAAGCTCAGTTCCTCGAAGTGATGGCTACATCAATAACATGTGCAACCTATTATTCTGATTGACATAAGCCTTGAGTAGTCTGTCAGCAGAAGGTTATGCTGTAAAACGTAATTAAAGAAAGATAAAATTGATTACATATTTAGGTCTTGAAACTGGAAAGGTATTTCTGATTATTATTGAAATATTGAAGTGTTTCGCTTTTGTTTGCACCAAATCAGTACAAAAATCTTTTCTGCAAATTTACTCCTAAATTTGCTTTTATTATAAGAATGTACTTTTCCACTCTAAGAAGTGGTTATGAATAGATAACTGATATTCTTTGAAAATACCAGTTTGAAATGTAGAGTAATGAAATCAGATTAATATTTCCTAATACATTTCTGGGTTTATTTTTCTGTCTCTCTCTGAGAGTTATATATCAATTAAAACTGTAGAATAAAACTAATTTCCATTTTTATGTAAGATAGTTTTCCTCTAAAGTTTATGGGACAACAAGGGCAAGGCATGTATCTTACTTTCATATAAGTTTCGCCAAATGATTTGGATTATAATGGGTCCTGAATAAGAGAGAATCCCAACAGTGTTACACCTGACAAAACCTTTATATGGAGCTACATAAGATGTCATTGTGCAAAGCCTATTTACTTTTCTTTTTGTAGAAAAGAAAGTAATTTTATTGGTCTTTATGCAGACATCAGGGTAAGATGATCAGAGATCTGGTTTCAGATGTATGTCTGAAGATACTTTAAATAGGTCAGTTAGCTATTGTAGGAACAGTTTGCCTTTTCGTGAAAGGAGAATAATGCAGTAGATAAAAAGCTAATAATGCAGTATAATATTATTTATATTTTCAGCATTGTTGCAAGGCTTCTTATATAATACGCCTCAGTTACACTGAAGTTATGTGGCCACTGTCACAGAACTATGACTAATCTATGGCTATAATGAAAAGACTACTGTATCTCGTTCTTTTTTTGTAATACATTTTTTATAATAGTGTAACTTCAAAGCTTTCAGTGCAAACACATAGTACTCCTGTACCCTGACAGGAGAACAGAGCTGGTTGTATATCATTCCTTCCCAGTGCTTCTTCTCTGTATGCCTTTGTTTGTCGGGAAAAGTGTTAAAATGAGAATGCAATCACTATTCAGCATCATGATCAAGAACCAGCTTTTTGTAGGACAATTGTCTAATCTTTTTGAAATCTATTTTAAACTGGTTTTTTGGTTTTTTTTTCACTAGGGAGAGAATGAGCCATTTCATTTCAGCTGCATCAGAATGGTTAATAGCTCACGTTGTGCAAGACTTAGGGAGGGAAGGAGAGGCAACAAATGGTTCTTAGATTCTTATTTGCCTTTACCTCTTTATACCACCTTGATAGCCAAAGGTAGGAGCTGAAGCAAAGCATCGTGCACAAATTCTGTCTGTCAGGCAGTCAGACTATGAATTTCAAGACTGTCAAGACTGCATATTTCAATCAGTTTTGACATCTCTTGGCATTTCTCTTCAAATTCTGCTTTCTATAAATAATTCCCTTACTTAGGTGTTATTTCTAGTTCACTTCTGAGCACATAAAAAGAATATGTCTCACATCTTACTATGACTATTCTTCATCTTCCCATTGGAAACCTATATCAACAAGAATTAAAACTTATTTTGCATTAAAACAATCTAGTACATTTGAATGACAGAATAAATATAGCATTTGCAATTAAATGTGGCATTCTCACTTTGAGATCCTGGAGAAACCACCAGCATTCTCTTTTCCTATTCAAGATGGTCTGAGTTTCAATAGGATTTAAGAGTCATCAACAATAAGTACATAAGTAACTATAAGCACACCAGTACATAAGCTTGCCATTTTTAGAGGTCTAATAAAGTCTTTGAATATACAAAAAATAAAGGAGAATTTAACACGGAATGTACACACATTGCTGATAAGACCTGTATTCAAACACTTACCATCAGTGTCTTATTTTGAATGATACAAACAGTTCCAAATGTGTATGGAAAATTAAAAGGAACTCAGGAAAGAAAAAAAAAAAAAAAGTAAATCTAGACTTCATTCTCATTGTAGTGAAAGAGTTAAAACAGCTCAGCGTTTTTGTCTTGCAGAAAAGGAAGTGATCATCATGGAAAAATATTTAAGACTAGAACAGGGACAATGTATGGACAAAGTTTCACACCTATGCTGAGAAAAGCACAGAAAGCTCTGAATGTCAGAAACTGACTTCCTGTGAGACTTGCAAAACATCTATCATGTCTGGTTTAGCTGAGACGTGTCTCTAGGAGTTTCAAGACCTCAGCTGAAATATCCCCAGTAGTTGTTTCAGTAAGTAGTTACACCTTATGTTATAAACATATCTTGTTTCATCTGAAACTGGATTCAACTTTCTGTCCCTAGAATTTCTTGTGAGTTCACATGTTAATTGAAAAACTATCAAAAACCTTCCTTAGCAGGTACTAGAAGAGTGTGCTTCCTAGTGTTTCTTATTATCTGCTGGAAAGCATATATTTTGAACTTCAATTCATTCCTGTAGTTGTTTCTTCAATTCACTTTAAAAATACAATGAAACCTGACTCAACAATTGATAATGTTTTCATGAGTGTTGCTTACAATACAATAGTACATGTCTACATTTATTCCATATTCTCCTAGGGTTCTTTCAGGACTCCTATCTTACAATTTTAAACAAGGAGCCTGGTTTAAACTGGTCTTGCTCCAAGTCTCCTCAGTAAGCGTGGTTAATATTCTTGCTTCAAGAGAAATATTGATCCATATACATGTAACAACACATTGGAAATACAGAAAATGTGATGACCTAGACTGTTCTCTAAAAACAACCTGTCTCATCAGTTTCCCTCTGCGAAATTCTTTAAAATTTAGTATACTTTGTTTTAATGCTGTGGCACAGAGTAAACCTGCCAGGTCAGTGCAACCACATGCTATTTTAATTTAGAGCAGCATCAATATGGCCTGTGACTTCAGTTAATAGATATATTGTTATTGCCTAGGAGAGGGTCAAGAATTCCAGAAACTGTTAGAAATTCTCCCAGCAGATGATTTCCTATTTACAATTACTTTTCAAGTCTATCACTCTATATTGCAGATATCTTTTATTTAGCACGGTCAGAAGGGAAAAAGAAATGAGACTGTAAAACATTTGTCCTTGCTGATCCACACCAATAGGGACTGTATAATTCTGCTCAAGCTAGACTGTTATTCAGAGCTGGAAAAAAAAATTCAAATACATAATCTTTAACATTAATCTAGAAGCTGTAGTCACCATGTTTATTTTCAACTATTATTCAACTATTGATCTCTTGTCTATTTATGGAGCTGGGACTACAAGACTCCACAGAAATAGTTCTCAAGGTGCCAGATCATTGTCAACAGAATTAGCAGGAAAAGATCTTTTCCCTACTGTAACAAAAAGATGAAGAAAGTAAAATGCCAAAAGCTTTTGGCCTTTCTTTTCAGCCCCCCCCCCCAGCTGAAATTCTTTTAGCCACTTCCATTCGGAAACCTTTTCTTCCTCATCAATTTACCTCTGCAGATTATTCACTGTTGGCAATTAGCAAGCAGGAGAAAACCTGCTGAGGAGAGCAACTTAAAAGGGGACTTAAGAATGACTGTGCCTGAGAAAAAAGCAGACAATCTGGAGCAGCAGACTTCCAAATTTCAAACACACACATTACAGAGATGAACAACCAGAGCAACCTCTCTTCTTAATTCCTTTTATCTGGGTCTCCAATCTGCTCACAACAGTATTTAGTCCAAAACTTAGTCCACTTCAATGGGCTTGGAAAGGAAATTACTAAGATTCCAGCATTCATTCTACCCCCAAAAAAGAACAATTTAGATAATGGCTTGCTACGTTTGGATAACAACCAAATGTCACTTTTCACATCCAAACCATTTCAGTCTGGCATTTTCCAGGAAGCCCTAATGTCTACAGATAAAAAACAGGGGGAAGGCTTTTCCTGCTGCCCAGCTTTCATCTGCAATATGAAGAAACTGAAGACATTTTCAGTGATTTCAGTAAATCAGAGTAGTCAGTCTTATGTACCATGTTTATGAGGAGGAAAATAATCTTACCGCTGTGGATCAGCTTGAGATCTTTTCTTAAGGTCATAAAAGCTGCATAAACACAAGACACTGGAGGAAAAATGTTCTCCAAGTGCAGCTCTATTATAGCTGCTGTTGCAGAAAATGCATTTTTGAACTTTCAGCAATCTTCTGAGTGTCCCTATTCATGAAGCCTGCATGATATTTTAACAGAGTGATTAAGTGACAAAGACTTTAGGTAAATTATATTAAAAACATTGCCAGAACACTATTAAATAAAAGATAGCTTTTCAAACAGAATGTAAAATAACTGTTTTTTGAGGGAAAGTAAAACCAAAGATGCAAAAGTCTCTCTAGGAATATTCACTTCTCACAAACAAAATCTGAAAATACAGAAAACATTTCCAAACCCAATTAATTTCACAGCTTCCAGCATAAAAACCCCCTAACATACTTCTTCAAGTTGCCTGGTTCTTTTCAGTATGGCCCTAAACTATCACAACATAACAAGCTCTATGAAGAATTATGCATACAGAAAAGCAAGATAAGAAGGTTTTTTCACTATTTTTTTTTAAAATAAACTAAGCAAAAATGGTCCAAATGACACAGGAATTCCCCTTGTACCTGCCCCACCAGGCTGGTCTCTATCACTGCAGTTCTGTTCTTTCACTTGTGTTCCCAACTGCTTTCCTGTTTCAGTTTCTTGCCTCTCGCAGCACTGAAATCTTCTACCCCAACTAAATTAAGAGACAATCAGAGTGAGATCATTCAGTCATCATGTTGAACACTCATGCAGTTTGGAATGATTTCTCAACAGGAATTTTCTTGTAACTCAAACATTTCATAAAGGACATAAAGATAGAACTAAATTAGAAACATTTAAGGTTGGTCCTGAATTATTATTTTCATTTCTGATCTGAATTTTTACCATGTTTGGAGATAATTCCATCCAGGCCTTTGATTTTGGAATATTATTCACAATTTGTTTAGGTAAGAATAAATAACTGAGCAAGAGCATAGGTTTAGATTAGATATTAGTAAGAAATTCTTCACTATGAGAGACACAGGTTATCCAGAGAAGTTGTGCATGCCCTATCCCTGGAAGTGTTGGATAGGGCCCTGAATAACCTGGTCTAGAGGAAAGAGTCCCTGTTCATGGTAGGGGGGTGGAAATAAGATGGTCTTTAAAGTCCCTTCCAACCCAAACCACCCTGTGATTCCATAATTTTTTGCCATTGCAAAAGCCTTTCACACATGGTTTGGATGGATCAGGCCTCCATCCAAACTGAAAAGTCTCCCTTTTGGTCTGACCATCTGAACTTCTTGATTCTAACTTCCCTGGTCTCTGCAGTTCTGCATTTCAGGAGTGTGACCAGACAAGCTGAAATTAACCCTCCCTATTAAAAGCCAGATTCTTTCAGCACATTTTCGGCTGAACATCTCCCTCACGTTTCATTCTGAGCCACATCATTTACTTTTTTTGCCACGGTTTCATACAACCTCTCCTGTTGTCTGGCCATGTTGACGAAAGACAGGCAAGCATGTAGTAGCAGCACATCCTCTGCCACAGGAAGGGTGGAACAGTTCACCTGCCTGCTTGCACAAAGCTCACCAGCTCTAGGAGCTACAAATGTGCCATTAGGAAGCCAATTTCAGAACAGAGAGGCAAATCCACTAACAATTTAAATAAGTGTTTCAGAGGTAAGTATATTTGTAATACAGGGCATGCAGACTGTATTCTAAGCAATCGACCTATTTTAGAGTTTCTACCTCTTGAACATCCAGAAGAGGGTGTCCAGGTATAGTATAACCTGGGCACCCTCCCCCCACATTACCTACTCCAATAATAGATCAGTGGGATTTGCAGCCTTTGCCACTTCAGTAATGAGCACAAAATTCTGGCTGGAGGTGATGTAATTGGGGGACACCAGGTCAGCCAGGCTTCATATTAATCCTTTGCTCCTTATTTCATTTAAGAGCAATGAAACTGAGAACACATGTAAAAGATTGAGATCATTTGTTCCCAGAACACTTTCTTAACATTTTTTATGTCTTTATACAGCATTTTATCTGAATTTCCACCATTCCTTTTGGAGATGATGGCAACTTGGCCATTTAGGAGTAACATATGTATGGAGATACATGCCCTTAGACCACTGAATTTTAAGGTTCCAAATAACTAGTATGGCAGAGTTAATTTTATAATTGAAGCATGGCTAAATGTTTAAATTATAAAACAAACCGCACTAGCTTAACTCTACAACAAGGAGACAATGATGCGTTTTTTCCCTTTTAAAGTAATATTTGGCAGTGGCTTTCTTTAGTATCTAATAGCTTTGGAAAGTTTGAGTGGTCAGAAGCCTCTTTTCTTTAAAGACAGGAAATATTAACTACTTCAATTAAATAAAACCTTTTAAGCTCACACAACATTCTCTGTAATCATTTTCATGACATGTAGATTTTTTGCTTGTATTAGAGAGAATCTAATTTTGTTCAATAACAGTTCCAAAGGAGTATTTGCTGCACATGGGGTAAATGGTGTGCTTTTTTTGATTTGTTTGTTCATCTGAAATTGCCAGAAAATACCACTGGAGGGGGAATTGTATGTTCAACATTAAGATAATCCTAATTTTTTTTCATTTCTCCTGAAAATGTTGGAGATAATAAGAAATAACACTTGTATTTGCTTTCTGCTTTACACACACACCAAATGCAGAGAGGCTGAAGCAGTCATGGGATATGATATTAAAAGTCAAATAAAAAATGAGAATGATTCATTATAGCAGCCAAAAATTAAAAGCAAATAACAAAAGCATCCCTTTGGGGTCTTTGATTCCTTAAGGTATTAAAACACATACGTAGATTTATGCAAAGTAATATATCCACTCAAATGGAAGATAGAGTAAAATTAGGCCTTAACAGTATTACACTGAATTCTAGCCTAAAATATATAAATATATTTCCCCAGAAAGATGTATGTCCAATTTTAATTGGACATAAATATATAGATATGAGTGTTCCTGTAAAATTAAATATGCTGATAGACATCAGTCCTGGTTTCATGCATACCTCACTAAAGAAAATCCAAATTACTTTACGTATTACAGTGGGACAAGTAAAATATCTCATGTTTCCCTCTTGTCAACACTTCCCAAGGATTTTCCTGTCTATCAGCTTCTCCTTCCTTACATTGAGAAGTTCCTTTCCATTAAAAGCAACACATCACTGGAAATCTAAAATACAATCTTAGTGTATTCCTTTAATTAAAGCTGTAACCCATTGCCGATTTTTTGTTAATTGACAAAAACGCAGATTTATTTATTTAATAAGATGTTGAGAGACAATGTTTCCTCTTTTCCTCCTCTGGGAAGTGTTTTATTGTTTGCTTCCTTTCTCTTGCCTGCTTGCTGTGTAATTTAAGACTGATGCCTCCCTGTGGGAAACAAAACTTGATCAGAGAACAGCCTGCACTGTCACCTAAACAAATTATGTTTTAGTCACTGCTGATGTTGGCTCTGTCATAATGGAAATGTATAATTAATGCCTTTGCTTTTACTGCTTTGGAAAGAGAGCTCCCTGAAACTGGTTCAAGAGGGGGGATTTTAGGACTGTGCCCTTTTCCCTTTCTAACCATTACCACAATGGATTCCTGCTGCTGCTTCTAAAAATGAATGATCAGGTCCCTGTTCTCTACAGTTATTTGTTCAATCTACCGTCCAGGCAATTTATTATTATTAAATAATAAAAATCTGTTGTGCAGTAAGAATTTGGCAAGGAATAAGAGAGGAGGGAAAACTCAGGAACACAGGTTAAATCATATATTTCTCCTTTTAGCAGAGCTTGAAAAGATTAAGCTATTTCCATTAGTTTCCTGCAGAGTTGCAAGCAGTGATAATAGACATGTGCTAATTTCACTATTGCACTGTGCTCTGAAGCAGCATTTTAGATCATCTTTCACCTGTGACATGACTCCAAATATCTCCAATTAGCAGCTTGCTTTTTATTTGCAGTTTTTGTTGTTGAATTTATAGCAGTGACTAAACATCTGGTATTATGACTGCAAATAGTCTACATCTTCTCACCTCTGGGATGCAGTGTAGCTTTAGACTATTTATACTTTGATCTAAAATTCTAAATGACCAAATTATTCTTCTGTAATAGGTCCTAAGTGACATTAAATGGATGGTCTCAGCTTTTTCTTTCCAAAATGGACAGCTCTCTCACCTCTTTTAGCTACTGCACTGCATAAAAAGCTCAGCACAATGAAATAACAGCAACACCATTTTCAGGACTGAAATAACCTTTCATTTCTACAAAGACACATAGAGGCCAAGATATGGCAAAGGCAATGACTGCAACAACTGTGTTGTAGGCACATTCTGGTGACATCAGAAACTCAGCATTTTGCATTTATTATCAGTGTCTCTGGAGCGATACAGAAACCACACTGAAGTGGCAGAGGTATCAATCGTCAAAGCATCGTGATCTAGATTGGTTGAAAACATAGACAAAACAGTCTTGGCTTCTAAAATTATACTGCTACTGTATGCCTTTTCCTAGTAAGATATTTCTTACTAGACATCATTTGCATACACTTTCTTATTTCCACATAAATACTTCCACATTCTGAAAATCTCTAATTACATTGTTTGGTGTCATTGTTCAAGTAATATTTGCAATTATCATCATCATCACCCTATTTTACAAAATAGAAAAACAGGGCACAGGGGTTAAGTCATTTGCTGGACTTCTTATATAAGGGGTTTTTTTCTGTCTGAGTTGGAAATAGATGGGAAGAGATTGTAAAGCACAAGGTCTTGAGCTGATGTAAATTAGGTTACTTACTCTGAAGCCATAAATAGCTAAGATGAATTCAGACAAGTCTTGAATCTGTCCCCAAATCTTCTGACTTCTAGTTTTATAACTGAACCACTGAAGTGTTCTTAGTCTATTTCAGATTCAAAGAGGCAGATAGATACATCTGCTGAGTGTGACACTGTTCATTGATATGCCCAAAATTATGAAACTTGCATCAAAAAAAAAAAAGTTGGATACAAGTTCAAGCTAACCGTAGTTCTCTCTAAGGAGGACTAAATCTAAAATGCCACCTTCTTTTTAAATGCAAAAAACATAATTTCCAACCATTAGTTTAGAGAAAGTAAGTGATTTTTAAAAGAATCAAGACTCAGCCAAAACTTTTCTCCTATTTTGAATCTGAATTAACTTTTTCTTTCCCCTGTGAAAACTTTCTTTCTATTCCCTCTGGCTTTTTATTATTCTACTTCTTGTTTATGGACTAGGATCTCCTGAGAAAGCATCTGGGACAGAAGAACAGGGTAGAAAAAGAGACATCTTGTTACCAGCCTTACACAGAGAAATGTAGATCATTTAAAGATTGCAGGCGAGCAGCAAATTAACTTTCAGATTTTGAATTAGGCTGGATTCCAGCCCTTCTGTGGGACATCATCATTCAGGCATTCAGGTAATGAGGCTGGGGGCAGGCTCAGCTGCCTGCTCTGTCACAGCCACTGACATCCTTTGGGGAAGGCGAGGAGAGGGTGGAAATACGAGTTCCTCTACAGACCACTGAAAACCCTTTTGTCCTGGTCCCTTCAGCTCTCTCCCTGTCAGTTGACAATAAGCCATTGAAGTCCATTTATATATTTGCTGTCCAAGAATGAATTTTAGGGTGCACACATAGCTGCAAATGGGTCAAACTTTCTGGGGGTGACATAAGCCCTTTGGGGTGCAGGTTGCTCCTACAACCACCCCAGTGAAATGCTCAGTGGGCAGGATAGACAAGACCTGGATGTGACCTGAAGACCTGCCTCAGCATCTGCCACACTGAGGGGGCTGACGTGGGCTGTTCATGCCCAGCAAGGCAGCACAGCCCAGCCTAATGCCTCTTTTCTCTTCTGCAAGAGTAGCAGATTGGTGAAAATGAAGCCATTTATAGTCTGATACGTTTGGAGACAACAAGACCACCGGGCATATTAAAGTACAGAGAAGGACACTTGGCCCATGCTGCTTTCCTTATTAAAATTCTTACCCTGTTTTGACTCATACATCACATCAGTTGCCTCCTTCCTCTGAAATGAAGAGTGCCAAGAGGCAGATATCAGAACACAAGGAAAAGACCAAAGAGGATGCCCTGCCACAAGCTGAGAGTTTTGAGTTGTTAATGATGATTTTCCTCGCAGTAGAAACTTCATTGTCATTAACTATTCAGCACAGCAGAGGGGCCTAAATATCAGAGCCTTCAGTATTAATAATATTTGGGACCTAAAGTTTCCAGACTACAGGAAGTTTCCACTGTGCACTGAAAAAAAAAATAACAGAGGAGAGAAACTAGAAGGAGCCTTGAGGTGAAATGGTAACAGCTGAGAGTCACTCGTCACCATCAGAAAAATGGGTGCACATCTGCACAAGCACCAATAAGAAGTGAGTGACAGCTGTGTTAAAGGTCACAATATCTCTCTCATGACATGGCGTGCAATACCACATAAGCAGAAAAACACAGAAAACAAGCTAACCCGAGAGTTATGTGCATATCCACACATGCATACATGAGCAGAGAAGAAAAAGGCCAAAGTCTCTCTGGATGTTTGAGTAATTGGGAGGAACACAATACCCCTGGGGAACCACATTTTTCTGAAAATCTATTACTGGAAATCCTGTTTGCTAAACTTAACAGTCTGACATGGGATTCCTCACACAAATCACTGAAGTCAGGAGAATGTAGGAATCCCTCTGAGGTCTTCATAATGCTGTCAACAGATACCCCCCTGTTAACCTCCCTCCTGCTCAGCTATTTTTGTTCTTCTCCTTAGTTTGCAGACACAAAGGGTATAATTTATTTTAATTATTTGTTTTCAAGTTGAATGGTTACAGACTCTGAACAAGAAATATCATTAGGCTTCAGCATATCAAATAGCATTGTCAAGATGCTATTCATTTGGTAGGCATGCTAAGAGAATGATAGCATTTTCATTTAACACATTGATATGCTGAACAAATTTATAAAGGTAGCACACCAAGTTATATTACAATAAAATATACTTTATGATAATGTGGTAGAGATCTTGAGATAACAGCATTATCAAAGGAGAAAAATACACAGAGAAAAGAAATATTATAGCACATTTATCATTTACATACCTTATGAGGGTAGGATCCTTATCTTTCTCACAGTTGTTTCACTGGAGCAGGATAAGGATAAATGCACTATAACACACCTTTGTCTTCACAGTTATGCATTGTGCCATTCTTCAATCACTATGGGAAAAGGTAGAAACAGAAGAATGTTACAGTGATCTTTTATCCATGTTAGGTTCCATATTCTTCCTTGTATGTACTGCAGCACATATAAAAATAATTATTAAATTTTAAAATTTAAAAATAAAAAATTAAAACCAAAATAAAATCAAAAAAGCTTAATATATGTTTAGCTGAATTTGCATCTATACCTTATCCATACAGACGGTTCAAAAAAGTCCCGTTTCAGTGTAACTGGGGAGCAATATCACTGGAGAGAAGGAAATTAAGCTGAAATAAAAATATTGCGAGTTGAGAATTGGGACTAAAACCTCAAGATGATTGCATAGAATCACTGTGATGTTCCTTTATTATTTTATAATTACAAGGAAAACACAGACTTGAAAATGAAGACTAGAACCAACTAAGAGACATAACAGGTGCCTCAAAATATCAATACCATTGAGAATACCTTGTACCTTGTACTGTGCCTCTGAATCCCAGTGCTAGAAGTGACTATGGTGCCTTCTTTCCTTCCATAGGACTGGCTGTTTTCCACAGCAGGCACTGGAGCGTTTGACTAACAGCCACACAGCCAGGGAAGAAGGCAAGGGAGTTAGGGGAGTTTCCACTCTCCCAAGCTTACCCATGGGAGTCCTTGATATAGGCTACTGGGATGGTTTAGTAAGATGCATGAGCCTTTATTTTCCTCCCTATTTATGTGTGGAACAGTGTCTTCTGTGTCATGGACTGGAAATTGTGTGTTCAGTGCCCATTACTGCCTGAAAAGCCTGCGGATTTATTTTTCCTTGTAACACCACTGTCTATCAATGTAACATTTTCCACCTGAATCCCTAATGATACTTTCAAAATTAAATGAACAAAACTTTACAACATTCTTCTTAAATATTCACAACCCTAATTTTGCAAGCACGTTGCACGATTTAGTTGAGTTCAGCTTGAGACCTGCACCCATTTAGTCTCCAGACACTGATCAAAAATTGTGATGGCTGTCTCTTGGGAAATGCCCCCTATTTTCATCACTAATTTGTATCTAATGCCGCCACAGTCTTGTTTTCATTCACAGAAGCCAAAGTGTTTCATTTCACACTAAAAAAAAAAAAAAAAAAAAAGAAGCCTCTCCAGTGGTTTTGCCTCTCGTCCTGCATTCTGTCTGTGAGTGATATAGCTCTAAGGAATACATTATTACTGCTGCAGGCCACTCCAAATGATTCAGAGACCCTTTATATCGTAGCCAAAAATGGATGAAGAATCGGGTCCCCCGAGGCCCAGATATTATCCAGTTCAGCCGAAGCCTTTCTCACTTGGTTTGTCTGAGAGTGATTTTGCATTTTAATTTTTAATAATTCTTTAATCCATCTGAAATGGGGGACAGCAAACAAAGCAGAATCCCTCTGCAGCTTCCTTTCTTCCTGCCTTATTCATTTTCCCATTTTTTCCTTAAATTCCATATTCCTCTAGCTTTTTACGTTATTGGTTGAATGTATTGGTATTTCTTTGCTGTACTGTGAAGCAGTAGGAACTTGCCAGGAACTAGAATTTCTTTCTATTATTCTTCTTATTTTACTGAAAAAATCTGTTAAGACACCCTTTTATATGCCAATGAAAGTTAGAAACACGTAGAAACAGTCAAACTAGAATTAGAGTTGCACTGCATTCTTTGCAGATTCTCTCTCTTTCACCCTCTCCTTCTTGTATTCTAACTTTTCCATGCTATTTCTTCCTACTGTAAATTCCTTTGTTTCAGCACATTTCTTTACCACACTTTGCCTTACTATGCTCTAGTTCCTGTATATTCTTTGCAGAGATGTGTGTACATTACTGAAACTCCCTCAAAACCTTGAAACATTTTCTTTATTTTAAAAGTAGCTTTATCTCAGTTTCATAAAGAAAAAGATTAACTTGAGCTCGAAGCTTCTCTGTCATAAGAAGTCCCAGTTCTAAATGCATGAACTATAAAGAATACACCCAAACCTCAGCAGGAAGCCATTTTTTACCAGCAACTTAAAACCAAAAGAAGCAATGAAACACAGAGGGGGAAGCTGAACAGTGAGGATAGGATAAATGTCATCTACTTCAATCTTCACAACTTCAGAGTCTGAAAAACCTGTGTAGACTGAGCCTGCATTTTACACACAATTACATGTAATCTGGAGAGCTGAAATGGAGAGGATTAGTTTGCTCCTGGTTCCAGTGAATGCTCAGGGCCTGATTGTATTTTCAGAGTGGGCACTGGTGGGCAGCAGCAGATGGTGGTCATTTCCCTGGCAGGCCATAGCAGGGATAATTACCAGACACTGTTCCAAGGTTTATGATATTATAAACCTCCCTTTCATTTCTCATTCACTGCATGTGGAAACTATGGCCCTTTTAACTCCCTTCTTATTGATTTTATACTAGTGCAACACCTTTGCCTTCAGTAATTTTAAAATGATTCAGTGGTGAAGTAAAACAAGAAATAGACCTTTTAAGTCAATAAAAATACTAAAAAACCCTGATCTTAGTGTTGTTTTTATTTTTGCATTTGAAAATAAGAAATAGCTTTGTGTTTACTAATGAAATAAAATGCAATTATTACTAGCAGAATTTGCTGCTGTCTTCTAAAAATTGCTGATGATTAAGACAATTCTGAAATAAAACAGCCTGTAAATGAACTATGCCTACAAGACTAGTAATACTTGGAATGCACCAGCCAGAATCCAGAACGCCTCTTTTTAACCGGACTAACAAACTTTTTTAGATTAGTCTGTTCTGGATTGATTGCAGTACAGCAAATAAGGAAGATAAAACTCAGGGCTTTGGGAATATACAGAATGGGTATTAAGGCAAGTTAGAGCACATGGGTCAAGATAGGCACAGATCTATTTTAGAAGAACATTCTTCTTCACACTGTTTTTTTAGCAAGGGGAAAGAAATTACCTGCTTGTTGTGTCTCTAATAACAATGAAGAGACTCACTTTCTGATAAACTTAATTCAATGTGGTTAAATTGGCTAAGTCTGAACTTTAAGATGTTTCAGAGATTGAATCTCCAAGCAGAGAGATTTACCCAGTCAGCCCAGAAGGACTTTGAAAAGCTTCAGAATCAGGCCAACTCAAGTTCAACATAGAAAAGCAAAAAGTTCTGCATCTGGGGCAGAATAACCCTGTGTGACAGTACAGGCTGGAAGCCAGCCTTCAGAGCAGAGCTACACTGGAAACAGTCCGACAGTCACTGTGGATGCCTAGTTGGAAATGAGCTACAAAGTGTGCTCTCATAGCAACAAGGCAAACTACACATGCATGTTGGGAGAACAGCCAGCAAATCAGCTATCATAACCTTCTAACTCAGTACTTGTTGAAACTCACCTGAAATACCAGTTTTTGGACTCTCCAATTTGAGAGAGATGTTGAGAATCTGGAGCAAATCCAGCAGATTAGACAACAGTAAGAGCCCAACAATATCGGACTTGCAAGGAGAGACTGAAGCAGCTGGGCTTGTTTAGCTCAGAGAGGAGGGGGCCATAGATCCTGCAGCTACTCTGCTACTGACACAATACAGCCCAGCTCTTCTTAGTATTGATGGATACTGTAAGGTGCTGGAGGAAAGAGTTCCTCATCATGATGGGAGGGCAGGGCTGGAAGGGGTTACCCTTAGAGACAGTGCAAACTGCATCCTTGGAAACTCTCCAGACTCCAAGCAAACAAAGCCCTGGCTGGCCTGATCTAGGGTTGGTGACAGTCAGGGTTTGAGAGGAATGCTCCTCAGGCTGACCTCCTTTTCAACCAACATTTCTGTCATTCTCCTATAAGTTTTCTTTCATTTTTTTTGTGCATTACTTTGATGATGAACCCGTCTCATAAGAAAGTGCTCTCTGCCCTTTCCTTGAAGTGGAAATGCAATAGGTGACACACTTCAGTATGGATTTTTTTTGTAAAGCAACACTGGCAACAGTGTTACAAAACAAAGAATGCGAAAAGCACAGAGCGACAGTTGTAAATTATTATGCATCATGAGTTCATTTATTCTCTCAGTTTCTAAACAGATATTAACAGTCAAGGGCCAACTAGAACAGCACAGAAGTCACTGAAAGAAAGCCCAAGGGGAAACAGATGTTCTCAGGGCTCCCACCTTCTACACCTCTAAGGTATTTTTTGCCTCACAGGAGAGTTGTCTCATACAGAAGCTGAGAACTGCAAATTCTCCTCTAGTTGAAGGCAAGAGAGTAATACAAGATGGGATGAAAATCAATTATGCCAACTTAACAAAGTAGAAAGATATAGGGAGGATGCAGAAAAGGGAAATATCAAAAAATAAAATATAGGAGTAACAACACAAAATTAGCTCATTATAGAAATTCAGGAATCTTGCTAGACAAACAAACAAAGGGTTAACATACTTCCTGACCAAGAAGTTTCCTAAGTATATAAAATATTGCCATGGAGATAATCTATGCTGTGTACCCATTACTGCTTTGTCTCTAATTGTTTCCAGTATGGAAAAATTATACCACCTTGCACAAGTACATGGGTTATTACTGGGAGGTGGTGGAGAAGAGTCTGTTGTTTTGTAGGAGCTGTTAGAGAAAGTAAAAAATGTCCCCCTCTCTACTATCAGAGGTCCTCTAAGACCTTCTTAGGGAGTCCTGTCACAGTGACCTCTCGTGACAATTCCCTTCAGATCTCACCAGAATTCATCCTTGGCAAGCTCAAAATCAAAGAGAAAATGAGAACTGACAGAAGATACTCCTCCTAGAAGTAAATATATTGCCTCAGTGAAGCTCTTATCCTTTACTGTCCCTGAGTAATAAGTGACTTGTCCTGAAGTTGGCTTGTGAAATTCTGTAAGAAAATGAAACTGTGGCCTGTGAGATACTACTAATATTTCTTGAAAGAAGGAGGGGGGGATCATTCCTGTCCTCTGATTAATGCCTCATGCACTGCTCTAGTCCATTAGAGATACAAAGGTGCCTTTAACAGACCTCTGAGCAAAATGCTTCATGCAACGTGTTCCCTGCCCTTGACACAGAGACAGAGAGTATCTTAAGCAGTGTCTCCAACTCACACAAAGTATTCAGAAACAGAGGAATGCCCTCAGGGAGTTCTTTCTGCCAAGAGAAATTAGAGCAGCTCATGGTTATTCTGAATTAAAGGGGAAGCCAAGCCGTGCCCTGGGCTGTTGGGTCGGGAAGGTGCCGACTTGTGACCGGCACTCGCCGGCTGTTCAGTGGCTGTGTGGGGAAACAATGGCAGTGCTGCCCTCCCATGAAGGTGGCAAAACTTCAGAAAATTATTTGAACTATTTTTTTAAATTGTTTTTTAAAATTATTTTGGTGCAATTCCCACTTCATTGTGTAAGACTATTAAAAATAATGAGAAATGCTGGTTATTTCACATACAAGCAGGAGGGCTGCCCTGTCAAACAGAGATTAGTTACTTAGTGCAACTTAGATGGTCCTAAACCGTTTAAACAAGGAGTTGGATGTTTCAAATACACTTTCATTTCTAAGTCAGACTGATTCAGGTAGCAGCATGCGCTGATTAAAGGCATTGCCAGACAACTATTCTGTGGTAAACTGCAATGTGTTCACACTTCAAACATGGGTGGTACAAGCACCTTTGTGAGCCCTGCTTCATAACATTTTAAAGTGCATGTGTGTGCACTGTAAGGCCTGCTCTCATACAATCTTCTCTGTCATTTTATTACAGTCTTATAAGTGTTGGAAGCCAAGTGTTGGAAACTCTAAATTTATTATGAAATATCAGCCCATCCACCCAAATACAACAAAAGCTGCACAATTAAACTAAAGCACTTTGGCTGCAGAAAAGAAGTGGGAAGATCTAAAATAGAAAGAATGACTGGTTACAAAAGAAACAATTTGAGAACAATAACACATAATCAGAAATTTTGGGAAAAGGGCAAGGAATAAAGGAAGAAGGAAAAGATTGTTTCTCTAGCACATTTACTAGACTACTATCAAAGATTACCTTGCTAACAGCATCAGTTCCTCTAGATCACCAACACAAGAACTAATAAAAACTCACAATAAAAGTTACAGAGCTGACAAATTTTTCTTCAGGAGTAGCCAATTTGTTGGCATTATTCAGGTCTATCACTTAATGTTTGTATGCTAAAGATTATGTTAAACATCAGTATTTGAGCAACAAGGTTATTTCTCACCAATATCACCAGTATTCCACCTATATCATATTTCCCATAACACTGTTTTCCTTCAAAGAAGTATTTTGCACCAAAGCACTCAAAAGAGAATTATGAACAGTACAATTGTTAAGTAGTACGAATCTACTCATCTCTGACATCCATAATTTTTTTGAATTTTGGATATATTCATTTCTGTCATATCCTGTGGTTCCACAGAAGCTCTTTCAGAAACAATTTTACTATTGAAGGTGGAAGCCAATGACAGGAACTCAGCAAGTGTTGCTGTTTATGCAACTGAAATGCCTGTTGAACAAATGGTCCTCTGCAGTGCTATTATACTTGTCTGCCCCTGTATGCCAACTATGATATTTTCTAAAGTATACACCCTCATGGTGTCTAATCACTGACAGTCAAACACTCCACTTAGGTATGGCTCCAGAAGTGCACAGGAACCATAAAGAAAACCTAATGAGCTTCCTGAGGTTTGCCTATAATAGAGAAGCATGCATATGGCATATTGCTCCTTGGTACTAATTTTGGAAGGAAAAAACAAAAAAAAAGGTGTAAAATCTAATATAGGGAAGTCTTGCACCAATGGGAGAAAACTTTCAAGTGCTGAATTTACAGCGAACCTTTTTAAAGTGCTGACCTGGAGATTAATGAAAAGATCTGAGATTCCAGAAAAATTCTGCATTTAAATTACTTCTTTCACAAGTAGTATGGCTAACAAACTTCTTCCTATAGATTTACAACTTACATCCTTCTATCTACAGTAACTCTAGTTATTTCCTATGCATTCCAATATCTATCTTTCTCATTTTTGCAATATTAAGACCCTCCTCCAATTCCTAACTCCTCTTGCTGCCCTCTCATCCTTCCTCAAAAACCTATTATGAAAGAAGAAACAGCCATGACTATGAGACACAAATGTTTTAAGTAACTCCTCTAGCACATCAGTGAAACAGATCAACTCAAGCTTCCCTTATTTTTCCCCCTAATTCCCATTATTGGCATAATGTCTTCCCTCAAGACAGTCACTGAAAATTGCAAGCAATTCAAACACCTGAGAGGTTTGAAAAACCTTTTTTCTGTCAAAATTAAACTACTTAATAGGTTGAAAAATTACTTGGGGGAAAAGTAAGTGTTTGCAGAACAAATAAAACCAGACGACCAGGATAAATAATTATAAATAAAAGTAGGAAGCCAAGAAATCGGATTATTAGCATAACTTTGAAGCACAGATGGAGATCCTTCCTAAAACAAAAATTATAGTGTGTTGCCGTAATTCCTGAAATTGTTACTGAGGTTCTCCCCACTGCACCTTGTCACAGCCATCTTTCTTCTAAAACATCCCACCGTTTTAAGAGAGCTCTGTCTCGCCACAGCAACACAGCTGCTGCAGTGTGATGGTGTAGAGCTGGAGTTCCAAGGGAGTCCCTGCTGAGGCTGCTTGGCTACAGTGGGACTTGATTCCATAACCAGATCTCTAAGAGGATATATCAAGACCCAGTAACTACTGGTAGTGAACCACTGCATGATGTCTGTGCACCATCTTCCCACTTTTTGATTTCCATAGGAAGGAAACCCACATGTATATACAAGGAAGCTGCAGTCAGTTATGGAACTGACTCCTGAACTGGATTCCGATTCACACTAAGCTTTGAAATTCCTAGTTTGAGGTGTACTGTAGATACAGCCATTCCCATAGAAACAATTAAGGCTCCTCTACATTGTTTTTTGGTAGTATTCGTTTTCATTTTATAAATAAGAATTTTCTTTCTCTCTTTACAAGGTCCTTTTATTATCTTTCCACTCTACCCAAAAATGCAACAAAACAGCAAAACCACATAAACAGGAGACACGTCATAATAATTTCTTTAAAGCGTAAATGTTTTAAGATCAGACAGGGAAGGATATGTATATTTTATGAAGTTTGCAAACATCACATTAGATACTCTCTGATCAAAATATGTTGTGCTTTATGCTGAGGAACATTTGGGCTAGAGCATTTGCTATTATTTCAGACATACACTTGAACTTTCTTACTTAAACTGAGATTGGAAGTCAGCCTGTTCCCCAGTCCCACAGCCTTCCTTATTTCAGTGATGAATGGTATTAGCTACCTTAAATAAGCTTATCAACCACCCAAGAAAAATAACCTCAAATACTTCTCCAAATAAGGTCTACTCTGATAAATTATTGGGAAAAACTTTGAGATTTAAGACCACCTGGTAACAGAACAACATTTTCCTACAAAGTAAAGCAAGGGGGGAAAAATATAATAATTAAAAAGTAGCTTTAAATAGAGGCAATAATTTCAAGAAAAACAAGTTCAATGTATAATGCAAATTCAAAGTGACACAAATAGAAACTTCATCTTTTTACAAGGTCAGAAATAGCTGTGAAACTGCAATAGGTTGGGGCAGTCAATAACAATTAGGGTAAGTTTTTGTTGTTCCAGTAAATTATAAGAATGCTATTGCCCAGCTCTGTATCACTGTGGAATTATTACTGACACTGTAACAATAACAAGTTTATCAAATCTAAAAATTTTGAAAATAATTTTTTTAACTTCTTTCCATCACAAGTAAGTACCTATAAATTAAGAAATTTGTAGTAACTCCATGAAGTAATAGTAAGATTTATTTATTGTGGCTCACTTGTTATCTGCAGTTGCTTCTTAAAAGTCTTGAAGTTAGAAAACTGCTTGTAAAGTTGTGTGTAAGAAAGTGGCAAATAATCATATGTTGTTGTTAAGAGAGAACTTGGGGGAGATGCTCCATATTGTAATAGACAAATTTTTTTTACGTTCTTGAAGTTTATTTCATCACTAAATAAAATTTAATTGTTCAAAAAGGATATTTAGCCAAAGAGCTCGTTAGTTTTCAAAGTTCTCTCTCTTATATAACAAGCCTGTCATTTTGTACTGTTCCTAGCACTAGCAGTAGTCAAGAAAAAACTGGCAAGAGTACCAAAACACTGATTCTTTAAGACAGATGATATTAGAATTGTGTAGGCATCCTATGCATGAAGTCAAAGATAATCAAATAAACTCATATTTTCACAATATAGATAATGGGAAAAGTCATACCAGAACATCTATGTAACATTCTAAAAAGTTGCAATCTTTTTAAAAATTATAATGAGAAATGTTACCACTTTCACATAGATATGTGTGAGGAATGTTAAGCAAAATCCAAACCTAATTGTTCTTAAGAAAGTCTCTGGAGATGCATAATTCCCACACCCACCACAACCATTTCTTGACCTTCATTTGCCCTGAAAAGCACAATAATTTATCTGTTTATGGTAGACTTTAGTGATACACTTCAGTTCTTTTCACTACCAAATGTGAAGATTTACAGTACCCTATAATGACTAAAATACAGGAAAAATTACCTTATTTCTTTCTGGGGAAGATGATTTCTGAATTCTTAGCACCTCCACACTTATGACTCACTCCACAACCTCTTCAGTTTCCTGAAGGAACAACCCAAGTCATGTCAAGCAGAAACTGTGCTCAGCCAAAAGAGCAGGCATGTTGCTTCTGGTTCCCCTCCAGGTATTGAGCCTGGGAAGAGCAGAGAACTGCATGATGTTTCTTTTCTGAAATAAAAAAGAGCACTGAAACTGTTTTGGCCACGAGCAAATCTTTACACTGTCTCTGCTAGGGCCCCTGTCCCCTGTGCATCACAGAGCCTTTCCATCCAATACCTTAAGGATTTTTTTTATATACCGTTTTAGGATACACAATAATCTGACATACATGCAGTGGTAATTACATTTTTGACCAGTGAATTATTCAACTGATATCAAATACATGTGAGACAATTTAATCTAACATATCTTTCAAAGTCGCTCTGGTCTAATTCCTTTATTTTCACATAGTAGGTTGCTTGGACAAGAAATTCTCACACGTGTACACATACCAATTACTAAAATTGTACTCAGCCACCCAAATTCGTAACTCCCTTCAGCTTTCAGAACATAGTTCTTTCAAAATGCTAATGAGATACACAGTTCATAGGGAATGTCCTCTCTTTGTACACATTGGAGGTCAGTAAGGTCAGAGCCACCATGTGGACTTTGCATTCTTGTGAGAATAGCAGACTGTCCTCTCAGCCTCATCCCCACGCTGTGGCAAGGAAGCTGACAAGGAGGTTCTTTCCCTTGTCTCTTTTTTTATTGCATTCTCTCACTGCTCTTTCAATAATGGCCTTGTTCAGTTCAACAAGATTTTTATGCATGTGTTTCTTTGTTGTATTACACTGTGATGAGGAAGCCAATCCTTTTTTTCAGGGGATGTGTTGAATGAATATCCTTCAGGGGATAAAAGCAGGTCAGTTATTTCAGTAGGCAGCATCTCCAGATGTAATTCCTCTATGAATTATATACACAGATATAAACTAGCAGACACTTCTTAACTGAACTAGAATTTGTAAGAGAAGAGTCAGCAAACTGAAGAAGCTAATTTTCTATGGCAACAATCCTACAACATGATTTGTCGCTGACCTGTACAGACTGACTTCATTTAACTCCTGAAAACAGGTCTTGTAAAGACTGACTTCATTTAACTGCTGAAAATAGGTTTACTTTGATTTCATTTGATGTGGTTATTTTGCTTTTGTAAGTCACGTCATATACACTGTATTTAAAGAATTCTTTTCAGAGACTGGCAGAAAGAAAAATTGGCAGGAAGGTATAATTATGAACTGAGAAATTGTTCTATATGATGTGAGCTACAAAAAGTGTCACATTGCTCTAAATTATTGAAGGTCTCCTGTAATACAGGAAATAGTAAAAATAGAATCTCAAATGTATTAAACATATGCCTTAGGAATCCTTTAACAGATAAAATTAGTTTATTTCAGTTGCCAGAGAGATAAATATGGTGCAGAATATCTGTATAAACAGAATTATAACCCATGAAATTCCCTAAAAGTATAAAATAGTCATTGTTAAACAAGTCTAAAGAGAGGACCCATAATTATGTCATCTGCATATCTTCCTCACTGGCAAACTGCAGTGCTCTCTGATGAAAATCCCTATTTTGTGAATTTAACTGTTTATGTGGACTGAAGAGATAACCATCTCTTCCTTGGAAAGTAATCAGTAAGTTTTCATGAGACTCAACAGTGATGTATAAGGAGTAATTCTGGAGGATATTATGTCCTGTGGGCACACTTTTCCCTGCCAGTTTCTCAAACAGTTTATTTTCAGTCTAAGATTATTTGCTCCTACTTTATACTAGCGATATTGCATTTTCCAGTGAGTGTGTCTGTGAAAGTAACAGAAGGGTAGAATTGCAGACTTTCACTGCTCCAGCTATCTCCCACCCATACATCCAGGTATTAGGAGCAATGAAAAAGTATTAACACAGTTTAAAAGTTCTGATGACTCCTAAAGCTAACAATTCTTTGGCCTGTGTAAGAAAAGGTCTATCACATAATTAAGACCATATCTGGAGAGGAGACACTGGAAGTCAAGGCAGATGTAAATCCTGAGCCTACTACTATCCACATTTAGTTTGAGTGGTGAACAGAAGGTTCACTCAACTGCTTCCTTCTAGATTTAAGGTAATATTTTTAACCAAATACTATTTTGTCATCTGTAGATGTTTCCCCAACCTTATGGGATGGGAATGAGACTGCAGATTAGAAAAGATTTGAAGGGGAGAGGTGGAGGAGGAAGAGAGTTAAGCAACCATAGGTTGTATATAGTGTTTACTCTGAAGGTAAACACATTTTATGAAGAGTACCATTGTGTCTATTAACTAGAGGTCAGACAGACAGATTTAGGAATGTATTTTTGAGACAGTAACTAGAACATCCTCATGACATTCTTTCTTACTTTGACTCTGATTAGTAAAGCTTCTTTTATTTGTTTCCGTCAGTTTGTGTTAAGTCATCACTGAAGAAAAAGAAAACAATCTGCTTTATTTGCTTCATAAATATAATTATAAACTTGCCAGAACCAAGTTAGCCACAAATTAACATGACAGCTACATTCACTTTCACATGGATTATTTATGAAGAAAATTCAATGGGGTAAAACTACTGATAGGACCAGGTGTTGCTGTAGAAGCCAATAGAGTTGCTATAGTGACAGGCCACAAGAATGGTCTAAAAGGTATGATAAATGACAAACATCTTGCAATTTGCAAGCCAGCAGAGCTTGGCATTTAAGGAATACTGGTTACATCTGCAAATCCATCTTCTCATACGGGAACAGGAGGGTATATTGTATCAGGGTCCACATTAATCTGATATACTCCCTTGGCTCTTTGATGTTTATAAACACTGTACTGATCTCAGTGTAGTGACTGAATTACTCCCTTCCTCTGTGCAGATACAGATGATAGTATCTCTCCCTTTCCTCTAAGTGTTAGACTTAACAAATTTCCACAGCAAGATTTTCCTTAGTATCTTTGGAGTTACCAGTATAAGCTATCTGTGGTGGCACTGAATTTTAAATATTTAAAGTTCATTCACCTTTTTAGATCTCTGAGCTGCCGTGGAAACTGGCAGCAGATTCTCCAAATAAATAATACAACATAAACTTATTTTATACATCAGTTAACACTTCCAGACTAAACAAAACAAAACGGAAAAAAAAAATCCATAAAAAAAAATCATTACCTCCATAATTATGGAAAAGAAAACTTAGAAATTTTACTAAATCTCAGAACTGTCTTTAAAATGTCAGAACTTTCTGTGTGGATAAGTGTTGCATTCATCGATATTTACACATGTTATAAGGTTCCTTTTTTTTTTTTTTTTTCCATCTTGAATTGCAGGAGGCCAGAAACAGCTTATGCATATACTGAGAAGGCTTAAGCCAAGAAGTGGAAATCATAAGCCTAAGAAATGAGAAGGAAAAAATAAAATAAAAGGCCCTGCATTTTTGCAATAGCATCATATTGAATATTGGTGGCAGTGACAAATTAATACTAACCTTTGAATCAACACCTTCAATGCTACACCCCCATACCAAAAGCCTTAAGTCATGCTAAATTAGTTAAACAATAAATTAATGCTAGAAAAGCCTCATTTCAATATGGTATTAGCTGCAATGGGGACACTTGAAGAGTCCATTGCAGTTCTGAAATATATAATAAATTTAGGGGTCAAATTAATCTTTAACATTGCCTTCTGCATGTCGGGTCAAAGTCACTTGTGTTAGTTTCCCAATCAATTTTTTTCCTTTTCATATCTTGTGGTGCAAATACTAAACCTTGGTAGAAGTGGCTACAATTTTCTTATTTCGCCAAGACTAGAAACTTCTGTACTCGTACAACCCTTTCTATTTCTAGAAAGGGAAAATGAACAAGCGCAAAACATTATAAACTCGAGAAATTACCTTTCTGGATGAAAACAAATTACAGTTTGTTACTTTAGCCAAACATTGTGGCCTGGCTTAGTGAAAGAAAGTCATCACCAAAATGACTGCATTTAAAGGTCTGGAAAAGCAGCACACACAACACGAGTTTGCTGCACCCTTACAGAATGGTGACTTGCATCTTCTGTAGCACATGTGGTTATGCAACAAGCATCAAGAGCAGCTCCTAATGGGTCATGCATGCTGTGTGACCCAGAGACAAGGGAAGAACAGTGCATTCAACCACTGCTCCACATAAAGTACTATTTCATTCAACCAAGGTCAACTTCGCAGCACTAAAGGCTGCTTTGTATTTAAATAACTGCATCACAAGCAGAGGGAGGAGGCAAAACTCCCACTGGCTGAACTGTGAGCAAGAAGAAGATTGAGGTTGTGCCCCCCTTAATGCTGCATGTTACACAATTAGCCTCCTTTCAATGATTGCTTCACTGCAGCCTCATTGTGTGTCACAGAAGGAGCGATACACACAAACTTCTCCTTAGGGGCTGTCTTCGCTGGATGGCTGCCCTCTAGATTCACCTTCATCACATCAGCTATTATCAAACAACTTGCCTCTCCGTTGCCATCACCTACTTGTTCCCCATCTCTTCAGGGGTCAGAGGGTGCATGCTTTCCTCAGCCTCAGATGATGCTCTTCCACCTCACATCTTCACAAAACCCCACAGCCCTGAACAGAGTGTGACCATCCACATCTTTAAAGACTGTGAACCTTGCCTATTTCACAGAATCAACTAGGTTGAAAAAGACCTTTGAGATCATCAGGTCCAACATTTGACCTAACACAGCCTTTTCTACTAGATCATGGTGCTAAATGCCACATCCACTCTCTTCTTAAATACTTCCAGGGATGGTGAATCCACCAGTTCCCTGGGAAGCCTTTTCCAATGCCCAATCACTCTCTCTGTGAAGAGCTTCTTCCTAATGTCCATCCTAAATCTCCCCTGGCACAGCTTAAGCCCGTGTCCTCTTTGTCTACTGCTAGTTGCCTGGGAGGAGAGATCGACCCCCACCTGGCTACAGCGAGTGATGAGGTCTCCCCTGAGCCTCCTCTTCTCTAGGCTAAACAACCCCAGCTCCCTCAGCCTCTCCTCACAGGGCTTGCGCTCCAGTCTCTCCACCAGCCTTGTTGCCCTTCTCTGGACCTGCTCCAGCACCTCAATATCCTTCTTGAACTGAGGGGCCCAGAACTGGTTGCAGTACTCCAGGTGCAGCCTCACTAGTGCCTAGTACAGGGGAAGCATCACTTCCCTGGTCCTGCTGGCCGCAATATTCCTGACGCAGGCCAGGATGTCACCAAGTTGGTTTTGTGCCTTGAACCTGCCTGCTGGCTTGTCTCCCATGTGGTGGCATCCATCCCCATGCTATACAATGCACTGTCATCAAGGGCAAGTTGTCTTCCCCCGGAGAAACATCGGTATCGTACTGTGCTGTCCACCAAAGACAAACCAACAGAAATCTCAAGATTACATCTGGACCGACATATCACTTGTGAAAGAAGAGTTTGCTAATTTGTGTGGGCTACTAACTAACCTTGCAGTATGTGCTAGTCTGGTCCAGGTCTCGTTTTTCAGTTAAAAATTTGCCATCAGAACTCCAAAGAAAAGAAACGCAGGGATATCCCCCCTCCCCCCCCCAACCTAGATGTTGGTCATACACTGGGGGATGTACTATGATGTACTATACTGTATTACACAGTGCAAGACTCAGTATATTTTAAAGGCTCATGAAAAAATTAAAAATTAACTGCTTCCTATCTCAGTATCTCTCTTCCAACCACTGGAATATTCATGTTCTCTACTTTCCTCTCTAAATTCTGTTAATTTTAAATGAGACATCACATAAAGCACTCAGAGATCACATGAACAGAAAACTGCAAATTTTCCATTTTTCATTTCTCTACATCAATAGGGAAGAAAAAGAAGAGAGACTTAACTGGAAAAAAAACCCCAAACAGAAAATGCTAGGATTTATGAAGGCTGGAAGAGTCTTATAACCCCGGAAACTTGTGGTCTGTAGTGCAGTTTGCAAAGACAAAGCATGCCAGAGGTCTGAATTCAAATGAGCCAACCAAAAACTATTAAGATCCAAGAAATCTTCTAGACTCCATTGGAATTTGTCTTTGAAGGTCCAACATGTACAAGTCTTATACGGCTGCAGTACTTCAGGTGGTTTTTTTTTGGGGCTTTTTTTCTAAAGACCAAATACAGACATGAAAAATATTTATCATCATAGAGAAAGGAAATGAATTGTTAATGCTATATGAAAATGTTATTTACAGAGGAAAAACAAAGTGCATTATAGGTAGAATGCCAATGTTTTTTGATTTGCTTTGCAAAAGTGAATATTCTCCAATTAAATGTACTTTAAGAAGGCTTCCTTTGATTCTTTTTTGAAAGCCCTTCCTCAATCAAAACCATATTTTTTTAGTTCCTCATAAGATCTTGTTGTGGGTAAACATTCAGAGGAAGTGGAGATTGGGTAACAGCAAAAGCTTAATTAGTAACAAACATTTTCCCTGTGTAGTACATGGAAGTTAAGCACATAACATACCTTAGTCTTAAATTCTCTCCAATTTGAGGAGAGAACAGCATTTAAACAAAATACACCATCATTCATCTCTAGGTGGATTTAGAATCAGCTTTTTTTTAAGAAGATGTTGAAATACTCCTCTACATGAGAAATACTCAGAGTCTTTCTTTCAATATTTAGTAACAAAAAAAGGTGGAACAAAATCACTTTATTCTGCTTGGTACTGGAAAAACTAGCTTTTTATTGATCTTTACAGACTTATTTTCAATATTTAATTTTAAAATACAACTACTAAAATCACTTCTGTAGCTGAAAAAGACAGGAAGAAATATGCACAAAAGAGTCTTTAAAGAGTATAAAATCCACTATTTTGATAAAGTTTTGGTAAATTTTCTTTGCCAGACTTGTCTAGTACTCTTACTATTTTTCTTCCAACACGTGATAAAATTTTAATATGATGTTTTGTAAAAAACAAGACTACATATAATTTCTATTCTTTTCAGATTCAAAGAAACCATACCTATCTTAAAATCATAGTCCATTTGCAACCTCACCTTGTCATAATTCAGTTTTTATTTTCATCGTTTCCTTGTGTGCCCTATGTGGCAGAATTATTACACTGTATATTGAATAGAACAGCTTGAAGACTTGCACAGGTATTTCTTATTATGTTAAATTACTTCTCTCTCATTCAGAGCCATCCTAAAAACAGCTTATTTTACAGTGTTCATGCAAAGCACATATATTACAATTTTAAAAGGAAGGTAGAAAAAAAGCCACAAAAAAAAAAAAGCCCCCTTATTTCTAGACTGCCTTGTGTGTCTTACTTAGAGTAATTCTATCATTTAGTCTTTCCATTGTAAAGACTGTGTTTTAGTACACAATGTAAGGTAACAATTTATTCTTGTTCTGCTTGCAGAACAAGAAAGTAGATACAGTAGATAAATTAATCACTGTAAAACATTCACTGAGTTCTGCAATTAGAACTTTATCATTGAACAATGACATTCTTATAAATACTTTCATAAATCTTTATTTTTAGGTATAGCAGCATTACCCACCCTGTATACTGCATTCTTTACACACCAGGAGCAAAAAAAGTAGCAAAATTAAGTACACAGTCCACAAAGTAATAATTTTGGAATATTACAGAGGATCATTCAGAGGGATGGAGCCTAAATGGGTAAAATAAATGTATGTACATGGCCTCTGTATGCCACCCTTTGTCCTGCTCTGAGTGAACTGCCCACAGAAAGGCCTTTCTCTGAATGCGGAAAAGCAAAGACATGAAAAGTACTTAATGAGAGTTGTCTTATTTCTGTGAGGATGATTCATACATGAACTGGACCAACAGAGAAACTGGTTACAGACTCCTTTATGGCTGCCATTTCTAAACATGTCCAGTTCCAAGGAAGGGTAAACCTTACAGAAACAGACTGAATTCCAAGCAGCATTAGTTTTGGATTCATAGGAACTTTGCACTGATTCCTTAATGGGATTTCTTTCAAGTGCTTTTGTCCTTGAACCTTTGATAAAGTTCAGAAGAAATGTCTGAATTCCAAGACATCCAGGCCTAGGGAATCCAGTAACTGACTCACGATCATCTTTCTTCAGAACAAACAAAAAGAAAAGTCACCACAGATATTCTTTGGATAAGCATTTTTTAAAGCACATGAATACTTCAGTGAGGAAATATGATAATTATTTAAATTTTTCAAATGTTGCCAATCAGAACATGAAGATCAAGGAAAAAATATCCAAGAAAAACAAAGAATTTTTTTGACAATGAGCAGGAAAATACTTAAGCATTTCCATATATATTTGAAATATTTTTTGTATTACCGAAAATCAGCTTACACCAAAAGGGCCCAAAAGTGGGTCTTACAGAATATTTGGTTGGAGAAATATTGAAGTAAACTTGGACTATTTGAAGAAAATTTCAAAAGAAAAAAGCCAAATAAGAGGGTCAAAAGTGAACAGAGGTGTGAAGAAGAATATAGTTCAAATCTTATAAAATTAGAGCTTCACAGTAATGACAAATTGTATTTCAACTAAGCAAACTCAAATGGGTCCTTACATAGATGCTTTCATAACACTAGATCATAATTCAAAATCAAATTATTAGAATATACCTGTTCAGATTACTCTTATTCATCACTATTTGATCTCACTGCAGAGCTGCCAGTTTGTCTTGAGATAAGTCAATTTACTAATTAATTTTCAAAGATAAAGAATTAAGATGCACTTTGTAAGAATACATTTGTTCTACTAAAATGAAATGACAAAAAAATCTCGATACGTTTAATTCATATTTCTCTTAACCTGGCTATGAAGTTATGTCAATTTGACAAACTTTTTGGATGCAGAAGTATTACAAGCTTTTGATCCTCTAGCATAAAAGAGGAAAATCCATTTCTTGACAGATTCACTTAGAGAAATCATAAAATTGTTTATATCTTGTTCCATACACAGAATTTGGTACATTATTTGGAGGTTGTTGATGCCTATTTATGTCATTCATAATGGGTGACCACTGTAGTGATGCATAGAAATTATACAGAAGGGGTCACAATCAATCTCCAGACAGCTTTATGAATAGAATCTCAGTATGATAGACATGAAGGACTTCAATCTATTAGCAGGCACTCATTGTTTCACAAGTGGGAGACTGAAACAAGTAGGAGACTGAGAAGTACTTGGAGGAACACACTGGTCCTGACTCAAGTCAAACTTCAGCAGTAATAGGCAAATAACATAGAGAGTCTTTACCAAACACAACTCTGAGGAAGAAGGACCCAGAAATACAGCTGGATCAGGAAGCTGGAATGTAGTGGAAGAAGCTAGAACTGCTGGATCTGTGCTTAAGTGCCTTTAGGAACAGGTTTACAACAAGGTAAAATTAATCTGAAGAATGACAGAGTTGTTTTATACTTGTTAAATGTAACTTCACAGCCATGACTGCACAAGTTCATAACTCACTGTACTTTTATCCTGACCTAATAAGCAAAACACACATGTGCAGTATTTCAGGCTGCAATCAACCACAAAAAAAAGACCTGACTTTGAAAGACTACACAATTAGACTTTGTCCAAATTCGCATGGATAGCTTTGAGCCCTTATTATATCACTGTAGGTCCAATATGCTAATCTAGTTTACAAATGAATGCAACATATTTGAGGATCTATGAGATTTGTCCCTACGCTTATTTACTCATTCTTTAGCAAGAAATTTTGTTGCACTAGGTATAAATTGAACTCAGTTTCCTGACTTTTGTGATACGTGACCAATTGATGCCAACCACCAACCGTGGACTTCAATTAAAACTTTCACAGTACTCACAGATGAGTCCTTGGGGCTGAGAGATTTTTCTTTCCCCTAAGAACAGGACACTGCTTTCAAAACTAGTGGATCAAACATTACAACTTCATTTATTAACTCTTTAGCCAATGACCCTTTGTCAGTTTATGACCTCAGAATTTTCGTGATCAGGTACTGATGAGACTATGCTTAGAGAAATGAAGTTGCTGAAATTCAGCAAAAGACGATAATCATTAATTGAAGATCTCAAGCTCTTTGGAGTCATGAACTAATCAACTGGTTACTTTGAAGAGGAAAAAACATGCCTGAGTAATTATACATAGCATAGCCATAAATGCAACCATATTCTACAGAATACCACCACATGATTCATGTATAGAGCCTTCAGGAACATTATTTTATGGTATATACTTTGTTTAATACATTTAGACATTCATCTTAAACCTGACAAGCTGGTGCTGTATTTGAATTTATGGGAATTATGGTTAAAGGTGATCTGAACAAACAATTGAGAATTGAAGCAGTAATTAGCAGAACCAAGGAAGTGTGGAACGATTAGGGATAAATAAAATAAAGTCATTTTCTAGCAGAGGGTGTCAGAAAGGTTCTCAGAGAGAATGTTGAATGAATTGAAATTGTTTTATGAAAATGCAGTATTATTATATGGATTAATGATCCATTAATGTCTATCATTTATAATCATAATAAAGTATACTACTCAAAGATATGTAAAATAACAGTGTATTTGATATACCACCATGAAGATGAAGAACTGCAACAGTTAACTGTTGCAGCTAACTGTTCATATACACTGGGACAATAAGCTTCTTCATCACATTAATATCAGCCTTCAGGACCCACAGTTCTGCCTCTTCAATTGCCTCATATTCAATATAATACAAGAATAATGCACAAAGCATACCCTCCTTAGGCTTTAAATATCCTCTTATTGTCTTTTTATTTTGAAAATAGTATCAGAGGAGGACGTGTTTTCATTCCCCCACTCCTAGAGCTTCATCAGCACAGTAGCTCCAGCAACTGTCTTTGTGAAACCAAAGTGTCATTAAGGAGGGTCATACAGATGTCAGGAACAACATTTAAAAACATACTGGACAAAAATGTCCCTTTCTTTCCTGAAGGGACAACTAAGAATTTGGTAAGCTTAAGGAGAATAAATGCTGGTGCCACAGTGCAAGTGTACCATCTGAATTCCCCAATCTGAAATCCAAAGATTTATGGAGCCTTGGCTGCCACTGGAAAAGCAGTGCCTAAATCAGGGGTGGCCTCTCCAAAAACCTTGGTTATCATTTTTTCTTTTTTTTTAAATGTACTTTCTTGTGATGGTCACTTTACGCCCAGCCCTGAATTTTCCTGGCTCAGCCAGATGTGCTAGACTAAGATTAGAGAGGTACTACAATACTGGCTCACCTCGTCAGGTGCAGAAGAACATTGAGGTATCACCGTATCTTCATTTGGGTGCTTCTCTCAAAGGGAGAAAATCCTATCATTAGCAGTTCTGTTGAGGTGGCATTGACTCCAACTGCAACCTTCAGAAACAAAGAAGGTGTTCCCATCCAACAAGGAATGCAGCAGCAATACCTTAGGAACAAATCATGAAATATTCCAAGATGGAAGAGAACCACAAGGATCATTGAGTCCAACTCTTAAGTAACTACAGGGGTCACATACAGGGATCAAACCCACAACCTTGGCATTACTGGCATCATGCTCTACCCAGCTGAGCTAATCTCAGGGTCACGTGAAAGATTTTGTAACGACACTTTTTCAGATTTCACTCTTTCTTTTTTTCATATGGAAGTGGTAAAAGTTGAGCAGTAGTCTTTGCACCTCCAAAGCAGAATATGGGATTTGAGAAAGTATTATGAGAAGTATAATTTTCTGTGGGACAAGTGGCAACCCCATTTGAGATAGAACTGTCACCAATCTAACCCCTGAGTGAGGGTCACATTTCCATTTTCCACTTTAATATAGTCCACACTGTGTTCAGGTGTATATTTTACAGCAGTAATTAATACTTCAATTATTTTATATGAATGCTTTCCCTAGTCTTCAAAGAAACTAAAGCCAATGAAATGGTTTAATTCAGTGAACTGAATTTAACCTGATCCTACCATAGGGACATTGATTGCAGATGTGTTGTAACTACCCTGTGATAAATTAGATTTAGTTTACACATAAAAAGAAAATCTGAGATGCTTCCAAAGTTCAGAAATTGGATTTGGTGCATGGAATTTTTGAAGCAAGAAAAGACTATCTAATGTGACCTGTTGTGGAACAACACAAGGCATGATTTGCATGCAGGTCCTTGTTTGGCTTCAGCCAGCTCGTGTGCAGACATGCCTTTAGAAATGTAAATGGTAACTATTTTGAATTACTTAGTCTCAAATACGTGCCTAAAATTTTCAAAGTGAATATTATTTGTAGGAGATACTGGCATTATTTGTCATCTTGGATAGAAATCCTGCAATATCAATTTCTGGTAATTTTGTCTTCTGTCACAGGCCACATGTATATTTGTTGAATAGACAAACAAAAAAGAAAGACTTTAAATTCTTTCACATGTTGCTAGACGTGATAATTCCTGCAAATTCTTTCATGCTGCTTCTGACAGAGAACTGCCTTCTAAAGGGAATATCTACTACTTGTGTGCCATCAGAATAATTTATTTCATAATGTAGCTGTGGATCTCGTTCAAGCCCCTCAGCCTGACAGTGTCACATCTTGATGTCTGTGATGGTTTTAGTCTAGGCCTTCCTGGTGACCAGTTCGTAACCAAGGAAGTAGCCAAGTACCCGGTATTCCATACAATTTTTACGTAAACCAGAATATAAATAAGTCGGAGATTAGAGACCTCGCTCTCTTCTCTTCCGGCGAGGTTTGGGAACAGTGGGTCCCTGCGTTGGTTTCGCTTATCTAAGGCTGAGGCCTGCAGAGTCCACCGTCCTACCACGTGGAGGTTTGGAGAGTGCTGGCTGTGACTGCCGATCCTGCTGTTCTAAGGGATGTGGTGAGATCTGTTTTGTTAGTTATTAGTATAGTTTGATCTAGTATACTTGTTCGGTGTCCCTTTTGTTCCCTTTTGTCCCCTTTTTCCCTTTCCCTATCCCTGCGGGGGGTGGACCCCCTTTTACTGTGTATATAGCATCTTAACTGTATATAACTGTAATTTGCGTAAATATAAATATATTTTTATATAAGCAGCTTGACTTTAAGTTCTTTAATTTTTATAGTTTCTTTTCCTTTAACCAAAAGGAAGAAGGGAGGGGGGAAGGGGGCTGCTGTCGTAAGTTTCAAGCATTTGGCAGGGAGCCAGGTCCAAACCGTCACAATGTCCAATGTTAATAATAACTTCATATTATTGAGCTCTCTAACACTGCACAATGTAACCACTGGCAAACTCTTTCCTTAACCAAATAGTCTTTCTTTAATCTAAAATTTTTTCCACTATCATCATATTTTAGACATTAGCCTTACACATCCATCAGGAATGGAATGCCTAACCACCAAAAAGAGAAGATACATATCAAGATAGGACAGAGGGTTTTTTTGGTTGGTTGGTTGGGTTTTTTTGTTGGTGTTTTTTTGTTTGTGTTTTTTTTTTGTTTTGTTTTTGTTTTTTAATGTGATTTTGTCTTGTCATTGCCACAAGTCTCACAGTTTTTCTCATACCATCTTCATTCACGTGCAGAGGTGTTTTCTTTTTCTAGACTGGCAGTTTCTACTTGCCAGCACATGGTTTTGTGCTGGTAGAGAATAGCAAGGAAAAGGCAAAACCAAAAGGCTGTAAAATACCCTTGTGCTTGTTTCTGGTGTAATAAGCTACAGCCCACCTGGTTACAAGACAACAATTACCTCTTTTCTAATACCTCATCTTTCACATATTTATAAAGGAATGTGTTCCACATCTTAGAAACTTTCTGGACACAACATTACTGTGCAGTAATCTACTAAATATCAGAGCAACAGCACCATTTTATCTGCTTTGAAGCCAATGAATGGATAAGCCCAATAGCACAGTTTTCCTAGGGACAGGATTGTCACTAATGAGCAGAAATATTGGCGTGATGCCATGTTCCTTTTTTCTGGGCTCTACTGCAGGGGACATAAATAGGAAAAAAAAGGACAGATATGCGATCTCCCTAAGTTTCAGCAACTCCTATTTGCCAATAAGCACCACTAGGGCAAAAGGCTTTAATTTTCTCTAATTTATGAAGCAAATCAGCCTGGCCAATAGCCAATTTTAGAGCAGCAGCTCCAAGCTAGCTGACTCCATCACAGTACTATGCTATACTGAACCTGCACAGTGCTAAATCAGAAGACTTTCTCTGAAGCTAGGAAAATTAATCAATTCTCTAAAAATTTCCTACTAAGACACAGAAAATAGGAAAAAAAAATCCTCAACATAAACAAAACAGAACCCCCTCAGCTATAAGACTGAACGCAACTGATAGATTTCAATAGTTGCAAATTATATGTACTGTGCTTCTGACTTTTAGGCAATATTTGTCTATGGTTTTATATGGTTAGGCATAAAATGATGTTGAACTTAATTCTAATTAACTGTGGGAAGTCTTGCTGCAAGATGAGTGGGGTGAGAAACAATTGACTTATTACAGAACTTGTAAGAGGGCAATGAAGGAGCTTGAAGCTATTATTAGGTTGCCAAATTTGTGGACTCAACAGTATCTATGGGCAATCCAATTTAAACCCAATTCATATCAATTTTACGTGATTTCTTTCTCATATAAAACTCAATCAATGGAATATTGAACCAAGTTAATAAAGGTGTCCGTATATGAAGTTGCATAGTTTTAACCGAATGAACTCTAAGAATGATATAATCAAAAGCAATGTTGCTCATGTGAAACCAAGTGATAAGATCATATGCTGATGAAGAGGAATAAGAAACACTCAGATTTCTGTGATCAGTTTGCACACAATCTGTTCTATTTTTTAATATGTGGCAGAGGACCTAAATTCTACCCCTATTTTTTTAAGAGCTTTTGCAAAACTCACTGACATTGGTAAGGACAGAAGCAGGGCCCTGCTTTTGATTGCTTCCCCCTGTACATGGCCACAGGCAGGCTCCCAGTAACCTAATGCAAACCCAGATTCTAAGAATAACTGGCTAAATAATGGATGAACTGTGACACACACACACACACACACATTGTGTATAATCACAGTGAAACCTCTGAAATTTCACTGGTAACTCAATTAGGCAGTTATAGTCTAATTGCATTAGAGCAAGTGAGTGTTACTTACTGGCCTTAATTCTTACAAAGGTTGTCAGCCACTCCTCACTCTCCTATGCTACAGTTCCAGACTTCCTCATATATCAAGACTTAAACTTTCCAGGAAATCATTACAGATGATGGAATGGTGCAGTAGTGTCCTCTCATTACCGAATTTCCATCCCAGATGGCTTGGCAGTAACGCTCCTCCAGGTCCTGCTGTCAGATAGGAGATTCATCTGAATTACCTCTATTCCAGGCTCCTGGACACCTACCTGCCCTTCTCTCCTACACATGATGACTTCACCAGGCATTTGTTCTCACTATACTTCACCCCACTGAAGCATAATGGGGACAGCTGTCGTCACCATTAATGAGACAGGATGAACAGATGTGGGTGAAGGAGCCACTTGCTGTATGACTGGTGGTCTAAGTTCAGCACAGAGACACACAACGTGCAGCGTGTTCCAACCCGTGGTAGATACTCACAGCAGTTACTTCACATGCCCTTAGGTCTTCGTGAGTAAATCTACATCAGAGTGCATCAAGCCAATTGTTCTCATTGCTGAGCATGAATGTCTTGGTGCTTTAATTAATTCACTCTCAGCATGAGCACCGCTGTGTTGGATGAACACTCATTCTTGAAGAGCCTGGGCATATAATTACTACCATGAAACAAAGACTAATGGACTGATAGAATCAGTGGACGAGAAGCATGCAGGAAAACAGAAAAACAGAATTTTACTGAGACAAATCTAACTTGAACTCTTTTTGGCAGAAGCTGTCACCACTATATATATATACATACATATATAAATACATACACATATTTTTTTTTAATCCCCACTCATTTCTCTGAGTCTCCCAAAGGCTTAGAGGCTTGATAAATTACTCTTTTTAGTTTTAAGTTGTACTAGGAGTTGTATTTAAAAATTATGTCTATTCATATTTTTATTTCTTGGCTTAAGAACACATGGGGCAGTTGGAAAAAGGAAAATCATAGTTTTCATTTGGTTTTGTTCTTGAAAAGCTGTTTTATGTATCCTATGAAGCAAGGTAAAAACAAAACAAAAAGAAAAAAGAGGGGAAATTAAATCATGGCAATAAAATATGAAGGCACATCTCTGACTTGTCCAATAAATGTGCTAGTCCAGATAAATGGGAAATGTGTATATTCTGTTAGTGTACCTCTTAAATATGGATGGCTTTTTCCCCCTTCTCTCTCAATTCTTCTACGCCAGGGCACAGCCTTCCATGTAGTTCTTGTGACATGGCTGCAGGTCTGTAAGCTTTGATGTAGTACTGGTTTCCTGACTTTACATATCTGACCACACTTCTCATTTATGCAACTGGTATATTCTGGCATGCAATTTTCTAAAAGAAAGAAAAGATAAATATAGCACTGATTTTGCATTAAAAAAGCCCATTCCTAAATATACCAGGAAAGTGATTGGTTTGAATCAAACATATTGATGTGAAAAATTTGGTCAAATCTTTAATGCAGAACAAAGCTATTACAAAAAAATTAAAAAAAAAAAAAACAAATTAAATGGGAATTGGACAAAAATTATGGAGAACATTATCAAGAAATAAAACAACATGCTAATGCTTTAAATTATAGCATTTTTCCAGTTAATTCTCTGTCTTTAGATTTATCAATACAAAGCTGTGTAAAAATAAAAGGGAAAATCGACACCTTTAATCTCAGATTCATATTAGAGACATTCATGCTGCACATATTAAGCAAGTGGGTAATAACTAACAGGATATTCAAAGATATCATTTACTTATCCCATGACTACCCAAGGTTTTCCCCTTTGCACTGAAAAATATTTATTGAATCTATGACAAGCTGATTTCAGGCCAGCTACTGGGACCTCATCTGGAATGTGCTAATTGGAAAGAAACATGTATACAAGTGTCCCAAAACCCAGATGATTGCCTGGATCAGCAGGCTATGTAATGAGGGCTCTATTTCTGGGGTTTCATAATTTGGAATGTAGTGTTGCAGTGTTGTCACCAATACAGAACAAAACAACAACAAAAAAGAATCATTCAATATTGTATTAAATATAGAATTCTTTGTTTCCATCTAAATCTATCTACATTTGTTTTGCTGCTTCTTGCATGATCTTTACTTTTCTTAAAAAATACCCTTGCTTCACATTCAAGAAACAAGGCGGCATTTTCACACTTGGCAATACCCTACAGAAATCCAGGCATTTGTCAGAGAATTAAAGAAACAGAGAATGGGTGCAAATGAACAAAAGGGGTCAAGCACGAGGATTTTTAGGTACATCTCACAGAACGAAATCTGTACAAATGGGAATAAACAAACCCTTCAGTGTGGCAGGTCTTTGAAAAGGCTTACCACCTCTGATTCATGCTGACAAACCCATGAGTCTCTTTCTTGTGTTCAGTGCCACAGTAAAATCCCAAACAATATCCAATTTAGGAAAGTTGGTGTCAGCTGTCAATCAACACAAGTTGTGCTTTACTATATATCCAATTTATTCTCCAAGAAAAGCCTCAGCTGTAGTTTGCCTGCTCCCTTTATATTGTGTTTTTCCTATGCTGTTGCAGCTTTACACACATCTTTACAGCCCTTGATGAAGCTGTTGCAGGCTGTTCACAGACTGCACCGTGCACATGGAATACAGTGGTTTCTGCTGGTGCTCTAGAGCTATTCATTATTGCCAGCATCTCAGCACATGGTGCTCTTACTGCAGGTTGCCAACTACTGTTTATCTTGTGCATAGATTTTATGCTGAAAGACACCTTCTATTGTTATTTAATAAAACGACTATAATAATACTACCTTACATTTATAAAACCCCCCTTCATCCAAGAGCCTTTAAATACTTTATGATTTTTTTTTTCCTTTGATATAATGCTATGGGTTGTTCCACCTGCCACTAAGAAACAGGTCCTTTTAGACATACAACTGTCTACTTACCAACACAAAGCACTGCTACATCATTTTGCCCAGAGAAGCTGCGGATGCCCCATCCCTGGAAGTGTTCAAGGCCAGGTTGGATGGGACTCTGAGCAACCTGCCCATGTCCTTGCCCATGGCAGGGGATTGGAACTAGATGATTTGAAGATCCCTTCCAGCCCTAACAATTCTATGGTTCTATGATTTTGAACGTGTCTATATGAATACATCAGTTACAAAAAAGGAACTACAGGAACCCCAGTGCAGAAGCACAGCACGACAATGTTAGAAGGTACCAGTATAGACTAATTTGCTGCTCCTATGGTCACTGCTATCAAGAAAACAGGGCCACGGGTCTGCTGGCCCACAAAAGTGGATTTAAGTGCAAGTCTGAGGCACTGCTGGTAAAAATAGATGAAAGGAACTCAAGAATAAAGAGAGCAGTGCCTAAGATGAGAAGGCGCATTTTTAATCATGGCTATATCCCAGAAACCTAAACAGTCAAACAAGAAATGCACCAAGTTTGAATTTAACATGGAATCAGCAGGTGAGCTGTCTAGCATAAAATCAAACTCAGGCAGTTCTTCTTGCCTCTCTAGCTCCCAATTAAAAGAAAATATGACATGGTGAGAACTCTTTCTCCTCCATGACCAAACTAACCTAATGGTTTATAGTAAGTTTCTTACTTTCACATAACCCTTTCAAGTGCATTGATTTAGAGATTAAAACTCCATGACAGCACTAAGTATTGCTATTTATCATAAGTGCTGTAGTAAGGGCTGGAAAGGGAAGGGAGAAGAGATGGGATCACATTATTTCCACAAAAGATATTGTAGTACTATGCTGCAAATATTTACTTTGTCCATGCTCCTCATCACATACAGTTATAATATCAGCTGTTTCTTGAGAGGGTCATTTGCACTCTGCAACTCTGTGGCTTTGAAAATGCTGCTCACCTGTGGAATAAATGTAGGGCTTCATAAGCTTCATTGTAAAACTAATTAAATTTTGGATGCTTTCCTACTCAAACTCCTTCTGTACCTAAGAACTAGTAATAAAGTGTTTTTCCAAATATATGTCCAGTGTCCCACATGAACCCTTGAACCTCTATACGCACATCAAGGACAGCACATGACCCTAAGTTTGTTTGAATCTCTTTTTGTTGAAAAAGGTTGTTATAGTATTGGCCCTGTTCTTATCTCTTGCACACAGTAGCCCAAATTCTTCCCTGTTACACAAGTCCAATCTCACATTGATTTCAATGGGTTTCAGCAGAATAACTGAAAGAGATTTGGCCCGTAATCTCTGACTATATCATATAAGTAGTAAGTGCTTAGGTAAGATTAGATTTAAAGATAGCCCAAGAGGATAATTCAAGGACTCCAGAACCTTTAGTTACACCAAAGTCTCTTGCCTTTGGGGAAAACAGAAAACAAAAGTGCCTTTAAAGCATTATGTTCCTCAAATGGGGGGAGACCCCTTAATTAATACATTGTTTCTTTTCCTCCGTCATTAACACAAAGAAGAGAAAATAATTATGTTCTAGAAGAGAATTTGGGGCTTTCTTTTCTAAAGTTTTCTTACAAAAATGTAATGTGGGTATACTTAATTGTCTTAGCAAAGGGAATAACTTTCTGCTTTTCTTTAATTCTATGTACCACAAAATTTCAAACAGCAAGTTCCTCCATACACATTAATCTACAGGGATTTTCTTTTAACTCTCTTTGAGCTGGTTGCCTAAAAACATAAATCTAGTTTCTGTTGTGTGCTGCTCTGTGCTGCAAGTAAGCAATCTGTGAGCTAAGGGATGAGACTTCTCTAAAGTTGAAGTTGTTGAGTACACAAGGTAGACTCCTACAGCCTTAAGACCAGTAACAGAAAGTTTTAATACTTGTTCATGATTGAGGAAGTAGCTTATTAGCCTTTGTCCTACTCATAGGTTCTTCCTCCCTTGAACTGGACTCAAACCTGTGAATTAGCAAGACTTAATCCTCAAAAGGAGAAGTCACTGAGTAAAAAGGACTTGTTTGGATTTCATAGCCCTGTGGCTGCTTGCTGCTGGCTTTGTGGAGACAAGCACAACACTCCTCACACTCAAAAAAAAAAAAAAATCAACCAACTAAAACCAATGAGAAAATAAGGTGCTTCTTTACTATCTGATTTCTTTAGTCACACACCATCACTCAATTAATATTTACAAAATACTATGAGGTGAGAAAAAACAACTGTGATTTCTGTCTGGTGTGGATGAGAAGACCAATAAAGATCACAGAAAGTCACATTTCCAGATTTTAGAAAGATTTTCATCTTAACAGATGCAGCAGATAATCACGTTCATGAAGTAAACAAGCAACAAAATTCCCAACAATCTTTGAACTCTTGATGCAAAAATAATGGAGAAATTAAATGGAAATGGTAATTTTTCAATCATTTTTCTAATAAATTTGCACTTTTAGGCCAAAATAAATAAGGAAATACTAAGAGCACTAAGAATCAGTGAATTAAAACAAGTCCCAGGAGCAATGGGTAACTCACAGCCACTTTTGCAAGCTTTTGTGTATTTAGATTTTTATTCTATTATATCTCTGGAAAGAACACCTACCCTAGGTTTAGATGCCTGCAGAAATGTGTCTTAGAAAGAATGCTGTTGGAAGCCTTAAGCTTGCACAAGTCCCAGCTCTGCTCCCTGCCAGCTCTCCGAAGAAGGCACGGATCAGGACCACGGGACCAGCTGCCGGCTGAAGGTCCCCTGCTCCCTCTCTAATTCACCTCAGGCCACAGTGGCAGGCCTGACACACATTTAAAGAGCGAACAGCTGTGGCTGTTAGAGATGCCACAGCCTGACTTGCTTGCTACTGCCCCTCTGGCAGAGGTCACCATCCTAGGAGAACGTTTCAGGGCTGCTCTGCAGTGGAGCGCTTCACTTTGGATCCGTCATCACTGGCCACGTGAGCTGAGTCTGCAGACTTTCCCTTTGGGGTAAGGCCCTGACCCTGGCGGAAAAAGCATCCTGGGCAGTAACAACAAGCAGCTGGTAGTGGTTCAGTTCACCACAGATGCAACCTTGGCAAGACGGTCTCAGCAGTCTACCGTTCTCGTAGACTTTGTTGCCATCCTTCAGTCACACCATCATAAACTGTAAATAAGGAGATGGAATAGCTTTCTGCAGCTCTTCCTGCTCTCTCCTCTTAACCATTCCTTTTCTTCTCCAGGGTTAACTCTCTGTGGGTAAAATTGGTAATGGCTCTTACTGTCATATGGAGAGGGAACATTTCTGTGTCATCTTTGCTGGCTGGTTGAGCAGTGTTAAGTCTACTTATTTCATTCACAATGGTGTGGTATGGTCTCTGAAAGCTATTCCTAAAAACATTTTCTACAAAAAATAAAACAATTCCAACTCATGCCTGTATGCAACATCAGACTTCCTGCACAATTACAGGGAACTGCACTCTGCCAGCACTGTTAAATTGAGGATCTCTCTTTTCCTGGCTCTGCTACTGCTGGACAGCTTATGTTCCCACTGCTTTGCCTCCATCTGTGCTAACAACAGAATCCTTTTTGATTAAAATGTTGCTGAGTTATATTGCAAAAGTTCATTTGAACTGTGCACTTGCTTCCCTTAGAAATACTTCTCCCCCATTTGGATGCAAGACAGCAGCATTTCAGAGTTACGCTTCCAGCCTGAGTTATTTCAATGAGGGGAAAAAAACCTAGGTCTTTCAATTAAGGTACGGTTTTTAAAAACAGCGTTTCTAACTTAAGCTATGGAACAGGTTTTTCTTATTATGTGTGTATATATATGGGCTGGGTTTGGTTTGGTTGGTTTGGGTTTTGTTTTTTTTTTTTTTTAATAGAGGCAGTTAACCAAAATTTCTGAAAAAATACCTGAAGAAAAGTGCAAGTGTAGAATATCCACTCATGGGGATGCACAGATTCTGATTTCAGAACTTTCTGAAATACAAAAGAATTAGAGAATCTCACTAAAGATCTCTTTAAATGAGATGCAGAAGGAACAATAACTAAGTAAGCAGAAATTGAGGTCCTAAACACTGAATTGACTATATTTCATGAAGATATCTCAGGAAACTTTGGTCTCCACAAAAAAACTTTTTTTTTTTTCAATTGTGAGAAATTTGCTGTGTTCCCAGCAAGATTGACAATTGTATGACCATTCAAGTTTCTAATGAAAACATGCTAGCTGTAAAGTCACATTTAGCTATAATGTACAGCAGTTAAGGAACATACCTTTTATCATAGCAAAGACCATAAAGTCTACTTCCCAATTAAATGAGAAAGGATAAAAATGTAATATATTAAAACAGGGACTAATAAGGAAATTACCAGAGGAAATTAAGATAAATTAGTAATTAATTAGACTGTAATTAGGAGATAATTAAGGAAATTAGGAATTTAGGATGCACATTATATGTTCTAGCTAGAACAATAGTTCTAGTTCAAAATCTAATGTCATTAAGCATTTTTGTAATTCTCAGGGACACATTTCAGGTATTAAAGTAGTGAAGTTTGCATTTTCAGGTGGGCCTTTAGCCAAAACAATATCTCTGTGTTCAATAATAGAGGTTATTTTCTTCTTCAAGCAGAGCTGGATGTGCTTCTTGGGAAATTTTGGGAATGATACAATTCCTGCACTGAAAATGAGATCAGGTCTGAGTCCAAGTTTGAAGTCTCTTTAAGTAAGAGAAGTAAGAATCTGGTATTTTGGATCAATCTTGCTGAAAGCAGGGATGTGAGAGAAGGAGACAAACAGAAAACATTAAGATTCCTGTCATTTTCAAGTACCAGAACATGCTCATGCCTGAATTGTGTTCCTAATCTACTCCTTGAATAGATAGTTTCAGGAAGGGGAGCTCAGGTTGACACAAAGGTAGGTTTCACAGGTACTATGAAAACAGAAGCATGTCTCTCTCTCTCACATTAATGTCCAAACATTTACTAATAAAAGAAGTAAGATCCTGTTTGTTTTCACTGGTCTCCAGAGTTCCAGTGCCACTCAGATCTAACATTTACTTGGAATATGCATTATTTAGCACGTTACAGTTCAACCCAGGTACAGCCAAGAGCAGGCATTACGTACAGTTCAGAGCTCGTGGGTCTAAGCTAACCACGCTTTTGTATCAAGTTCCTACCCTTTTGCAAAATACAATATTCCATCCACACAGGGGGAAAATGTCTGTTTGTAACAAATCTATGACACTGTACTACAGCTATTCCAAAGAAATCCATTTTCTGACTCGCTTAACCAGGAGTAAATTTAGGACTCAAATTATTAGGCTCAAATTAGCCTCTCTGCTTGTTATTCCCATCTGATCTGAATTCTTCTTAGACCATAAAGCTACAGACGTAAAGCCTGATTAAAAATAAAAAATGAGCATACACTTCTTTCTCCATGATGAAATACCTCTCTCTTCAATGAGTTTAAACTTGCAATTATGTTTGAAGACTGATGTCAGATAACTGCTGAGCTTCTATTCAGGCAGCAAGCAATATCTCTTTATTCCCTAGGTACTGCTTGGAGCCACAGGCCAGCTTCAGGAAAACTGTCTCTGTTGCTGATCAAGAAGACTAAGTAATTTGTGGGATGTTTCAGGGAGGAATCCTTAGAAAAGAGTATCCAAGAATTTTCATGTTTTGTAATTTTCTTCTCTCTCTCTCTTTCATCAGAAGTACATCAAAATATATATAATACATAAATATAAATAATCTATTATTTACATCATATTAATTCCTGGGATGAAAAACACACTTGCAGAAGAAATTTATACAGGAGCCATGGGAGTCTGCCCACTAAAATACAATCATCCTCTAAATAAATATAACTACACTGTAAAAAATAGCAGGAACATGCAGTACAGTATGATAGGAAGAGTAGAATAATATGTTCAATTGTAAATCACTGTGCATGGAAATTTAGGCAGGCATAATACAATTACCCAAATGGAGGTCAAATGCAATTTCACAGGGTGAATAGCAGACTATGACCATGTATCTGTTTAATTTTTTTAATTTCAGAATGATTCAGCCATTATTTAACATTTGGAAATATATTTCATTTTTCATATGCTATTCCAATGAACGCTATTAATTAATTTAGCAGACAATTGCAATTTGCATGATTTTCACAAGAAAGACTTAACATTTGGAGTTTTTTATTCCAGTCCCTGTATTTAAACTAAAAAAAGGAAGGGTGCAAAGTGAGCTGACTATTACTCATAACACTCAACTGAAATCACCCCCAAACTACCTAGGATTATAACTGGAGTAGTCCAGGTTTTAGGTTTCAAATCCATACTGATTATCTCACCAAGCATTCTGGTTGTGATCAGTCTCAAGCCGGATCTCACAAAAATGAGGATCTTGCTCTTTAAGTCCTTCTTTCTTCATACTTTGGAGCTATTGTTTACTACCCATATTCTTAATTGTTATTTACTGATACTCAGAGTTTTATTTTTCTCCCTTTCTTGGAAGATCTTGATTCTGTAACAGATACAAGAAATAAAATAAACAAAATGGTCAGGCATTTTGAAAATGTGAAATTTCATTATCACACTTATTCAGTTAGAAGAAGAGCTCTAATCTGAGGTGCTTGATTCAGTTTTACCTGTCAGACACTGATCCAAACAAATCAACACGAATGAAAATATTTCTATTACTTCACTGGCCAGTTTCTGCATTAGCTTTCAAAACCAACTAAGAAAAAAAATCTTTATTTTTGAAGATCAGATTGTTTAACCTGCCTCACATACATACCTGATTCATTAAATCCAAATTGACGCAAGTAGTTAAACTTGCAAAATATAATGCTTATCATAGAAAATGACATAAATGGTTCATCACCTTAAAAACCTTTAGTACTACCCCCATAAATACAGTGCTTCATTAGTAAGACACTGAGCTGGATCAATGCTGGCTCCTCCTGACAGTTCTGCTACATACCTGTCTCATTTTGTTAGTTTAATGAACTTGTTTCCAGCTCAATCCCACAAGTATAGTGTGGTCTCTGCATTAAAAAAAAAAAAAAATTAACAATATGATTCAGCTGATACATATTTTAGACCCACTCATCTGTGCAATACTTAGTGACTTCTTTTGGCCAGGGATCAGCAATGAGCAGCCGTGTGAAGCAACTTTTTCTGCTGCAATGATTTTCCCTTGTGAAAACTGGAAAGAAATTTAAAAATCAGCTCGGCTTCATTAGTTAAAAAAGTTCTTTGAAAAATATTCATTGTGTTCATCAGCTATTCCCTGGGTAGGGACATACATGCTGTACCCCCGAAAAACAATTAGGACAGGTCAGTGATACACTGGTATGTCTGGTCCCATTGTTTTCTGAGGTTGTCCCAGAATGAAAGATTTTTCTTCTGAGTGCAGACTGATAACATCACTGGAGTCACAAGTCTACAAATAAGAGGTGAACTTGGCAACATCAACACTGAAACCATAGAGTAAAATTTATGTTTATTGTACGTAGCCCACTTGTTCAGAGAGCTCAGCACGCTGGCACCAATCCAGCAAAGCACTTAGAGCAGGGCTGGGACTCCTGACGTGCCAACAGCTCAGCCCAGCTCCCAGGGCTTTGCTAAACTGGGGCCTGAGAACAGAGCACCCCATTGGGCAGAACCCACGCCAGACAACTGTAGCAGGGGCCTGGACTTATCATTCTTGTGCTTACTGGTATTTGTTGGCAGCAGGGATAGTGGTTATCCACTCGCAGGGACCTGTGGTATACCAGGAAAACATTAGGGAAACCCTATCAAGGGAACTTCACCCAAGTTAATGAAAGTTTCACTGTTGCTTTCAACACAGATATAATTTCATCTAGAAATCCTTCTTTTAGGATTATTATTATTATTAGTTTTCATTTTTTATTTAAAGTATTCTTCCAATTGCATTGATCAATAATTGCATAAGCAGGGCTTTGGCCACTGAAAGAGGAAATGTTGGTCCCTGAAGCACATAAACCAACTGCCTTTGAAACCTGATGAGTAGCTTGTACAGTTGGTTTCATTGGCTTGCACTGCATCAGTGAGAAGAAAAAACCCAAAATTTTAATACTCAACAGCTCAAACAAATTTTTTTTAGAGGCATAGTTATGAGATGCTGGAAGATTTTTCTCTCCACACTGATACCACACTGGTCAGAGTGAAGCAAGCACATGGATGTATTGCTTGCTTCTTTAAGGTTTAGTAACAACCCATATCCAGGTTTGATTATGCTGAAAGATTCAAAATTTTTGATCCCTTAAAAACAATTTCCAGATTTCCATCTAAGAGCATGCATACTTTTTAGCCTAAAACCATTTAGAAGGATGCTTACTAATGGTGAAAGTGATAACATATTTATCTACTAGTTTATCAACATGTGCTTGGGCTCATGTGACTTGGGAGAAGGACTTGATGACCTCAGAACAGAGGACCCACATTATTCAGCCTGAAATTTCTAAAGCCCTGAGGGAAACTCCTCAATACAGAAGCAACAAGAATCCACCCATAAATTCTTTCCCACTCACATTTCATTGTTTACAATTTTTTTAAGAATTTAAAACATTCATCAAATCTTTGACATTTAAAATCAGGCAAGACAAACAGGTTAAAGTCCCAAGCTAAAAACCCTATGCAATAGCAGCACACTTTCTCATCTCAATCCTGATAACTTGCTAGTAATAAAACACAAGAGAGATGCAAAGGAATGATAATCTGAAAATAAAGAATGATGGGAAACAGCAGATTTCCTAACAGCAGTGAAACAGCAAACAGGATTGGTTTCTTTCAGATGATGCTTCCCTAGGAACCCATACAAAACTGCAATACCTTTAGAATTGTTTTAAAGATAAAATTCTAGCAAAAATCACTCTTACTATAGTCAGTGTCTCCAATCTTCTTCTTTAGGGTCTCCCTCCATTCTTGTGTGATTATTTTTCTGCTGCACTCAAATATACATAAATCAAGGGTTTAATCTGAAAGCCTGTTATTTTTGCAGTGATTTGCTCTCTTGATTTCCCTCCTACATATTAGTCTGCCTCTTCATCATGAAATCATTGTTAATTTTCCTTCCACTTCTGTTTTTCAAAAGGTTCTCCTCTAATTCCACAATTTTTGAATAGATGAGATCCCCACCCCCTATCTTGCAGCTAATGATTTAAAAACTAACTTGCCAGTCTTAACATAGCTCTATTCATTTCAGCCTGGTCCATTAAGATCCTTATGTAGGTATTAGCCA